>NC_142082.1:117255571-117571013 GCF_054644295.1 Miniopterus natalensis | reverse complement strand
CCACAGCCTGCTCAGCTTGCCTTTAGGGCTTCCAGATCATCCTCGCTCTCCCTTGTGCATTCCAATTTGTCCTTTTACACCCCTACTTTACGCCCATCTTTTCTTCTCAAATACCTGCTCTGATGACCTCAAGCCCAGAGCCAGACAGAGAAGCAACAGCTAGACAAACTGCTTTACCAACTCCCACAATTGCACTAAGATTTCCTTTTTTATATCATTCTCAGCGGTTCTGTATCTCTGATTGAACACTAACTGATGCACTTAGAAAGAAAACCAAACTTCTCACTCTAGCTTCTATACTGTACTTCAACATGCCTCTGCATCCATCTCTGACCTTGCAATGGACCACTGTTTCCCTTGCTCCCTACTGTTGCCATGTGCCTTCTTTCTGTCCTTAGAACACAATTCTTACCACTTTAGGACTTTGCGTTAGCGCCTCCCTCTGCCTGACCTGACTGCTTCTTTATGTGAGCTTTCAGTTCAAATGTCGTCTTCCAAGAGAAATTTTACCTGAACACCCTACTTACTGTCCAAGTTGAAGCTACTGTAATTTCTTGCAAAGCCCTGTTTACTCTCTGATATGTTGTTATTTATTGGATTGTTCTCTTTCTTCTCCAAGCAGAAACTGAATTTCTCAGAAGCACAAATCTTTCTGGCCTGGCCAATAGTCGATGCTCTATAAATATTTGTTCGATGCATATTAATAACACCTTCATCATTTTACACTGTATGAAAAACAGAGTGAAGGTAATTTTTTATCAGAATTCTCTTTGGGAGAACATGTTTCTTAGTGAAACTGGCTTGATGACTGCTTGGGGCAAAGGGAGGAAAGGGCTATGAGTGAGGGGCATTGAGAGAAAGGGAAAATAATGTTCTGTTGTACATTGTATTTTCTGAGGTTCCTATCCATGTTTTCATTAAAGATTAACTCATTACAATTGATCAAAGACTATTTTTTCCCTAACTTGAAAGTGGGCTCAGTTTTTTATCTATGTTAGCTAAAAAGCAAAACAAAGTTTAGAGATTTTAGAGCCCTGAATCAGAAGGAATTGGAGGAAACTAAACCTCTGGGTATTAAAAATGATTTGTAACAGTTTGTAGAATTAAAAGGATACAGCACTTGGAATATTGAGGGAATCAGTTATCTTCTGTGACAGAGAGACTCCAAATAATATCTACATCTTAGAAGTCAGGAAGGAACTTTAGCTTAATAGTTGAGTGTTGTCTTTAGATCCAAATTTGGATCCACATTTTCTCCACCACTTGCTGATGCTTTAACCTCAACTATTAAGTTATTTATACTCTCCATGCCTTAGTTTCCCCATCTGGACTGTAGCGCTAATAACAGTACCAACCTCATAGGTTTATTGTGATGATTAAATAAATAAAAACATTTAAAGCACTTAGAATAATATCTAACACATAATAGTCAATCAGTGTGTTAGATGTTATTTTAACCTAGACTAACATGTATTTCTTTTTCTCCAATCAGAATACATGTTTCTTAAAGTTGCATATTCTGTATTATATGTCTGTGCTCTCCATGCTTCACTCTGTTCTGTTTCTATAACAGGCAGGCAACTGTTTATTAAATTATATGTTTTAAAATAAACTTTACTGGCATTCATATGTAATCACTATTTCATAGTTTGTAATTAGTTATGTCAATAAATCGTTTGTGCATTTGATAAAATTATATGCCATAGATTTTGTACCATAAAATTCCTTCTCTGGCATGATCTAGACAATGACTCTTTTTACAAATTTTAAATGTTTTAATTTATTATCATTTTTAAAAAGATTGATAATACCTTTATGTATTACAAAATTCAGAGGATATAAAAGGTCTTACAGTGAAACACCATCCTTCCTCCCATACTGGTTCCCCACGTCTTAATGTATTTCTTCCCACTATGTAACCACACTTACCTTCTGGAAATAATTTGTGCCTCAAACAGGAGCACACAGATAATGACTGCAAGACACAGACTTTTTCCTTCCCTGACTCAAGTGATGATCAATTGACTTTAGAAGTTCAACCATGTGTTCATACAGGAATAGTCAGATAAAGGCACCAGGGGTCCTCTTGCTCTGCTCTAAATACACGAAAAAATTTAAAACTAAAAACATCAACAAAAAATCTATTCAGTATTGAATTAGCTTCTTTTTATGTGAGCTTTCCATTTAAATGATTGAAAAATTTTTTCTATAATTTCTTAAGGAACTAAAAAATCTGAGGTTTATTTATTTAGAAAATTAATAATTATACATTGTTATTCAATTGTTTCCAGGCAATATAAATTATGATATGTGAAATGAAAATATTGTAGAGAGTAAATTAAAAATACAAGCTAATTATAATGTGCTAGATCAAATTTTTCTGTGGTAGCTTCTATATGTTGTGGTAGAGGTAACTTCATCACACTATCTGAACTATTCTTTATATAAACTTTTATATTTAATTGACATATTTTTATTGAAAAATTATTCATCTGGATAGGAACTTGTAATTCCTCTATTTTTTCCCCTAAATATAAAGGAATTGCATTTTCATTATAAAAATTTTGGAAAGTACTGAAAAATATTACTGCAATCTCATCGTTTATTAGCTGCAGTTAATATATTTTTACTTATATATATATAATATATTATACATAATGTATACATATTATATATAAATTACAAGTGAAAGCATTCTATATGTGTTGTATTGTTTCCTGCTTTTTAGCGATTTGCCATTCTGAGTGTGTGAATATATTGTATATGTAACAGGAATATAAATGAGTGATTTATACACATGCACATATTCCTGCTACAAATTTTTTAAAACATAATTTTAATAACTACATTTACCTGCGATATTGTTTCACTGGATGCTTACGCTCTCGGAGCTTTGCTTTTGGAGTCTAGTACATCTGGATTCATATTGTGGCTCCACATTTACTAACTGTATGATTTTGGACAAATTATCAAATTCCTGGAGATAATAATGGTTCACCTTTATTGAATGTTTGTTATTTGTCCTCTAAGGGCTTCACTGTATGAAATCAATTTTCCTCTTCTGAAAAATAAGGAACCTGAGGCATAGAGAAGTTAGCAATTGCTTGAGGATATAGAGTTGTAAAAGGGTAAAACCAGGATCCCACTCCTGGCATTGCCTCCACAGCCTGTGCTCTTGATGACTGCGCTAAACTGCTCATAGTATTAAAATAACATAACTGTCAGAGTGAGTATTATAATTTTAAATGAGATGATGACCTGGGTAAGTAGACATTAGATAATACTTAATCAATAGTTTGCTACTTTTTAAAAGGTTGAGTTGTGGTGAAATACACATAAAATTGACCATTTTAAGTGTACAATTTAGTGATATTAAGTACATTCACATAATTGTGTAATCGTGACCACCATCTATTTTCAGAACTCTTTTGTTTTGCAAAACTTAAACTCTGTACCCATTTAACAATAACTCCCCATACACCTCTCTCCCCAGCTCCTGGCAACCACTATTATCCTTTCTACCTGTCTGAATTTTATTTTTTAATCCTCACTCAAGAATATTTTTTCCATTGCTTTCTCAGGGAGAGTGGAGAGGAGACAGAGAGGGAGGGAGACATCCACGTGAGGGAGACACCAATTGGTTGCCTGACTCACACGGCCTGGCTGGGGCCGGGGCCTGAGCCTGCAACCGAGGTACAAGCCTGTGGCCGGAATCCGCTGGCTGACACTAACCACTGAGGAAACTGGCTAGGGCTCTCTGCAGGAATTTGACTATTCTAGGTACCGCATATAAGAATCATACAGTGTTTGTCTTTTTATGACTAGCTTATTTCAAGTAGCAAAATATCCTCAAGGTTCATCCATATTGTAGCATGTGTCAGAATTCCTTCCTTTTAAAGTCTGCATGATATGCCATTTTATGTATATACTACATTTGAAAAAAAATCCACTCATCCATTGATGGACACTGGGTTGTTTCATCCTTTTGGATATTGCAAATAATGCTGCTATAAACATGGGTGTACAAATATCTCTTTGAGACCCTGAAATTGCTGCATCGTATGGTAATTTAATTTTTAATTTTCTGAGTAATCGCCCTACTGTTTTTCATAGTGGCTGTATGTAGCCTTTAATGTTCCCACCAGCAGTGCACAAGCATTCCAATTTCTTTATATCTGTGCCAACATTTATAATTTTTTGGATATTTTTGATAATAGCTATCCTAATGGGTGTAAGGTAGTGACTCATTGTGATTTTGATTTACATTTTCCTACTGATTAGTGATGTTGAACATCTTTTCACATGCTTATTGGCCATTTGTGTATCTTCTTTGGAGAAATGACTTTTCAAGCCCTTTGTCCTTTTTTAAATTTCTTATTTATTTAGATTGTTGTTTTTAAGCTGTATGAGTTCTTTGTATGTGCTGGATATTAACCCTTATCATATATATGACTTGCAAATATTTTCACCCAGTTTATTCTATTAACTGTGCCTTTTAATGCACAGAAGTTTTAAATTTTGATGTAGTTCAATTTATCTATTTTTTCTTTTGTTATCTGTGCTTTTGGTGTTATATATAAGAAATTATTGCCAAATTCAATGTAAGGAATTTTTCCCCCTTGTGTTTTCTTCTAAGAGTTTTAGTATTTTAGCTCTTACATTTAGGTCTTTGTCCACTTTGAGTTGATTTTTTTTTTGCATGTAGATATCCAGTTTTCTTATGATTTCTTAAAAACTGTTCTTTCTTTATTGAGTAGTTTTGGCACTATTGTCAAAAATCTTTTTGACTATATATGCAAGAGTTTATTTCTAGGCTCTCTGTTCTATTCCATTGGTCTAAATGTTTGTTTTTATGCCAGTATCACACTGTTTAACTACTGTAGCTTTGTAGTAAGTTTTGAAATCAGGAAGTGTGAAACTTTCAACTTTTTCTTTTTCAAGATTGTTTTGGCTATTTGGGTCCTTTTTAAATACATATAAATTTTAGGATTGATTTTTCTATTTCTGCTAATCATGCCACTGAAATTTTAATAGAGGTTGCATTAAATCTATAGATTGCTTTGGATAGTATTGACATCTAGAATATTAAGTGTTCTAATTCATGAACACACATATATTTCCATTTATTTGTTTCTGTTTTTTAAAAAAAATATATCTTTATTTCAGAGAGAAGAAGGGAGAGGGAGAGAGAAAGATAGAAACATCAACCATGAGAGAGTTGTCATTGATAGGCCGCCTCCTGCTTGCCCCAGACTGGGGATCTAGTCTGCAACTGGGGCATGTGCCCTGACTGGGAATTGAACTGCAATCTCCTAGATCCTAGGTCAATGCTCAACTGCTGAGCCACACCTGGCCTGGCTATTTCCATTTATTTGTGTCTTCTTTAAATTCTTTCAGTAACATTTTATAGTTTCAGTGTATTAGTCTTTTATATCCTTGATTAATTTTATTCCTATTTTATTCTTTGTGATGCTATTATAAATTTATCTTAATTTCCTTTTCAGATGGCTTATTGTTAGTGTATAGAAATACAATTAATTTTTTGTATGTTCATAGATACAGAGAACATTTTGCCAGTTGCCAGGTGGGAGGGGGTGGGGGGTTGAGGGGATGAGTGAAAAGTTGAAGGAATTAAGAAGGGCAGACTGGTAGTTACAAAATAGTCATGGAAATATAAAGTACAGCATAGGGAATATAGTCCATATTTTAATAACTATGTATGATGTTAACTGGATACCGGCGTTATCGCGGTGATTGCTTTGTAAATTATATAAATGCCTAATCATAACGTTTACACCTGAAGCTAATATAATATTGTAAGTCAACTGTAATTAAAAAATTAAAATATTTAAAAAATGAAATTAATAAAAATGTTTAATTAAAAATATTTTGTGTATTGATTTTGTATCTTTCAGCTTTGCTGAATGTACTTATTACTAGTTTATAACTTTTTATTATTTTTATGCACAACCAAAATTTATTTAATAATGTTCCTAATTTTTAAATATTTCTAAAATAAAAATTTTTTTTATTGTGAATACTATTGGGAGCATCATTGTAAATATATATCTCAGTACATATTTAGGACAAATTCCTAGATGTGAAATTATTTGAGCACATGTTTTGAACATTTTTATGACTGTAACTACTGCCAAAATTTTTTTCAGAATGGTTTGCTCAAAGTTAAATTTCAGAAAAGGTAAAATCATGACTTTCACACATATAAAATGAACTCATGTGAAATAATTTTATTTATAAGAAATGAGGGAACTAAGCAAATGTTATAACCATTTCAAATGAAAAGGCAAAATAGCATACATTTATAAGGAGTAAAGGAATGCCTATAAAGGATAAATAGCAAATGAAGACACTAGTTTTTCAACAAAGTGAGGTAAGCCAATTAAAATCAATGGCAGACAGGTAGTATTTATAAATCTAAATTAGTTATTGCTAACTTACAATGAGTTGCAAAATAACTTCAAGAAAAGGAACAGGGCTAGAATATGATAATCCAGAAGAATGTGCTATAAAGGATTCATTTTTTCCAGTGAAAAGCAAGTAGGTTTTCCTACAGGTTATACCAATTTATATATATTTTTAAATTAAAGTATAGGTGGTATACAATATTATATTAGTTTCAGGTGTACAACATAGGGATTCGACACATACAGGGTGGGGCAAAAGTAGGTTTACAGTTGTTCATATGGAAAATAATACAATAATAATTTAATTATAATAAATTGTAATACAAGAGTAAACTCCATGTTTTGCATACTCACAACTGTAAACCTCCTTTCCCCCCACCCTGAATATCTTACTATGAGAACACCACACTAAGTCTATTCTTTTAATAGCAGTTTGTATTAGGTCACGACCGACACCTTCTTCTCATGGCATTAAATATTATCATTCTAAAATCTGTTAACAAAAGAAAAGACATTATACGATTATTGACTTAATTTGCATTTATTTGATGACTACTATGAGAGCAATGAAAGATTTTCTTAGAAAGACGCTTAAAAATTAAATTCTGAAATTGTTGTTGCATAGTCTTGTGTCTCATTTTCTTAAAAAAAGGAAATGAGACATAAATTTAAAAGAGAATTATCTTGAATAGTACTGTTTGTTCATACTGAGGCTGAGAAATTTTTAAAGATAAAATAAAGTATTAAAAATTATAAACATATCTATTTACAGCCAGAATTTTTAAAAAACACTACAATGCCAATTTATCTTCAGAATTCTCTCTTGATAATTAAGATCCATTTCCCTTTCAGATTCTATTTTATCCTGGAGAGTGTGCTCACTGCAGAATTAGGCAAAGGATATTGAATGTTTAATGAAAGAAAAGCTTTGTAAACCCATTATTAAGAATCTACTGTAATACAAGCCACTTTTATTACCGTGTGCTCCTATTATATATTCTAAGTTTGTATAAAGAATAGTGCTTCCCCTGGAATTTTAATCTCTCCTCTGTTATTTTTAAGCTGTGTGACCTTTAGTTAAGTCATTGGACCTTTCTCTTTATTAATACAAATGATTGCCATATTTCTATACAGGACTGTTTGAGAATCAAATTAACCAATGCATATAAAAGCACATACAAAAATGGTGCTTTAAAGAGATATGGGAAAAATTTTAATCTAACATTTTTCAATTCCTTTAGCTAACCTCTTCCCCCCGCCCGCTCCCCCCCCCCACGCAATAACTTTTCAGACTGCCCTTCTCTCCACAGTGCCATTCAAGCAGTAATAAGGGAATGATGGCTTTCTCTTCATACCTTTAGTTAGGGACACTAAAGAGACAAGAAAGAGTTAAGTTCATGGCTTTTGATCCCTTAAGAAGATTACTGAAAAGCACTAGAAAAAAACCTTACCCTGAGAGCAATGGAATCGAATTGTATTGGGGATGCCACTATCTTCTGGGAGAAGATAGATGTTTGTTCTGGTTTTCATTCCAAAATCTTTGCTTTAAATTTCTAGCACCAAATCCTAGAGAACCCAGAGCTTAGAATATATTCCATAAACTTTAAAGTGGGAAATGTTTTCAGAATATAAAATCCCCCTTTTCCCATTAAAAAGCAATAAAATAATCAGAGGAAAAAACTGGAGTAAAAGAGAAAATCTAGTGTCCCATATCCTATGTTAAATTAGGAGAGGGGTGGGATGACAGAAAGCTCAATGAAAAAAATCAAAGACATTGGGAAAGACATCTCCTTTAGCACATAATACTAAGGAAATCTTGTAAAGAAGCAGCCAGCATGTCTGAGAGCAGCATCCCAGAGTTTTACTCCATGTCCCCTTGCTTCCCCTAGGAAGGGTCCAGAAATGGCTAGCAGGGCTGGGTACCTGGAAGAGACCTCACAGTGTACTTGTTCATGACAATTGTAGGTTATGGGCTACAGCAAACATAAACATTTTTAGCTGGGGCAGATGACTCAATCCAACACATAGGGTGATAAAGAACAATTTAGCATAGTCCAGAAATGGCAAAAAATTATGGTGGGTTAAATGTAGAGATACTGCACATACAAATGGGTAATGGCCAGACCTTATGTATAAACAGAACTCTGACCCACAATCTCTTCAGTAACAGTCCAAGAAGCCAAACCACAACATCTGTAGCAATCAGCCCCCAAAACATTAAGACTTGGGTTAGTAACTGCCAGCTTCCCTAGCTTTTGCACATACCACCTACCCACCTGCTTTTAACTTAAAAAGAAGTCAAATATGGTCACCCAATACCACAGAATGCCCTCTTCTAGTTCGCCCACCTTCAGCTTCCCCATGAAAACAATGTCCAGTTGTGGCACACGTGAAGACTTCCCATTTCTCCCCTAGAAAGTGTTCCAGTCCCCCGTTTTGCCTTTGAGTTTCTGCCGAATGTAAGGCATGGGGGCTGATTCCCTTGCTATAGCAAGCTCTAAATAAATGTACCAGAATGTGCATCTTCCTCCCGAGGCATGCAATTAATACACAGGCTTATTCCAAATCTAGATGCCACCTGGGAAAAAATCAAGAGGAAGCAGTGAGAGAAACTTAAACTAAGAATTAACCTAGAAAAACTGAGTTTTACCCAAAACGAGACTGATCGTCTTACATTAGTAATACTGAATTTTTTGTGACTAGGTAGAAATTAAATATTAGGAGCTAAGACTAGTTTAGTTGAAAAGAAATAGGTTTTATGTATTTGTTGGAATGTTTCAACGGTATGCAATGTATGGCCCTCCACAGTGTTGTGCTGGAGAAAATATTAAGTATATTGGACATTATTTCCTTTGTCATTTATTTATATTAACCAATGGAGATATAGCATTCATTCTTCATTTATTTGTTCATTTATCTTTTTTTTTTTTTTTTTTGAGATTTTGCTATTTTGTAGATACCATAGATACAAAGAAGAATAACATAGGTACCAGGTAGACTAGCAGTGCTGGTGAGCACACTGCCTAGCAGGATCTCTACACACATGTGACACAGGAATGTCAGAGGTTATTTATGCTAGAAGTTGCTTACTTCAGACCTCATAGCTACTAGAAGAGATGGGAAGGTTCCTCTGTTCACCCTGGGCTACTGCTCTCTGCTCTTAAATTTCTAGGTCAAGTAATTAAAACTTTTAGAAAATTGCTTTCTCATGAATCCATCTCAATAGTTTCTAGTTCAACAGGATATCTGAAATTTTTGTTACAACTATCTTACTGAAATAATTCAGTACTTATGTTGTCAGCCAATTCAGCTCACCATCTTTTGACAGTGAATTTAAGATGAAAAGCAATTTAAGAAGTTATTTCATGCCCTGGCTGGGTGGCTTAGTTATTTGGAGCATCATCCCATACACCAAAGGGTTGGGGGTTAGATTCTGGTCAGTGCACATTCCTAGGTTGTGGGTTCAATCCCAGACTGGGGCATGCATGGGAGACAACCGATTGATGTCTCTCTCTCTCCCTTCCTCTCTCTAAAACATATCCTTAGGTGAGATTGAAAAAAACCCAGAAGTTATTTCCTGAACCTATTGTATTTAATCAAATGTAGCAATCTAAAATAATTAGGAAACAAATATGTAATTTATATCAAAGCTGCTAAAGCAGATGTTTTTTAATGTGCAATTTATTTCCCATGGAACAATGAGAAATTTAAATTTAAGATTTGGAGAATTATAGTCCTTCTTACCCCTAACTCAAGCTCTCTCCACTAGGTGCTGTGAATTGCCTTTCTCTTAAAACACTTTTATATTCTTCTTGGTCAGGTCCATGTCTTTCCCTGTGATGCTGTTCTCTAGAATGGAAAATTATGAAGAGATAGGAGATGTCAGATTTCAATATAAATATCACATCTTATAGGGATTGAAAATAATGGTTAGAATAATATAAAATTCAGTATGTTTAAATGTGTTTCACCTGTTTGAGCACCTAATATAAGCAGGCACTGTACGAAATCCTGAGGGAATACAAGTATGAATGACCTAGGCCCCATTCTCAAGAAATTTATTGATGTGTACAAGAGACAAGACAGCTGTTGTTCTATTTTATCTTCTTTAATTTCTTGAAATTAAAGTTTTGCACATAGTGCATTAGGTATCCTTAGGTATTAGATGACTTTTGATGCTACTTTAAAAAGTTATCATTTACAATTCTATTTTCTGTTTATTGTTGGTATATATAAATATTGATTATTGTATATGGAACTTGTATACAAATACCTTGTTAAATTCATTTAATAATTTCATAGGCTCTTGAAATATATATTTGTGTAGATTCTTTTGTATCATGTTATCTGTGAATAATTACAGTATATTTTTACCTTTTTGATCCTATGCCTCTTATCCCTTTTGATTGCCCTACATTGTTCAGGAATTTTAGTATAATAGTAAATAGCATTGGTAATAGTTGGCATCTTTACTAGTTCCCTGTCTCAAGGGAAAGTTTTCAACATTTTACTATTGAGCATATGTTTCTTGTAGTTTTTTCTTTTCTTTTTGTAGGCATTATTTATCAGCTTCAGAACAACTTACTCTCTTTCTAAGCTTGGAACAGTCTCGATATTTTAAACAGAAAGTACTATAATAATGTGCTCACTAAATACTCTGCTTAAGTAATACTGTGTTTACAAAATTGTTGAAAGTACTGGAGGAGCTGGATTCAGAGGGCTAACACTGGAGCTATTGATTTCAAGACCACATTGCAATGTCTCTAATATAGGGGTCTGGAAGCTGATACTGCACCATCAGAAACCACATCTTAATATTTATTTCTCTACTACCTTACTTTCCAGGAAAACCTGTAGCCAGATGATAGTTTCTGCCTTGCTTCTGCTTTCCAAATGTACCCTGAGTGCTTCTAATTGGCAGAGGCGAATTTACATTTAGATCCCAAGTTGGAAGTAGAGGTGAACATGCCAGATGGTGTAGTATAGAAGACATATGGAGGGAGGTGGAAAATGCACTAGGTAAACACAAATGACCAATGGAAAATATCCAGCACAGTCTATTTCTTTGACTTTTCAACATTCGTCCATTTATACCCCTTTATCTATTCTAAACCTTTCAAACAGTAAAAGCAATAATCTCGTGCTCCTGACTAATGAAATGCAGCTTTCCCTTATACAAAAGAAGATGCCTTTACTGTTTCCTAAACAGAACTTGTCCGTGATTGTACCTATCTCCAGGTGAGTAATGATGATTATCCTAATAGTTTATTCATCATCATAATGTGATATTTTTAACAAGAGGTTATTATTTACTAATAAAAGGACTAAATTATGAAGCTAACTATCATCAGCATAACGAATACAGTGTATATGTAAATTGAAGAACATTTTCATGTGAATAAAACAATAGGTAGTTATTTCCATCCTCATTTTTAGAGCTGGTCATGAGGTTCTTCAACTTCATTCTTCAAAACTCATTCTTTGTACCATTATCATTAGCTAATACCTTAGATAATTTTGGTTATTTTCCTGGTATGGGGCCACATGTCTACACTCCTAAGAGATCTGAGCTCTTTATGATCTGTATTGGATTGCTGCGGTCTCTTGTTGACTTTTAACTCTGGTCATGGCAAATTTAGAAGGCAACAGATATAAACTGCCCTCTCTTCACCACCACCTCGTTTTATGGCAGTAATGTTATTTCTTTAGGAAATTCAGAATCAAATCCACAGGCACTGTAGTCCTCTCCTTTTTTGGTTGTTGGTTTGTCAACATGTGGATCCAAAAATGATTAGGTGGTGGTGTCAAATACCAGTTCTGTGAAATAATCTCTGTGTCCCAGGAGGCAGTCAGATTTCTAGAACCAAAAAATTAACCAGCAAAGAGTCCTATGGACAGGAAGCAAAATTGTTTGCTGGCCTTATTGGATGCAATAGTGAGAGATAGTACTCTTATACCTTAAATAAATAAATAAATATATATATATATTTGTTTCAGGAGTACAGCAGAGTGGTTAGACAATTATATGATTTACTAAGTGATCCCCCTCATAATTCTAGTACCCACTTGGCACCATACATCATTATTGCAATATTATTCAATATATTCCCTATGCTGTACTTTACATCTCCATGACTATTTTTGTAATTCTTAATCCCTTCAGCTTTATCACCCATCTCCCACTGCCCTCCCCTCTGGCAACCATCATTCTGTATCTGTGAGTCTGTTTCTGTTTTGTTTGTTTATTTTCTCCTTTAGATTCCACATATAAGTGTAATCATATGGTATTTATCTTTCTCTGTCTAACATTTTAGTTAGCATAATGCCCTCTGTGTTCATCCGTGTTGTTGCAAATGGTAAGATATCATTCATTTTGTATGGCCAAATAATCTTTTATTGTACAGGGCATCCCAACAACAAGTATACACACTTTAAGAGCTGATAACTCAATTTTCACTCCATTCAGGTTTAACTGATTTGAAAAAATGGGTGAAGTCAGACTAAGTTTGAACAAAGACAATTTATCCACTAGACTTTTTTTTATGAGGATACATAAAAGATAAAGTGTACTCTGTCAGCAGTCAAACATCAAAAAATGCAGTCATATTTTTTGTTATGATACTGTGTGACAGTAACTGCCTTCCCTTGGTTCTGTAATAGACTCTTTTTTATAGTAACCACACTTGCCTTGTCTCGGGGGTTATGAGCTACTGTTGTCATTCTGAGATTTCATCATACCCATCAAAATCAGGGAGCCAATTTTAATGGCAGCACCTCACCTCATGAAGACCTGTTCTATAGAAGCCAGCCAACTGCAGCTTTCAAGCATGCTGGTGCTTCCATCCCCAATATATCTCCCAATGCTTTGATAAAGGAAGTGTGCTGAGACATCTAGAGGATTAATGACTAGATCCTATTTGGTAAGTCTATGTCAACAAGTATATCTTCCAGAGTTTTTGAATGCTTTCCTCTATGTTTCACCAAAGAAGTTCTAGATTCTCAATTAAACCTAGCCTATAGTTGAGTTTGTTTCATATAACCAACTGAGCAAATATTAGATGTATGCTCAATTATTCTAACACATTCAATCCAGAATTCCTGATAAGTGTAATTGCATAGATAACTTTGGCCTAATCTAAATTTATGTTTTTCATTTTCTGGACTAGCATCCTTTGAATCCATTTCCACATCTTTTATCCTAGCTTCTACTGATGATTATTGGTAAAATAATGTAGCTTTTTCGGTTTATAAGTTTGAGGACAAAATTTGGCTGTAGGTAGATGCAAATACTCTAAGGATAACATAGTAAATGTAATGTATTAAATAGCAATATATACAAACTATACAGTGATAATGTATAAAAGAGGAAGACTGGGGACAATGAATTGGACAAAATAAAGTACATGAAAATTGGTATAGTGCTAACTGTATTTCTAAGAAGAAGATTGGGTATCCAGTATTTTACATATATATCATACCTTAGGAACTGTTTTCCCTGACCAATTTGTAGAACCTTAGACACAACAAAGTAGTGAGAAGAACAGAGCTCTGGGTATAAGTAGAACCATATTTTAACCTTGCTTGGTCACTAAATATCTGTCTAATTTTGGATAAGTCCCTTTAACTCAATATGCTTCATTTTTTTCACTTATAAATTGAAGACTGTAGATACATGGAATCTGAAGTACATGCCTACTTGAAATTATATAATTAGAATGTCTCTTAAAGCAGTAATAAAATTATTTATAACACTTTTCTATTTTTATTTATAGGAAGTCTTTTCCAGTTAAATATTTTAATAATAATGAGTGTAGAACAGAAACATCTGATACTTTGATATGTTCTTTAATATATGTAAGGGTCAGGAAAACCTTTCCACATTTGGGGATAATTCAATTATGGACAACTGAGAGCAAGTAAAAACCTAAATTATTTTTTCTCAAGCCTTTACTGTCTTAATATTTGACATGTTTATACTCCTATACAATTTAATCCATATGCTGGAATCAAATACTTATAATCAGTAAAATGATTTGTAAGAACTGTTTGAAGTCCCAAAGCTCTTTGAATTCTCTTTAATCAGCTGTACTTTTCTTTCTTTTAGATACTGAAGAGTATATTTTTGTAAAAATTGAATCAACATAATGTATTTCTAGTCTCTTGGCCTTGGAAATAAGACTCTGAAGTGATTATGAGAACTTTCTTATAAATTCCTTTACTTTCCTTGCTTATTAGAATAAGCAATTAGTTTTATACTGCTCAACAGAACTAGTGTTTTAAAAAAACACACAAAAAAACTTCCCTGATTAATCTACAATGAGAGAGTCTTCAACTTAAGGAATTTAGAGATTGTTGAGGATAATAGACCCCCACTAAGATAAGGTATCAAGAAAGTAAATGAGATTTCAGGTCACTCAGCTAGTTAGTGGAAAAGTTAAAACTAGAATCTAAGTCTCTTCATCATGGCTTCATAAATATTGCCTATTATGAACAAATAATCCCCTGGCTATTAAAATATCCTGTTTCTCCCTATAACCTCTTTTTTGTGTTTCATTGAAAACTAGATATTTCAATACAGAAGCTTTGTTGTTTTATTTGTGTTTTAAAATGTGCCATATTAACGTTTAAGAGTTGCCTTTACATTTTTTTTACATTAGATTAAGTCATGTATTCACAAATTTTAAAGGACAAATCCCTAATGAACAACAGATCCAGAGACATAGAAGCATGGAACAGACTGAGGGATCTCAGAGGAAAGGAGGAAGGGGTGTCAGGAAGAAATTAACTGAAGAACTTATATACATATATGCATAAGCCATGGACACAGACAATAGTGTAGTGAAGGCCTGGTGGGGTGGGTGGGGGAGGGGTTGGGGAGGTCAAAGGGGAAAAAAAGGGGACATCTATAATACTTTCAACAATAAAGATAAATTATATTAAAAAAAAGACAAATCCAGTTTCTATAATATCGTCCCTCCAATCACTTAAATATTGCATTGTTTCATGATGACAGGAATGGTAGAGATATGTTTACTGTGCATATATAAATATATATACACACACACACACATATATACTATATGTAAATATTGTAATACTATATACTATATATAAATATACTATACCATATTATATGTACTATTATTATATAAGTACTATATACTATATAGCTATAACTACTCTATACTACATATAAATACTATATATTTACCATAGACATATTTATTATATTACTATGAAATCCTTGATTCTTGCTACCAGCTTTGGTTTACATGTAGTCTGAAAGAAAAAAAAAAATCATTCCAGGCCTTCTGAGTTTTGACAAAGCTTGACCTCTTCTGAGAAGCTCGGCTGTGAAAAGAAAGGCCTGCTAAGAGGTGTGCTTGTTTCCGAATCCCTTGATGTTTGTAAAACACCTATCTTAAGACCTAGGACTTATTCAGGAAAGGGAATGGCTCTAACCGGTTTCACAAGTAGAGGCATAAGAGTAGACTGAAGAAATGGGCTTAACCTCCAGTGGAGCAGGCTGTAGGGACTGTTCTTGTCATGTTTTCTTAGAGTCTCTCCATATACAGTTACCATGCCTAATGCAGTTTTTCTTGTAGCATCTTTGTAAATGAGCAAATTGGACCCAAGAGGCACACAGTGGTTTCCTTTCATTTAATGTTTTTAACAAACAAGCCATCTGATATGGAAATGAACATTTTAAGAGATAAAATTTCTAATTTTATTGGGAGTCAGTATTGGATGATGCAGAGAAAACTTTGCTCTGGAGATCTTTCTTTGAAACTATCATTTCTGATTGAGTGAGAAGCAGTTGTCAGCTCAGGCCAAATGTTAATTTGTTAGCATTAGCACCAAGAACAGAACATGAGAAGTCATATTTTCCATTTATCTTTGGGGCTGAATTTCGACAGAAAAAGAGTATTTGTGGCACTGAGGCTCCTAATTGGGGCTATGCACCCACCAAGTACACCACTGTTTTCTTAGGTTCACTATGTAATTTACAAAGTGAGACAGTTTGAGTCAAAGAATCCAAATTATAGTTTCAAAAGCATGGTCCAAACACTACCTAAGATGTTTGTTAGAATGCAGATTCCAGAGCTACGTGACAGAGCTATTTGATCAGAGTCTATGGAGTTCAGACCTGGAACATGTACTTAAGAAGGGCTGCTGGTTTTATTGTGAACAGTTTCCTACAGGCCTGTTCTGGTGCACTTTTAAGAAGAGCTTTTCAAAAGTCCTTCCCTTTATTTAAAAAATTACCAGTTTTCTTAGTTCATATTTTTTCCCTAAATATGTTATGTTCTCCTTCTGTATTGGGATCATCTTGACACCAGGAAAATTGATTCTAACTTCTCACCTAATGTGTTAAATAGTGATCATGCTATTGATGATGATTATGATACTTCACATAAAATTTTACCTAAAACTATTTTCTGTAGTTTGTTTCTTTTTCTGGAGTTTTTCTATAAGGAGTTATAGATGAAGTTAAAGGTCAAGTACTGTACTTCGAGAAACCAATAGTGCTTTTTGAAAATATTGTTTCAAATAAAAATAAATAAATATATTGAAATAATCATTATGAGAAATAGTTTATAGGACAGCATTTGTTTGCTGTTTAGAACCAGTTCATTTTTTAATAGGTCTTTTTCTTTTTAAACAAGGTAGGCAAACTGCAAATTTAAAACTTGAATCTAAACTTTTCAATGCTCTCTGAATGAACATCCGTTGAGGTAAAGTAAGCTACATTTGAGGAAATAAACATTATATTTGAATTTTGGCAAATTGACGTGAATTTCTAATACTCTCGAGCTGAGCTACAGATAGCTTAGATTTTTTTGAGATTACACTTTGCTTCTATCTATGGATTCTGATGACTCTCTTTGATCAAAAGAACTCAGAGAAAGGAAGGGAGGGGGGCAGGCAGAAACAAAGACATGTACTTGGTGCTGGGATGTAAAATATTGAAGTGTGGATGAGAAGGCATTTGGCTCAGAACTGGCAGATGACAACTCGTCTTGAAGTAAATCTAGGAATTTCTGATCCTTCACTCTTCATAACAGGTCTGATAGTATAAACAGTCTTTTACTTATTGACATTGATTGGCTGTGGGGCCAAAAGAAATTAAACTACCTGGCCATTGTCCAGTATTTTCCAAACTAGGTTACCATCAATCACATAGGGTATAGGTTAAGAATATAAATTTCTAGGTTACTCCCCTTCAGGCTCTGATTCACCTATGATCAAGGTAACTTTAAAAATATTATTCTAGTCTATTTTCTTCTTTGTCAAACTTGTCTTTTTAAAATAATGTAGGATTATATTTCAGAATTGAATAATTCTTATAATTCTCATTTCAGCTTTCTCTGTCTTCAAGTTATTGAGCCAGTTTGCTATGAATGAAAATCAAGAGGTCTGGTTCTATTCCTGCTTCCTACATTTAATATGAATTAAGGCAAATCAGATAACTGGCTTTAATTTCTTTTATTTTATACCTCAAACATTTCTGTATTGTCTCATGTGCTGGACATCTATCAAAGGAAGGAATTAGGGCAGATCATCTCTTAGGTCCTTTGGAGCTCTAAGATTATATTTAGAGAACTTACTTTTTGCCATCCCTAGAGTCACTTCTTAAGATATAATGGGACCTGGCTAGTGTGGCTCAGTAGTTAGAATGTCGACCCTCACACAGAAGGGTCTTGGGTTCTTTTCCTGGTCAAGGGCACTACCTGGGTTGCAGGTTTGAACTTGGCCCTGGTCAGGGTGCATACAGGAGGCAACCAATCGATGTATCTCTCTCTCTCTCTCTCTCTCTCTCTCTCTCTCTCTCTCTTTGCCTCCCTCCCTTCCTCCCTTCTATTCTCTCTAAAAATTAATCAAAAAATATCCTCGGGTGAGGATTAACAGGAACAAAAACAACAACAAAAAAGATATAATGGACTTCACCTTTTCTTTTAAATTAGCAGGGTATGCGATAGCACACTCTGGGCTTTTGACCTGCAATTTATTTCAATGATATTATGTTTAAATTGTCCAATAACTTTGAGTAGAAGTTCTCTTATATATAGGTTATCTTTTGGACTGTAAATCCTTTGTATATCACAAAATCCCTAGCTGTCTACAGTGATTTTAAGAAATCAATATTTTGGTAAAATTTTCTTTAGCATCTGGGAAGATTCTCAGGTATAGTCCAGTTCTTGTCTGTGATGGAATAAAAGATAGAGCCTGGATTCACAGAACTTCCCAGCCCAGCCTTTGGTGTACAGCACTTTCATCATTTAGAGTAGAAGCAACTTGGTCTCCAGCTTTGGCCATCTTGGAGGTGACAGTAAAGCAATAATCAATATACTACATGCATCTTCAGAAGTTTGCTTTGCAAGAAGCAATCTTTTGGTGTGTTTATCAAGCAAGAAAATAA
Source organism: Miniopterus natalensis (assembly GCF_054644295.1). Lineage (NCBI taxonomy): Eukaryota > Metazoa > Chordata > Mammalia > Chiroptera > Miniopteridae > Miniopterus > Miniopterus natalensis. Next base: position 117,552,167 of record NC_142082.1, on the reverse strand, counting down.
AATTATTTTTGATTCTCAAATTTGATTTTTATTTCACAATTTTCCCAATTCAGCATTCTACAGGGTATTTTTTTAATGTCTCTGTACCAAGTGTACTGGGGAGAGTAAAACACAGATCCCCCGTCTCCATTCTTAAAAGGCTTACATTCTGGTGGGGAAATCAGGCAACAAAGTAAAAACTAAGGAAATTATTTTGCATTAGAAGATATACAGGGTATTAGAGAGAAATAAACAGAAGATGATGGTAGGGAACACCCGGGGGTGGTGAGGTGATGTGCTAGTGAAACTGGATGGTGTCACCGAGAAAATCTAAGCAAAGACTTGAAGGAGATGAGGGTTTCAGCTGCAGAGGCATTTATGGCAAGACTGTCCCAGGCAGAGGGAAGAACGAGTGTAAAGTCCTGAGGGGGGAATATACTTGGCAAGGACTTAGGACTTCTAGGACTGCGGTGGGGCTGGAGTAGGGAAAGCAGAGGTGTGTGTGGGGCGCGAAGTCGGGGAACTAATGGGGTCAGAGCATGTAGGATATTGTAGGTCATTGTAAGGATTTCAGCCTTTACTCTGAGGGGTTCGTGCAGCTCTGACTAGAGCTTGCTGGTCAGTTATGAGATCTCTAGGGCTATTGTATTACTAGTCTTCCAGTGCTGCTTTCCCCACCTCCGCCCTACATGACCCTCTTGTGCCTCTGGGTGAAATGTGAAACTGACTGATGACAAAACTTTACAGGATAGTTTCAGTCATGTCAGAATGATGAAATTATGTGCCAGTGGTGAAACTGGTGACAGTAAATCAGTGTTTTTCCCTTCCTATAAATAAGCACTAATGCATTATTTATATATACATATATATTTATTAATTTAAATTCATTTTTATTTTAATGGATCTATTAGTTTGCCACTAATAATGATGTATATTTTTCTACTTATATTTTCCTTGAATATGGTTACATTTGTGATTAGAAAATGAGAAGATAAAACAAGAAATGAAAACCTCTGAAGTTTTTTTAAACCAAAAACATCCACTTGCATTATATAATATTTTAAATGTTAAATATTTGAATATTTTTGCGACTGTTAGGTGCAGTTTTAAATGTTTTAACACAAGATGTTAACAATGATAAGTCAATCAGATTGAGTTAGAGGATTTTTAAAACTTTAAGTGCTAGCAGAATTTTTTAAAGATAAAAATTTAACATTCATTTAAAATAGAAGTTTTTCTTTTCTTTTAAAAAAATGTTATAACCACAACTTCTTAATAAGCATTTGAAAAAGCATATTAGATTTAACATAAGCTACTGGATATTTTTTAAAATCTGTAGAGCAATAAACTTTAATATATTTTCCAACATGAAAAGCAAAATCTTATTTCTATATAAAGTTTAATAAAAAGAATTTTTAGATTGTACAGATTGAAATCATTTCATTACCAGGTTTCTTTCATTTTTACTAGAAAAATCTTATATAAGTTTGCATAATGACTCATTTAATTAGGAAAAATATTTTCTTTGTGAAACCATGTCTTTATTTATGAACCATTGTATCTGCTAAAACATATAATAAGGCATATGATACTATTTTTAAATTAAAGAAAACATCCAGGAAACTTAGGAAGTTTATAGGCTTCATTTCCATTGTTTAGTTTTACAGAATAATAGCTTTCCTTTCATCTTTTTCCCCGCTTTTGACATTAACCCCTCTTGCTTTCAGCATAAACTTTTTCATCCATTTGGATACCAAAACTAGATATAGAAGATACAAATTTGTAGATCTGATCAGTAAGGTAAACTGATTAAACTATGTATACATAGAAATAGTCATTTTCTAGGAATACATCTTCTTGCACAAATATTGTCTGATTCCACCACATGTTGTTTTAAATGCAAAGCACATTTTCCTGTCTGATATTTCCTAATCTTACTGCAACAAAGTCGAATGCTTCCAATTTTTATAGACTTCAGAGAATGTTGTTCAGAAACACCCAGTAATTTATTTTTACATTATTTTGCAGTACAGCAAGATTACCTCACCATTGTTAACAGATGTTTTTGTCTCTACAACAGTTTGCTGTTATTTCATCAAACACAAAGATATAAAGAAATGCAATAAGAAATGTATATTCTTTTCCCTCATAACATTTATCACAATCAATGCAGTATTGGAGCAATGCTAATACTGCTGTGGTCCTTTGAGGCTGGAAGTGTTTGTAGTGTAGCAATGGTGCTAGGAGCTGGTGCCAGGAGATATTCATGGAAACACTTAACGATAATACTGCTTCAGTAGAGGCAGTAATGGTATAAACAGGGCAAAGGAAATACCAGGATTGCAACAGATGCAATTGATTATATGCCTTGGGGAATATTCCACTCATTTATTTTAAGTCCAGTCCATGTAAATCAAAAGACTGTGATGTTGTCAGTAAGACATATCACAGACATCGTAATATGCTGTGACAGTGCTCCTGCTTTACTGACACAGCAGATCATGGTGTCGGACACGAGCATCTGTCTCAGGCATTGCTCCTGCACTGTCAACTGCAGAAAACAATCTGATTTAAGCATCTAAATCACGACGAACTGTGATATGGCCTGTTCCAAAAATAAAGGCGATAGGACTGCATTAGGTAGACTTAGCTTATTTATTTGAATTAGGTCTTAAATCTCTCACTAGGGAAACAATAATTTTTAATAATACTTACAGTTGTCCACCTACACTCCAGCAGTAAATTTTAGGCACAAAAATGGGCAACTGTAGAAAATAACTCTAAAATTGGGATTTTAAACAATGCTCTCTGCAGAGATGCTCTCAGTACAGGAGAAGTTGCTTCGTGAAGGTCAAGTGTCTTTACCTTATTCCTTTCCAGGCATTAAGAGAGTATTTTCAGAGTTAAAATTTTCTCTTCCTTTGTCAGAGTTATAGACTTGTGCCAGACTAGGAAAGCTGTGTAGCATTTTTGCTAACAAGATGCAGGGATAGCCCAGAGATTAGGAAAGACAATTTGCATTTCCTTTGACCTCTTACTGATTGAAAGCTCCAGCATATCCCAGATTCACCTTAAAAGTATGGGAATGGCCGAGTGGTTCTTTGAAAGCTGGAGCTTAAAGGGAATTGCTAAGCATTTTAATAGCTGAAGGAACTGGAAGTCTTATAATTATTGCTAATGTATGGCCTCACTCCTATGAAATTACACATTACATGCACATTAATTATGATTAGCATTCCTTCAATGAATAGCAGAGGAAATTATAATGATTTGTTACTTATACAATGCTGTCACACAGTCTTTTGTAAAAGAATGGGCTTAACTTCCTCAATAGATAATAAAGGGATGCTAAATTTCAGCATTATGACCACTTTCGCTAGATAGTTGATAAAATAAGCAAGCAGTGAACTATTTCATTTCAACTCTGCTCCTTTTAAAAAAAAAATCACGGTATGGTGACTTAACTTGTGACTTTGAAAGGAACCCAGTCATTTTTAAAGTGGAAAGCAGAATGCAATCATATTTTTATTATCTACACTTGATCTGAAGACACAACATAAGCTCTTACTCAATCTTGCAACAACTTGGGAATCATGGAGGTAAAGTTTGGAACTCTGTGTTTGTGTTATTAATATATTCATTTCTGCTCATATGCAACCATATTGATATATTATACTTTTATCAGTTATGAATCACTGCCTATAATTCAGACAGTTGGGAAATGTCATATACACACCCATACACATACGATTATATCTGACTTGGAGCTCATAGGAAATAAAATTTCCGTCATTTGATTATTGGGGATTATTTGGTTCTCAGTGTTGTACAAAAGCCTGGCAAACTGAAGGCAGCTACACTCCTTGTTGAAACTTGGAGGTTAATCATCTCTGTTGCTTTTATCCCAAATGTGGGAATGGGAATCTTTTTGAGTTGGTAATTCCACGTTGTAGGTCCAGCCTCCCCAAATGCAGACCACACCTGAGATCCCTCCACATAGTGGGGTGCTGTCAGGGATAGGAAATGGGCTCCCACTCTTCTCAGGATCCAGTAACTTCCAACACTCTCAGTTGGGAGGACTCACAGTATTGCCTCTCTTATTTTTGCTCGTCCTAACCCCTGTCAAAATATTCTTCTTCCCCTTCATCCTGTCACTGCTCACCTTGCAATCTAGTTTTCAAAACACAGAGGCCGAGAAGGAATCTGCAGTCAGTGAAGGCTTTGAGCCCTGCAACCACGAGCCTCTTTCAAGGTAAAGGGGCAGAAGGACCTGGATAACTTATGGGGATGTGGGGATGGAAAGGTACAGTGAGAACAGGACATAAATTAATAGCTCAATAAATTACCTGGCCTCATTGCTTTAAAATTCCACCTGGAATTTTTAACGAATCAGTACCGTGGTTCATTTTGAAGTTATACATTCAAAAGAAGTAATAGAACACACAGAAAGAGGGAAACGTTGGTTCAATTATTTTCAATCCAGAGACTCGGTGTCGGATTCATAGAGTAACCTCAGCAGGCAAGTGAGCCACACGAGAGGTTAGTTTGGGCTGTGTCTAGCACGCACATATTTCCAAGTGAGCTGCACCTTTCAACGATCCTGATTTTATCACCAAGCTCGTGCCTATTGGACCACATATTATGAAATCTGGTAATAGTAGTCCATCATCCAACTTCCATCGTATTCAGACATTTGTTAAAAAATTCTTCCTTTGAGACAAATTTAGTTTCACAGAGCAATTGAACCTTAGCTGCCAGTTTGATCTGACTTTACTTATACTCCCACTCACCACTGTGGCATAATGTTCATAACACATTTTCACTCCTTAATATAAAATATTCAAAGCACAAGATTGAGACTAGACCTGGGGGACTGGAATAAATGATGGCCTGAGGGTTCTGTCAGTTTAGTAGAGTTGTGCTAGCAGTGATGATAATATCTAACACTTATGTGGTGCTTACTATGTCTCAAGAGGCTTCTAAGGACTTTATAGGTATTAACTATTTCAGCCATTCCAAATCAATAAGGCTACTATTTTTATCACCCACTTTAGAGCTAAAAGAACTGAGGTGGAGACATTCAGTGATTGTTCAAGTTCACATTTCTTATAGGAAGCTGATTAGGATTTGATCCTGGTATTTTGACTCCTAAATTGCTCCTCTTAACCATTCCACTTAACACCATAATTTCTTAGGATGGAAGGACACCATAAGCTTTATTCCCATCCTTCCCCAAGCCAACTCATATAGTATGTATGTATAAACTTGTTTCAAAAACAAAAGAAATTAGTAAACATGCTTATTAGAAAAAAAAGTATGAAAAATATTTTAAAAAATAATTTTCATTTGATGCTTATATAACAGTATGTACACCTGATATTTAATATATATTTGTATTATGGAAAATTAAGATAATACATAAGTACAATGTTGAGGTCTACTTTTTCATTCAACTTTTTGTCATGAGACTTTTCTACTTGAGTAGTCTTTAAAATCTAGATATATATTATAAAATATATTTATATGAAGTTTTAGATTGTTTCCATCTCACAATTCTAGATATAGTAAAAATTTTTTTATGTTCTTATGATTATTTTTTATTATTATTTTATTTAATTAATTTAAATTTTTTTTAAGTGAAAGCAAAAGTTTGTTGAAGGAGAGACAGAAGCCCCCTCTGCAGTGAGAGGGGCCTTGAACAGGTAGCCCTATGATTATTTTTTAAAACACATTTTCAAAGTGAATCCATGAGATAAATTTCATAAACCCATATAAGGTTTTGGAACATTTTGCCAGATTGTCTCCCCAACGTAGTCTTCTTTATATCCCCACACATAGTGCACAGGTGCACAGCAAAACAGTGTATTTCATTCCTATTTCTTTGTTACTTCCAAGGACAAAAGCTTTGTTATATGTTATTGGACTGCTTTAATTTTTTTCTGTGAATGTCTGTTTTCCTTGGCATAGGAGGTAAACATATTTTTCTTATTGTTTTCCAAGTACAATTTCCACAATAGGAATAAGCAACCTTTGACTTTCCCATATGTTACAAACATTTTTTTTCTGCTTTGCTGTTTGTCTTTATTTTGCTTAACATGATTTTTAAATAGAAGCTAAAAATATAGTTTTAATACATCAAGAATTAACTTTTTGGTTTCTTTTTTACAAAAATATGTTTTTATTGATTTTAGAGAGAGAGGAAGGGAGAGGGATAGAGAGATAGAAACATCGATGAGAGAAAAACATTGATTGGCTGCCCCCTCTCCCCCACAGGAATTGAGCCCGCAACACGGGCATGTGCCCTGACCTGAAATTGAACCTGTGACCTCCTGGTTCATGGGGTCATGCTCGACTACTGAGCCACACTGGCCAGGTTCTTTCTTTATTTTCATGTTGAGAATAGCTACCCTCATTTTAATTTTGGAGAAATAATCAACTTAATATGTTTTCTAGTTCTTTTGGTTTTATCTTGTAATTATTCATAGTGTAATTGATCTGAAACTTTGGCAAAAAATAATACTGAACAAATATATGTATAATGTGATCCTAATAATATTGATTTTCTCATCAGTTTATCATTGCTTTCTTTTGTTTCTTACTATTTTCATAGTTTTCTTCATTTTAAGTTCACTTTTTTTCATTTTTATCTAACATTATATTTCTTGCATACTGTTGTCAATAAGATATACTGGTTTTTCAACCTTTTATTTTATTCTAGATTATAACAAGATATCAATTACATATATACATGTTACATATTACATATTACATATATATGTGTATGTATACTTATATATGTAACTGACCAGGTTATTGAATTCCCTAATTAATTTTAATAGCTTTTAAAATTCTACTCTTATAGGTTGTACAAAAGTTATAGGTCATATAATAAGATGGTCATAACTATCTAAAAACAGATTTTATCTTCTCCCTTTCTAATTGTTATATGTCGTCGTTTTGTATTATAGCTTATGTAGAACTTCTAGAATATTAAATAGTATTAAAAATAGCTATCGTTTTCTTGTACCTTATTTTAATTGTTCACTCTTTAAGAAGAATATTGGTTCCTATTGAGATAATTTACCCCAAAATATTTATTAAACACCTAACTTGCACCAGGTACTCTCTACCAGAAAGAGGCAGGGAATAAAAAAGGTAAGTAAGCAAATTAATAAGTTTGTTCAATGATAAATGTTAAGGTTAAAAAAGTACCCAGGCAATAGAGTAAGGTGTTCAGATGGGTTGATTTTAGGTAGAGTAGATAGAAATCACTGAGAAGGCAATTTTTGATTAAAGACATTAATGATGTAAATGAGCGAATCCTGTTGATATCTGGGCAAAAATTATTCCTGGAAGAGGAAACAGTAAATATAACAGCCCAGAGGTAGGAGTTTGTCTGGTAAAGTTGAAGAATAACATGATCTTCAAAGATCTAAAGCTAATAAGGTACCAGACTGTGTAGCCTGAGAGGTCATAATAAGGACTTTGGTTTTTATTCTGAATGAGGTGGGGAGTTAATAAGAAAGGGTTCTTGAAAGAATCTAAGAGATTTTTTTTTAATTAGAAAAAATATTGAATTAATTCTAAAATGCAAGATTTTATTAAAAGAATTTACACAAAAGTTTTAAGCATTTTCAATATCTGTAAAACAAAAGCAGAAACAGAAAATCTAAGTGAACTTTAAGTGGGCTATTATAAGCGAAAAGATCTTTCACCAGAACAAAGGGCATCATACCTTGGGGAAAACAAAAGTATGCATGCTTGCCTTCAAGATTATTATGAGATTTAAATAAAATAGCATGTGTAAAATATTCAACCAAATCTTTGGTAAATAAATAGTAAACACACAAGCACATTAACATATTATTATTAAAGGTAGTTAAATGTTATTATATAATGAGGGCATTGCCGTAAGAATATACACAACATTTTTAAGAAATATAATTTGTCTTTTATTTTATTTTTAGTAAAAAAATTTTTTGTTTGTTTTTTGTTAATCCTCACCTGAGGATATTTTTTTCCATTGTTTTTTAGAGAGAGTGGAAGGGACGGAGGGAAGGGGGCAGAGAAAGAGACAGATAGACAGACAGAAACATTGATGTGAGAGAGAAACATCCATTGTTTGCCTCTCACACACTCCCTGACCCGGGCGGAGATCGAACCTGCAACCCAGGTACATGCCCTTGACCGGCAATTGAACCCACCCACCGGCTGGCACTCTAACCACTGAGCCACTCCAGCCAGGGCTAATTTTTAAAATAGTTTATTGAGTTTTAGAGAGAGAGGAAGGGAGAGATAGAAACCTCTATGTGAAAGAGAAACCTCAATCAGCTGCCTCCTGCACGCCCCCTACTGGGGATCAAGCCCTCAACTGGCCATGTGCCCTGACCAACGCCCTTGGCCAGGAATGGAACCAGCAACCTTCTGGTGCACAAAGGGGACACCCAACCAACCGAGGCACACTGGCCAGGGCCATAACATATTTTAAAATTGAGTTAAACTTTATTAATCAAGCTGAGCATATTAATCTGGCTCTAATTTGCAGGTAAACCCTAGGTACTTTAAATATATATATATTTAAAAATATATATATATATATTTTATTTTATTGCTCTAAAATATATATATATTTTATTTTAGAGCAATTTTAGATTCACAGAAAAATTGAAATGAAGGCACAGAGATTTATTTTATATCACTGCCCCTACACATGCATAACCTCCCCATTATCAACGTCAACCACCAGAATGGTATATTTGTTACAATTTATGAACCTACATTTATACATCATTATCACTCAGAGCCCATAGTTTACCTTAGGATTTACTCTTGAATCTTGTACATTTTATGGGTTGCAAGCCGATCCCCAGTCAGGGGTGTGCAGGAGGCAGCCGATCAATGGCACCTCTCTCATCACTGACATTTCTATCTCTATCTTTCCCTCTCCCTTCCTCTCTCTGAAATCAATAAAGATATATTAAAAAAAAGAAGAAAAAAAAAGAGAGAATACTTAGTTTTGTAAGGAACTGGCAAACTATCTTCCAAAGTGTTTGTACCATTTTGCATACCAACCAGCAATAGATGACAGTTTCTGTTGCTCCACAACCTCTCAAGCATTTGATATTTTCAGTGTTTTAGATTTTGATTATTCTAATAGGTGTGTGGTGATATGTCATTATTATTTTAATTTGTATTTCCCTGATGATGTATGATGCTTATTTACTATCTGTCCATCTTCTTTGGTGAGGTGTCTCTAAAGGTTGTTGACTCACTTTTTAATAAGTTGTCTTTTCTTATTATTGACTTTTAAGAGGTCTTTGTATATTTTGGATAACAGTATGTTATTTGATATGTCTTTTGCAAATATTTGCTCCCAATCTGTGACTTACTTTTTCATTCTTGACACTGTCTTTTGCAAAACAAAAAACTTTGATTGAAATGAAGTCCAGTTTATTAGTCTTTCTTTCATGGATCATGCCTTTGGTGCAATATCTAAAAAGTGATCGTCAAACTCAAGGTCTTCTAGATTTTCTCTTATGTAATCTTCTAGGAGTTTTATAATTTTGCATTTTATATCTATAATCCATTTTGAATTAATTTTTGTGAAGGTTGTAAGGTCTGTGTCTACATGCTTTATTTTTTCTGCTTTTTTTTCCCTTTGGCATGTGAATATCCAGGGTTATACCACACCATTTGTTGAAAAGACTATCTGTTCTTCATTGTATTGCCTTTGTCCTTTGTCAAAGATCAGCTGACTATATTTATTGGGCTCTATTTATGGGCTCTCTACTCTGCTCCATTGATCTATTTGTCTATTCTTTTGCCAGTACTGCAGTCTTGATTGCTGTAGCTTTATAGTAAGTCTTGAAGTCAGATAGTGCCAGAACTCCAACTTTGTTGTTCTCTTTTAATATTGTGTTAGCTATTCTGGGTAATCCTAGGTGCTTTTACATATTAAATTGTGGGCAGGGAATTTAGTCTTTAGCACAAAAAAATGTGCTTGAAAAATCAGGAATACACTATCTCATTGTTTTTGAAATTTGCCCTTACATTGTAATATATGGATCCAAGAAAAATAATATAACACGCTTTCATATTTTGAATACATGGAATTATGCTAAATTATTTGTGTCTCTTGGAGAGAGTAATAGAGGAATGAAAACAATAATAAAGATAGGTGTGTGCGTATGTGTGTGTGTATCAGTGTGTAAAGTCATTTGGGTATTAAACTATCTCTGCATTTAATAGGTGTCCTTACAATGCATTGGCTATACTGCCACCAACTTCACAAAGAAACATTTCAGGATTAGTTGGAATAAATGAGAACCAGTAAACTTAATTCTAGAATATTGCATTAGCTGGGTTTTTTGGTACAGCTTTCTAGCTAGTGGTCCCCAAGTCAACCTTGATCAATGGTTTGGGAAGGTGGCTACTCACTTTCTGAAGGTCAGTGCTTGACCTGGATTTTATTTTAAAGTATTTTATCTTTTAGGCATTTTTATTTGAGTCACTTACTTCTAGAAACAAATGAAGATAATTCTCTTTTTATTAGCCTTTGTGGGACTTAAAATACTGTAAGGTATACTGGCATTATCTGCTCTTTTATGTGGAAGGACTTAAGCTGAAAGCCAGTTTAAGCTGAAAGTGACAAGAAGGTTTTATCACTTGGTCTCTTATCTCACACCAGATAAGAAATACCTTTAGTTATGCAGGTGTCCAGCAGTTCCTTGCAGTGTATCCACAAAAGAATGAGATGTGAGATAAACAATGTTCTCTTACTATAAGCCTGAAGGGATAAAGCAATGTTATTTTTCCAGTTACAAAAGTACTAAAAAGAAAACAAATGAGATTATTGGAAATAAGAAAACATTCAGTAAAATTATATTTATTAATAAGTTCAAGCATTTCAAATATTAATTGTGTTTGTTCTTGTTAATTCCAAGTGATCTGCCCCATATATGAAAGCTGGTTCTTGTAGCTGGAGAATGCATTCCCTAAACTGTGCTTTAATGTTAATGAACGTTGGCATCTTGTGAAAGTCTGTTGCTCTATTTGCTCTTTGACTAGTTTGAGGTTATTTTCCACATAACCACTTAAGGTTGTGGACTTTAAAGTACTCTGTAAAGCATTTTCATTACTATTCAGTTCTATTAACAAAAAAGACTTTCTGAGATCTTGTTATATAACTCACCATATTTTTCTCCTTTTATTTTGTTTATCAAAAAGCTTAAATACAAAAATGAAGCACAGTTTTACATACCTTGTAATAGCTTATCTATTCAAAATTTTTGGGATTTTTGACTTTCTCTTCTAATAGTTTTTGGTTTTGATTCTTCAATTTTATTTCTTTGTGTGTGTGATATGCCCCATATTTGCGTGCAAATAAAAGTTGTACTGTATATGAATAGTCCTGGCCAGTGTGGCTCAGTTGGTTGAGTGTGTCCCATGCACTGAAAGGTTGCTGGTTCAATTCTGGGTTGGGGCACAGGCCTATGTTGCAGGTTTGGTTCTAGGTTGGGGTGCATATGGGAGTCAGGTGATCGACGTTTCTCTTTTTCTCTCTCACTCTTCCGTCCTCTTTCTCTAAAATAAATAAAAACATATTTCTTAAAAGTTGTATATAAGTAGATGAGTAAAGGTTGCATGCCCAAACTTTCTAACTTCTTTAGAAACTTTTCAAAGTTTTGCTGCTCTTACTCAGGCAATAAATCCATCACAAAAAGTTAAACTCACTGGAGACAGACTAATAATCAGTCAGAATTCAGAACAAAAAATTGTTAGGAGACTATGCCAAGTCAAAACTGAAGTGTATAAAAACTTCAAATCAATTCACAGGGAAGTTATAACTTGATATTACCAATTATTTAAGAGATTAATTTTTTTTTAGAATTATATTTTCTGGTAAACTAGCATAAAGTAAGTTACATAATAATGATTTTCCATAAGTTAACACTTAGAAATTCACAATAACCTCTCATATGTCCTTTGAAGTTTATACAATAAAAGAATAACTTTCTGCCTTTCTGCCTTGGATTTTTAAAATAATCAATGTGAACATCCAAAGCAATTATTTTAACATCCGAAACATGTATATGTTTGAACAGTTTCCAAAATATTAGTGATTCTGCTTTCCCTTACAAAGCACCATTTTTTAGAAAGATATTTGAGAGAGACCTTTATTTGAACATTGTGTCCAGTTTAAATCATACATTTCAGAAGTATTTAACATGGTTTAAGGAGTGGAAAATTGTTTTTAGGTTCATAATATAAAGGAGTTGGCATTATTTATTCTGGAAAGATAAATCAAATTGGCTAAATTCATAATCTTCTTTGAATACAAAAAAGCTATTTATATAATGGCATTCTCTTGCTCACCTGTTCTTCATCTTACCAGGTGTGGACTAAAGAAAAAAAGGAACTGTATTTGCTGTTAAAGAAGAATTCACAGTGTGGAAAATGTCTTCCAGTAATTTAGATCAAACACTGACATAGGTTACCAAGGGTTATTAAGTTGTTGTGAATTCTTAATCTCTAGGGAATCATTAAATTTTGATAGATGACTCTGTGATTTGAATGATTTAGACAGTGGCATTTAGTACTGAATCCCTAGAAGAGATGAAAGTTATGGTAATTTTCTAATTTATGGTTCAGTGATTTTATTGAAGCAGATATAGCATATTCAAAGAGGTATATTTTCTTCTTAAATTAAGCATAGAGACAAATATGCTTTTAAAATTTTATTTATTATAAAGTCATCTAGCATCTTTTAAAGAAACTGTATTTACCACCAATGAGCTCCTATACCATGCTGCACACACATTTATTGAAGTATTTAATATTTTGCACTGAGTTATACAATGCTTTTTTTTACTAGACAGCAACTTTTTGGCAGCTGAAACCATGATGAAAATTATTTGCATTCCCAGAATCTAGCACAATGCTATACATGATGCCTGCAATTAAGATGTGTTAGATGAATGGAGAAAGGAAAAAAGCAAATAGGAATGAAGAAATTCACATTGTGGTTGGTATCTTAGAAAGCTAATCCTGTAATTTTGACTTGTAGCCATTAGGTGGCAAAGGTGTGCCACCATCAGGAAATTCATTCATTCATTTATGCTTATTCAAATAACCATTGTCTTTGAATTTCTGTTTAGGTGTCAGGATACTTTGTGTTTCAGGGAACTATGAGACAGAAAGGGAATTCAGTGAAGGTAATTCAATGCCCTTGTCAGTGGTTTTAGTTAGGAGTATGCATGTGATACAATGCAAAATGAGAGAAAGTCTGTTGCTAGTTTATTGGAAGATTTTTTCTTGCCTTTAAAAAGCAAAGCAAGGAAAAGATTTGTGTTCTTCTGCTGTTGCATGTTTTTGTGTGAGGATATGATGGTTGGAGCTGCGTCAACCATTTCAATGATAAAAGCCAACCTAATGAGAATGGCAAGGCAGAAAGATGGAAGGAACTTGACTACATTGTAGTTTTCCTATAGCCTTTGAAATTTCCTAATCTCTTCAACTGAGAGAGATGATTTAATCAGAACAATTACCTTATCTGCTATTTGTTCACCTTAGTTTATTATGAATTTTCCTATATAGTCAAATATCGGCACAGTTGTGACAGAGAAGTTTCTTCCCCCTAACTGGCAAACAGCCAGGGACTTCTGTAGCTGTTAAGAAACAGCCACTCACTTGGAGCAGATTCTGATGCTCTATATAGGTCCAGAACACACTTTGAAAAATTACTCACCCACCTATGTTAGGTCAAGATAGTGAACAAAAAACATACTCCTGGTTTGCTGGTAAAAAATGTAACAACTGGCTTCTCTAAAACAAAAGAAAAAATGTGTATATTTATGCATACAAAAATTTACTACAAATTTTACAGATATAAAAGATGTGTAGCACACAATTTACAAATAATGGTAAAGTATACAATATTCTTTATTGTAATTTCTATATAACTGATTCTCACATAATGCTATGTTTGGTTTTGCCAAAATTGTATATACATAAACAACTGATGGATGATTGTATTTCCAACATGACTGTAGATTGATATTTTCATTTGCATTTAAGAATAAGACAAAGTGAAACTACAAAGGCATATGTTGGAACTTGACTCAGTGGTCAATGACATGATCCACTTCTTTGCTAAATTGGCTAATCGTTTTCAAACATTGGAATAAATATTTTCTCAAAATTTTGTGCTATTCACAAAATATGGCCATGATAAAAATTAAGTTTGCTTTATTAACATTTTCTCCATTAGTGAGTTTAGACAGCAAACAAAACAAAAAATTAAGCCTTGATTTGTAGTGTTTTCCAATTGCTGTGGTGTAAATATTCTTAATATGATTGAGTTTAAGCTACTGACATGATGTCAATGAACACAAAATTGGGAAGAAATTTTAGAAATTATAGCATGCAGTGGCACACTATAATACAGTATATCCCCCATATAGAACCAAGAGAGGTAAATAATATCAAAAGCAAAGATAAGAGTAAGATATACCAAAATAATTAGGAAGTGATGAGGTCTGAGTATTTAATACATACAACATGCACTGAATTGTATATTTATATATTTAATTTTTAATAATAGCTGTGTTTAACAATGAGTTCACAAAATTTAATAATCAGTTCTTGCAAGCTGGTGTGGGCCAGCTTAAGCACCATATGCCTCATCACAGAAAAAAGTGATTCACTTTCCTGTTTCAATTCAGCTTAATTTGAATAACAAATTATTTAGAACCTCCTGTTTCAATCACATGTGTTTGTTTTTAGGCAAACAATTCTATTGGGAAATTGCTTTATCCCTCCTCCAGAGTTAATGCCAGTAGCAACCTGATATAGTGTTTGAAGACCAAAATCTAATTATTTTAAGCTGGCCGTGAGTGCTACATCTCCAAATTTACCCAGTAACTTGAGTATTATGACTTATGAGCAGTACTTGAACTCCCCTTCAAGGAATATATGTCAATCAAAACCTGGGAATTGGGCACTTAAGGGTTAAAATTTGGCAAATTATTTTTGTATGACATTGAAATAAACATAAATCTTCAATTATGTTATTGTAATCCTGTAATATTTGTTAACAGATCAGTTCATACTGATGGATATGAGGGTTCTTGCAGGACATTTGTTCTATCCAAAATACCCATGGAACTATTTGGTCCACACCAAAATGTCCTTGCTCATGTGCCATTACCAGCTAGGCTACCAGGACAAGAAGGGTTATTATTGGCAAAACAGGCACAACACAATTATTGTACCAATAAAACATAATTGCAGTTTTTATGTATTAATCTGTAAACTAAAAGTATAAATAAATGTTATGGGCTACTTGAACTCAGGGACATTTTCTAAGTGCGGACATTTTGAACAGGACCAAATTTCAAGTACCTTTTGGTATGGACCAAATATCTCCGTGGATATGTTGGACAGGACCAAATGTGCACTAATCGTGATGGTAATTTTCTTTCTATTCAGTCCACATAAATTTAAGATTAATATAGCCTTGACTTTTCAGGTTTATTTAAGTCAGACGGGAAAAAATTTGGGTTTGGAAAGTGATATCAACAATTTTACAATACTGTCTTGTAATTTGTCTTCTTCCAGTTTATGTCCAGAAATAACATCTCATTATGTTCCTACCACTGTAGAGAATTCCTGATATTTATAAAACATTCCTTATTGCAGATGTTTTCTTAAAGTCTAAATTGTATGCACCATTTCATTTACTCTGTCTTAAAATAAATCAATGGAAAAAAAGAAACTACAGAAATAATATCTCCTTCTTTAAATTTCATATTAAATAAAAGATGATTTATTTTTGAACCTGAACAATCAGCTGGTATAGAAGAAAGGATACATAAATTTGGCATTAGATAAAACAACATCTAATTCTGCTCCAAGCTTTTGTGAAACATATGGAAATTAAGTAATGTGTCATTGAAATTGAGCCCTCTCTTATCTCAGTAGGGTCAGGAAACAAAGAAATAATTCTTTTTTCCATTAATTCTGGATTGGAGTTTAGCTGAGTTTTGCCCACTCTGGCTTACTGACTTGTGTTTACAGATACATTACAGCTGAATGCCTGGCCCACTACCTATATGGCTGTGACATAGGAGAAAAAATAGTTTGGCTGTATGGTCACAAATTTATTCTAATTGCTATAGACATAATACTGTTAATCTTGGGCAATTTGATACAAGTGTCTGTGCAATTCAAGAACAATCTTTTCTATTACCTAATTATTCACATAATTGAGAAAAATGGGGCCATTATGCTGACCTCTGTATTGAAATCCAACCTTTCTTTTTTCTTTTTTTGGCATTTGCAAAGACTTAAATTAAGAAATTATTTTTAATATTGATTTTTTATGTTTTTCCTACTTATTGTCTATATATATGTAAGATTTTTTAAAAGAATTTTTTGGCTACTAATAGCTCTGTACTACAATCGTTATGAAATGGTTATGATATTTCCTCCATAATAATTTTCAATATCTTGATTTGAGAAACTTTTAAATATAAATATAAATTCTAATATTTAAAATTTCCAATTTCAAGTACTTCTACTGATTATTAATTATAAGATAGAAGTGAAATGCTTAATAATGATGACTTTTTAAAGAAGTATATTAATAATTTTAAAACTCTTTTCCTCCCCAAATATAATTATTACAGAATATGTATTGATTGAAAGAATATACATCCTGGAACTATTTTCACTGGTCAAGCCTATGATATATGTATGCATAAAACTTTTGATAATTTTCAAGGCATTTAAAGAATTTTTTTTGCCAATATTGTTTGCTTTATAATGAAACAGTGGAATCTGGTACACTGGAGAATCATCTAACATAAAGAAGAAAGACATTTTTAGGAATAAATTCTGGAAAGTTTTCTTTTCTTATTGATAGGCTAATGCAAAATAAGCCAAAGCAGACCTGATGTCGTAGGGAAACACTCCAACATATTAGGTTACAGAAACTGCCAAGCTGCCTTTCTCTTTTTCCTCTCATTAAAAAGCCAGAAGACTACAAAATGGCCAGATTTCATTTAACTCTTTGGTTATCAGATATTAACTGAATCTACTCATGCATATATCAGAATTCTAGAGCAGCAAATTTCAACCTCACATAACACACATAAACTAATTACTAAAATTCTGTGGCACACCAAAAAATATATTTTTTGCTGATCTGACAAAAAAATAGGTATAATTTTGATTCATTCATACCAGACAGCTATGGTTGAGTTGGCTGTTGGCAGGTTTTTTGTTTGACCATCTAAGGGAAAAGAGGTCAGTGCCTATGACTGAATAGTCAAGTACTGCATGTTTTGAAAATTCTTGTCGCACACAGCTGAAAATCGCTGCTCTAGAGCCTACCTGTCCACTTGAATATATGTACAAACCACATTAACTTTATATAAAATTAAAATGGGTTTTAATAGGTCCAAACTGAAGGGATAAAGATATCCTTTAAAGTAATTGTTTGGCCCAGCCAGCATGGCTCAGCAGTTGACCATTGACTTATGATCCAGGAGATCAAGGTTTGATTCCTGGTCAGGGCACATGCCTGGGTTGTGGACTCGATCCCCAGTAGGGGACATGTAGGAGGCAGCCGATCAATGACTCTCTCATCATGGATGTTTTTATCTCTTTCCCTTCTGCACTCTGAAATCAATAAAGATATATTTCTAAAAAAAATTATAAAAAAGTAATTGTTTGCCTTTTATGTCAATGTGCCAGTATTAGTATGACTCTTTGGGGTTCCTAGGAAGAAGCCCATTGTCAGTTTATCCAAGCATTTTTAAAGCTGTAAAGTAACAGATTTATAGTAAGGATCAACCTGCAAGCAAAGAGGTCCAGACTCCACTTTCAGTCAACTTCATGGGAATACCATTACACAATCTGATTGGGACAAAGAATGGGGACTTCAATAGGGATCTGGACTGGCACATTGAATGAATATAGGGGCCATTATTTATGCTGTTGTGCCCTTAGAGGGTGCACCATTGATAATGTAGCTTATATGAGCTCCTCCTCCAACCCTGCAGTTGTGCAAAGCATTGCCCTGTACTATACACACAGGTCTAATTCACGTAGTTATTCTGTCTTCTCAAAAATAGCACCTATCGCCCGGCTGGGCATGGCTCAGCGGTTGAGCGTCGACCTAGGATCCAGGCAACTGGGGTTCGATTCCCGGTCAGGGCACATGCCTGCGTTGCAGTCTAGGCAGCCGATCAATGACTCTCTCATCATTGATGTTTCTATCTCTATCTCTCCCTCTCCTTTCCTCTCTCTGAAATCAATAAAGATATATATATATTTTTAAAATAGCAGCTATCAATTTCTCCTCTCACCCTACAACAGAGTCCTAATGATAAAAATCATACATTAAGAGCCTGTGTGATTGCTAATTTTACATGTCAGCTTGACTTGGCTAACGGATGCCCAGATATCTGGTAAAATATTTCTGGGTATGTTGGTGAGAGTGTCTCTGAAAGAAGTTAGCATCTGAATCAATAGACAGGGTAAAGAAGATCCTTCCTCACCAATGTGGGCAGTCGTCATCCAATCTGTGGGAGGCCTGAACAGAATAGGAAGGTGGGGAAGTGCAAATTCTTTCTCTCTTCTTGAACTGGGAGGTCCAAGCTCTCCTTCTCCTGGACATTGGAGCTCCTAGTTCTTGGGCCTTCAGACTCTGAGACTTTCCCCAGCACCCCTCTGGTTCTCATGCCTTTGGTCTGGGGACTGGGAGTTACACCATCAGCTCACCTGGTTCTCAGGCCTTTGGACTTGGACTGAATTATACCACCTGCTTTCCTTGTCCTTCCCTTTACAAACCAAAGATCATGGGACTTCTAGACCTCCATGCTCCATGCGTCCATGAGAAATCTCCCCTTGTATAGTCCTATACATCCCATTGGTTCTGTTTCTCTGGAGAACACCGACTAACAACAGACTTAGACTTCCTAGCTTCACATTTTTACATGTTTACTAATATTTTTGTGATTGCTATACATTTATATCATGATTACTATGTGCCAGGCAATATTTTAGTCACATTTACAAATATTAATTCATTTGGTCCTCAAAACAACAGAGCCAGTATTTAAACCTAGGCAGTCTGTCTCAGAGCCCATCCCCTCAACCCATCCTCAGCTCTAAGATGTTGGGCACAATTGCTATATAATGCAGATAAAAGTGCTATTTTTCTCATATTTAAAAACAATAATGAATAAATTACTTCATAGTAAGCACTTAGAGCAGTGCCTGGCACTTAGTTATGTGTCAGCATTCCTACCCCCATCACCTCCCCTTTTTCACCCATCCTCTAGTTCTACATCAGATTGGTAACTTGACTCCTCACTGGCCATTATCAACAATCTTTTTTCTTCATATGATTTTTGTTTCTGTCTTTCTGTCTTTTTAAAAACCTATTGGCCCTCTCTCTAAGCCATAAATTCAAAATTCCTGAGAAATAATTTTATTAATACATTGGTGAACATCAATCTACATAAGATTGGTAGCTTTTGAGTCAGCCTTTGGATCATCTATATGGATTGCTAGCTCTTTAGCCTGATGTCCAACCCTGGGCCACTGATCTGTGGTGATGATGGCAGAGTAATGAAACAGCTTTTCTTAAAATATGAACAAACGCGTAATATATTATACTGCTCTTCAGTATAAAGACATATGTGCTGCATTTGAAAATATGCCAAACTTACACTCTTTTTATTATAAACAGACTTTATTTATCAATTTAACTAATTGTGTAACTTGCTTGAGATCTGGTCAAAGCATGCTCACCAATAACACTATGATCTACCTTAACATGTGATTTCCTCCTTATTGTAAATTGCTTTGGCCTATTTGCAAAGAAGTCAGCCTGCTATTATTTTACATTAGATTCTTGTTTTTTGTATTGAATAATTTTATATAGTATCTGTATTATCTTAGAATATGTAGAAAGTAACTTTTTTTTACACTCAAATATTTTTTACCATTTATATGCATTGGGTTTGTTACCTAAAGTAATATATAAATTTACAAATAAAGTAGAGTCATCTCTGAGACAAAAGTATAATTTAGAGTTAAAAGTGGGTGACAAAATGGTAGGGCAAATGGTTCCCAGGCTTCTATTTGGATGCACTGATATTAATTGGAAAAAGAAAACTGGAAAAGGTAGGATACTGAAGACAGAGACTAAGGGAGAGTGGGTTTTCTGTCAAAACTGCAAAGAAGTCAGCCTGCTATTATTTTACATTAGAGTATAAGCCTTATTAAAACAGAGAAGACAGAAAGAAAGTGAAGATTCTAATTTTTACAGGGATTCTCTGATGCAGAGACACAAACTGTATGGCCTAACTGATCAGATGATGAAAGATGATAGAGCTTTAAAAAATCAGATAATCTCCCCAGATTTATAGAGGACAGGATAGCCTTGGCCCAATAAGGATGAAAGTGTACTCAATTCCATTTTTGTCACTTCTTTCTTTGAAACCTCTGGGCAGAAATGGGAGACTTGAATAGATGATCAGAGTTGTTCCAGAATAGATCAGTGGAAGGAACTTATGGGAGTCATTGTCTTCAAGGAGTGGACATTAAGAAGATTTTTATCTATTGCATGCAATGTGCTCAAACATATCTGAAATGAATGACAAAATGTGTCAGTGAACACATTTGAAATACCCCTAAGGATGCAGGGATATGATGTAGGAATGAGACTAGAGATTTAGAACTAGAAAGATAGTGACAATGTACAATTGGAATTTGAAATGTTGTTCGTGTGACTTATTTTGAATCTAAAGGGTGGTTGACTTTGAGAAAATATTAGTTGCATATTATTTCAAACAGGGTATTTCTTGATCCACTGAGAACTGTGTAATCCTACATAAGCTTAGAGAGGGCATAGATGTAACAGTTAAGTAAATTCTGAGGCTTCAGACCATGAGGCAAATATATATATTTTACTATATCATATGCCCCTGTCTGATTTTTCTTTCCTCAATTTCAGATGAATCTAAAAACATATAATTAGCTTTTAAAGCTTCCTATTGATGTTAGTTTAACACACATAGAGTAAAAATTAATTCATATATTTAACATTTATTAAATATCTAAACATTTGGTAAAAATTAAACTAAATATAAGCATTTTTATATTACAAGGATTATGATTGCAACATTGTTTCGTGCATATGGACCTAGATTCCTTATAATATAGGAACAAAAGGCAATATTTGATAAGTGACTCTATTTTGAGTATACTCCAAGATTTACTTGTTTCATTCAACCAGTTAAGATGTTCAGGACTTACTCTCATTCTCCCTATAGCTATGACTCCTAGGGTTTTAAGTTCATGTAAATTAAAGCAGAGACCAGATGGTTGGAAGAAACCTTCATGCTGCTGCTTCTGCTGCTGATGATAATGGTGGTGGATATGGCACATTTTCTACGGTACCCTATAAGAAACAAAGTTTCATTTAATAAATCACCATAATTTTTTCAGTCTCCTCTTAATTTTTCCTCCTTCTGTAGAAACCAGTAGATTCACAAGAAGGGGTGAGGGTAGAGTAGAAGGGAATGTCTTAGGAATTTGTTGTTTTCAACTTCACCTTGTATCTCCATGTTTCAGATCCTTTCTTTTCCAATGGCCTTGTTAGCTCTTTCATTTTCTGAACACATCATGATGGCATCCTATACCATACCTCTATGATATGGAAGTACACACAGGGAAGTACATACTTTACCTGTCCCAGTTACCTAATGGACTGTCCCTACAATATGCAGGCAAGTCAGATCACAGCCTGAAGATAAGTTAGTGCTTCCAGGAAGCTTTGAAGAAAAAATGACAGTGTCCTGTGCATAAATCAAATCAATTAAAATCAGAATCTCTGGAGGTAGGACCTAAGCATGAATAGTTTAAAAACTTTCTGGTGATTCCAAAGTGCGGTAAGTGGAAACCCACTCAGCTATGGAAACGTGCTGGTCTGAGCAGTCCTTGAAGGTACCAGTTTGCTTCTTGGTTTTCTATTATTTTGTAGCCGACCAACAAGCTTTCTGATTCAGGCTGTCTGTAGTTAGATGTGTTAACATGACTACCTGACTTGGAGGTCATTTAGAATTCTTAAGGTGACTCCGTATATCTCTGTCCTGATTTATTCTGAGTAGATTTATAGACTTATCCTAAGAAGGAATCCTTGCTTTCTTTGAGAACAGTTGTTGGGTAGAGAGGGGGGGTGCATTTACATCACCAGTTTGTTAAAAAAAAAAGTAGAAAGGTAATAACAAAAGTACAACAACACAGGCAATATTTTTAAGTAACAAATATTAAAATGGTACCTAGAACATATTAGGCTCTTATTCAGTTTTAATTCCTTTACCTCCTAGCACTAGAATTGGCTGAAGAGAGTTTATGAAAAAGAAATTTGTGTGGTATTTGTCACAATAGAACTCTTTACATTGTTATAAAAGTACTTGACATTTGCAATTTCATAAGGAAACGTCAGGGCTTTGTAGAACTTTCAAAAATTGTCTGGCTTGTGTAAATAGGACAGAAAACAGGGTCAGATTCTTTGTGATCTCTTTACCTGGCCATCCTAAAAAACACAGACCTGTGAAATTAGCTCTGCTGCTTGGGTGGGTGGCTATGCAGACATTATTTCCCAAGACAGAAGAAAAACTGATCCATTTCCTCACTAATTAGGGCCTGCATACCCTTTCTTTGTTCTTATAACTTTCAGGATTGAATTTTCTTTTCTTTTTTTTTGTTTTTAGATAATGTAGTCTAATAGAAATTTTTATTAATAAATTGGGGAAATTAGGTGAAAATGGGTATAACAGTGAATTGTTTGAAAGTTCTTTGAAGTTTATGAATCCTTCCTTCCTCCACAGTTTATACAGTTTGAAAGCTATTTAAACTTTCATTCAATTTCCAAACATTTCTACACAGGGGACATTTTAATTTTCTATTTAGTAGATTTTACAGCTTATCTTCAAACGAAGTTGGCTTTGAGGTACTCGATGCTCCTGCTTCAGAAGTACCCTTTTACATGTGTTGACTTTGATGTTGAATTATTACAAAGTGAATCATAATACAATTAAATGGTGTTGATATTTCCTTGAATTGTTTATGTTGCTTTCATCACAGTTCATTTGAGTTCAATTATCATATATCAATATTTAGTTATAGTATATGCTTTTGCGACTGTCACTGTTATGGGAGATATATTTTATCGCTGAATTGGAAAAGGTTCAGGGTGCTCTTTAGTGACTTTTAAAATCCTTAGAATTATTCAATTATATGAAAAATGTGAGCATGATACTGTTTAGGATAATTTTAATGCCACTAATTATAAGACAGTTCATTTCAACCTACATTAAACAATAATATTGTTAGTGTAGGTAGCTGGTTAGTATGAATAAAGGGAGCACATGGACTAGACATTGAGCCTTATCTACTAGGGAGCTGAAGCAGACACTAAGCCTGATTCACTAGGAAGCTGCAGCATTCACAGGCTCCCCAGGGGACAGCCACATTCTCTGTCCAGGGGGCTTAATCCCAACCAATATTAGCAGGCAGGAATAACTGGTTTTCCATTCTCCTCAGGGAACAGCCAGCCCCTTTCCATAGATTACTGGGGGGGAGGGAGAACCAATAAAGGAGAAATTCCTTTGCTGGGCTAATGAGCAGTAGAAGCCAAAATGATGCAGGGGGAGGTCCTTCTACTTTGAGGTATGTGAGACAGGAGCCAAAATGATGACTGTAAAAGGGAGGTGTCTAGCCTGGGAAAAGGATCGGATTGAATAAGGGACACAGAATGCAGAAAGATCCAGGAAAGGGATTGGATAGGGGGAGGGCCCAGCACAAGCCTGAGAAGAGTCAGCAAAGGGATTAGTTAATTTAAAAGAAAGCATGCTTTTTCCCAAGCCAGAGATAATATAATCAAAGCTTAACAGAGGCCTGAAGTTTGTTTGCCCATTCATTCACCGTTCTCTCTCTCTCTCTCTCTCTCTCTCTCTCTCTCTCTCTCTCTCTCTCTCTGTAGCAGCCTTGCAGGCCTGGCAGCCACATGAGGCCAAGCACAAGCCCAAGTGTTTCCCAAATGCAATGCTGGTCGCATCCTAAGTGCAGCCTTGGTGGCAGACCTGAAGATGGGGAAATGAGAGGCAGAGAAGTTCTGCATCTCTGGTTGCTGGTACTTCTGGGCTTGGTGAAGACAAGTCTGGGCTTGCAGCCCCAGAGACTGGACCTATTCCATAGCCAGACAGAGCTGGGCCATCTGGTCATAGATGAGACACCCAGCACCTGTGGGCAGCTGTGTTTGCTCCAATAAATCTTACCACTAAACCTCATCCTCCTATGCATGTGTCCCTGAAATTCTTTTCTTATGACGCTGTGGAAGAACCCTGTTTCCACCAGGAACAATATTTCATTCAACTAAAAAACCCAGAGCTATGCTAGCTTTAAGCAAGGCTTGATCTAGTGGCTAGTAATCAAGGACCAAATTTATTTCTGTCACTTTATCTTTGTTGGATTCAAATCCTTTGTAAGGTTGTCTCCCTTTGTGGCCCTAAGATGCTCCTAGGGGTACATAATTCCTTAGGCATGTCTGCCAGCATTCTGAGCAATGACTATGAATGTCCAGTTTAGGTCACATGTCTAAGCTAAGCCAATCACCATGCATATAGGTATAAAATATACTGTTTGGTTTTGCTTAGGTCATGAACTATATCCCTGTTTCAATGATGGAATTGTTAGGGAAGAAAATTCATCTTCTACCCTTCAAGTTCTTGTTGGCTGGACTGACAAATTAACACAAGACAGATTAGCAGGAAAAAAATAAGTTAAAGTTTAATAACATGAATACCTTCTATATATACAGAAGACCTAAGGACAGTTAGTAATTTGCAAAAATGGTAGAAGTCATTACCTCAAATACCACTTTCAACTAAAGACAAAAGATGTTGGGGGTGGAGTCAGTTATTGATGTTTATCAGTGAAAAACAAAAACCAAGGATAAGATTGTTAGCCCAAAGCCTTTTCCATTGATAATAAAGACAGACTTGGTTCAGTGAGGAAAATACTCTTACAGATGGAGATTTTTCTCACAAATGTAAATATCCTATTACAGAGGATAACTTGTACTGGGTTTTCATAGCTTCTCCCAGGTCTGCTGTTTATTAAAATTAACCAGCCTAAAAAAATCAATATCCCAAAGTGGAATATTCTGGGGTTGCTACCTCTGCTCAGCTTCAGAATCAACCTCTGTTGAATCTATTGCACCCTGTATCAGTGATCTGTGGTTGTATAACAAAATATTTCAAAACTTATTTGCTTGAAACTACCATGTTTATAATTTCACAGTTTCTATAAGTTAGGAGTATGGGCATGTCCTAGCTGGGTCCAGTTTCAGGGCCTCTCACAAGCTGCAGTAGAGGTGTTACTCAGGACTGTAGTCATCTCAAAGCTCAACTGGGAAAACATCTGCTTCCTCCATACTCACTTGTTGTTGGCAGAAGTCAATTCCTGGAGAATCATTGGATTGAAGAACTCAGATCTTTGCTAGCTGTTAGCTGAAGGCCTCTTTCCATTCCTTACCACTTGGGCCTTTGTAAACATGGCAGCTAGTTTAATCAAAGCTGCAAGTTAGGAAGGCAATAGAGAAAGAATTCTAGCAACATGAAAGTTATAGCATTTTTACAACCTAATCACGGGAGTGTCATTTCATTACTTTTGTCATAGTCTATATATTAGAAGTGATATAGTAGGCAGTTAGACAGAATGAGAAGAGTAGGGATGAAAGGTCACCAGGGTGGAAAGTCTCAGGTGACTAACAAGGGACAATTATAAGGTGAGACCTCAGCCCCCAGGATGACTTTTTATCCCCTAGCATGTCACTTGTCATGTGGTTTGGATCTTCCCATGACCTTTCCTTCCCTGGCCTGTCGCTAGTCATGCAGTAGACTCCTCAGAGGAGGAACAAGGGGTCTGGAGAATAGCCTCAGATGACCCCATACAAGCCCTTGCATGACCACTTGCTTAAGCATTAAGCCCTATAGCTAACATCTAGGCCTCAGTTGTGTTTCAGCTCCAGGACCAGAAAAGCAGCAAAACCGGGCAAATCAATGCCATGGCTGACCTCAGCACCAGCTGCACTGACTAATGACCCCCTCCCCCACCCTGGTGCAGCCAATCAGTGGAGACCAGGACCCTGAGGAGACACACCTGAATATTCTATTGAGGTCCTCCATGAGACCTCCAAATAAAAGCCCTTAAGAAGAAAGATCCAGTTCTTGCATGTTCTCTCTCTCTCCCTCTCTCCCTCTCTCTCTCTCTCTCTCTCTCACATTCCTGAACCTTTCCCCACCCTCTTCTTCCCCAGGTGTGTTCTCTCTGAAGCACCCCTATACCTTCACCCCCTTTTTCCCCCCAGGCATATTTTTCTTTACTGTTCTTTTTTTTTTTTTTAAATATATCTTTATTGATTTCAGAGAGAGGAAAGGAGAGGGAGAGAGAGAGAGAAATATCAATGATGAGAGAGTCATTGATCGGCTGCCTCCTGCACGCCCCCCACTGGGGATCGAGCCCGCAACCTGGGCATGTGCCCTGACCGGGAATCGAACCCCGATCGCCTGGATCCTAGGTCAACTCTCAACTGAAGAGCCACATCCTGTCGGGCTCTTTGCCGTTCTTTCTTCGTTAGTATTGTAGGGGATAAAAAAATATTAATACTTTTTCTCTCACCTTCTAAGTTCTTCTAAACTGGGCTAATAATCAAATTAACAGAGAGGTTAAGAACTGAAAAAGCAAGGTTTTCATACATATTCATGAGGAATTTACATAGGCATAAAAACTCCAAAGACAGTGAGGCAGCATTGTGTGTATAAGACATTTTGGACAAAGGAGAAATGGTGGGAGGAAAATGGGGTTTCAATTTCGGAAGTGAGAATGAGCGATTTATAGGTAGTGGAGGAAAACCAGAATACACATGGCAGGAAAATTCTTGCTAGACTCAGAAACAATTGGACACAGTGAGGATCTAGATAACGGGCCTCTCTCTGAAGCCCTGTATTTAGAATATTTAATTCAAAGTAGGCTAAGGTGAACAGCCTAAGATCTCTTCCTGAAATAGGTTTCTCTGTCTGAATCTCTTGGGCAGGAAAGTGGGGAGGGTCAAAGGCTACTTCTGAGTCCTGTTTCTTAATATTCTTAACAAACAGCTTAAAATCAACATCCCCTAAATTAGTTTCAGGGTGGCAGAACTGCTTCCATTCAGTATTTATTTATTTTCCAATAGTTGAAGTTTAAAGTCTGTATCTCCATTAGAGAAGTGAGATGGAATATTTGAATTCTATACAACTCCCAACCAATGTCAAAGGAAATAGTTTAATGATTTCATACACTCAAGTAGTAAATAAATAAATAAATAAATAAATATATAAATCCATAATATCAGTTCCTTTGCCTGATTCCATGTTCTCTGATTTTTTCTGGGAATGACTTTCAATGGTGACATTGAAGTATGTGCACTACTCAAATTAAAAGCAAAACAAAACCATCAGTAGCATGGGAGAGTTCAGGACCACTCTGTTGGAAGCTTAGAAATGGCCTCTTAGAGATACTAGGTGAGTGGATGAAGCTGCAGACCTGAAAATTGTCAGCTCTAATCTTAGTTTCATCTGTGATTTCCACAGTGACTTGGGTAATCCATAGAGCCTCTATACATATACATTTTTTCATTTATAAATGGAAGATATTAAAGCATCAGTCATTCTCATTATGGCCTATGAAACTCCTCTGAATTACATATGAGTGTTTCAAATGAGTTATTATCCCATTTCCTTTGAAGCAGCACTAAGATTTACAGGTACCCCTGCCCCCTAGTTTATTTTCTATACCTGAATCTGATAGTTAGATTAAATTTTTATGTAGATGAAATTTTTCAACATTTTACTTGTTACTTTAACTAATATTTACCAAACATTATGTGTACGTCATTGTTTTTAAAATTTCTTATATTGGCTTATAGTCTAGTGATGAAGGAAACAATGTTTAAAAAATGAAGGCAATTCAAAGCAGTGAGTCTTAGGTTTATGAGATGGTTAGACATAAGGAACCATACCAGGGACATTTTTCATGGCTAGGGCATTGAAAAGAAGTTTTCAAAGGAAGCCTCATTCGATGAGTGACTTGAAGGATAGATAGAATTTGAAACTGTGGAGATAATGCATCAGAACTTTTAATTCAGAGGAAAAACAAGAACAAAATACGGCTGGCAGAAATGTGCAAGCAGTGTGCACGGCCAAACAGCTCATTTTGACTTGACTTGCACAGATGGTACTTATAATTAAGTGCTAAAGGTTGAAGTTACTAAGTGGGCTCAGAATCAGACTCTGCAGAGACTTGAAGGCCAGATAAGGAGTTTTCATTTTATTTTGTTGGGTGAGGAGAGCTATTAAGGGGTTGTGAGTGACAAGATTGAAAGGGGAGAGGGAGAATTAGGAGGCTGGTGTAATAGTTCAAAAGTGGGTTAGTACACTAAGTATGGTTTTCCCTATAAGCAGCTTGCTCAGTAAAAGAATAACTAGCCCTGAAAATAACTTCCACCCTTAAGTAGCTGACATCATTTGAAATTATTTTCTTATGAAATTTGTGTCTAATAGGTCATTTCCATCTTTCAAACTAGATTATTTTACCTTTTGGGAAAACTCAATTTTTGAAAGAAGATATAATTTTTTGGTTGGTTCCTATATCTTCCTTGCTCCAACCATATATTCCCTCCCCCCCCAATAAGAGATCTTATCTTTAAGAAAATCTTTAAGAAGATTTTCTTTTCTTACTTTTTTTCTCATCAGGCAGTGAATTTATAATCCTGCTTGTGACATCCTGTCTGTTTCCATGGGAATGAAGTAATGGAGCATATTTAGCACTATGGACTTGATCCAGCTAAAAATATTTAAGAGCTTAAAATGTGAGGCTGTATAAGGCCATGGGTGTTGGCTCTACTTTGGGTTGATGTCTTCATTGAAAATGTCAGGTTATTGTGAAAGTCAGGAAGCAATTAAAATGGCACAGAAGGGGACAACCCTGCAGAGGTGGTTTCTGTGCCATCTGAATCAGTTTGGTTGGTTTGTCCTAAGGATGCTTTGGGAGACTGTGTGTTACTAACTATAACCAAGTGAGAAGATCCTTCAAAATCTCGGTTTCAGAAGTGTGATTTTTAACTGCAATAGAAAAAGAAATGAGGAACACTAGCATGGAGAAAATGTAGCTTTCATCTTCTTTAAAAAACAAAAACAAAACTATTGCCTTTAAGTTCTTATTTAAGTCAAAGTAAAAGTTACAGAGGGACTTGTGCTAGTGTGGAGCTAGTTCGGAGCATCAAAAATTAGTATTTGCTAGTAATTATCTTTCAGGATATCTTTGGGAATTCTTTTTTTGTTTGTTTATAAATTTTGTTTATTTTATTTTTACATACCTTAATTTCTATACAGTTAAATATGTCATTTTTATTATGATTTCTGTTCTTTAAAACATGCTAAGAAAGGCTTTCCCCATGAGAGAGTATTTTACAAACATTGATCTATATTTTCTTATAGTATAATTTCATCTTTTGCCTTTAAATATCTTTTTTTAATGAAAATTTTCAGCTTTATTGAGATATAATTGACACTTAACACTGTAATTTTAAGGTATATAATATGATAATTTGATTCACTTATATAATAAGAAATGAATACCACACTAGGGTTAGTTAACACTTCTGTTACCTCACGTAACTACCTTCCTTTTTTTTTTTTTTTTTCTGGTGAGAACATTAAAGATCTAATCTCTTAGATTTTCAAGTATATAATACAGTATTGTTCCCTGTAGTCACCATGATGTACATTAGAGACCCAGAACATATTCACCTTACAACTGGAAGTTTATACCGTTTGACTGCCATCTCTTCATTTTCTCCATCTCCCAGCCCCTGGCAACCACCAGCCTACTCTGTTTCTATCAGTATCATTTTTTTAGATTCCACATATAAGTGATATCATACAGCATTTGTCTTTCTCCATCTGATTTATTTCACTTAGTGTTATGCTCTCAGATCTACTCATGTTGTTGCAAATGACAGGATTTCTTTCTTTCTCATGGCCAAATAATATTCACATATACGTGCATTTACATACATATATACACATATACACATAACATACATCTTTTTTATACACATATATACATATACACACACACACACACATATATATATACATGTACACACATATATATACATAAAATCTTTATCCATTCATCTGTACAGGGACACTTAGGTTGTTTCCCAATTTGGGCTATTGTGAATAACGCTGCAACGAACATGGAAATGCAGAAATCTCTTCAAGACCCTGATTTCAATTCTTTTGAGTAAATACTCTGAAGTGTGATTACTGGGTCAAATGATAGTCCTAGTTTTAATTTTTGAAGAAAGTCCACACTGTTTTACATAGAGGCTGCACCAATTTACATTTCTGACAACAACGTTCTCTTTTCTTCATATCCTCATCAACACTTGTTATCTCTTGTCCTTTTGACAAACACCATCCTAATAGGTGTGAGGTGATATCTCATAGTGGTTTTGATTTGTGTTTTCCTCTTGATTAGTAATGTTGAGCATCTTTCCATGTTCCTACTGGCCATTTGCATGGTTTCTTTGGAAAAATGTCTATTCAGTTTCTATGACCATTTTTAATTGGATTGTTTGTTTATTTGCTATTTAGTTGCATGAGTTATTTATATATTTTAGATATTAACCCTTAATTGATACATGGATTACAACTATGTTCTCCTATTTCATAGGCTGCATTTTCATTTTGTTATTTGTTTCTTGCAGAAATCTCTTTGGTGAAGCCTTATTAGCCTGATGTAATCCCACATTTCTTTTTGCTTTTGTTGTTTACACTTTTGGTGTCATATCAAAAAATTGTTGCCAGATCAATGTCAAGATGTTTCTCCCTATGTTTAGTTCTAGGGGTTTTACTCTTTCAGGTTTTATATTTAAATCTTTCATTCAGTTTTTGTGTATAGTGTGAAAGAGGGGTCTAATTTCATTATTCTGCGTGCGATTATACAGTTTCCCTAACAGCATTTCTTAAAGAGACTGCCCTTTTTCCATTGAATCCTCTTGGCTCCCTTGTCAAATATGAATGATTGTATATTGAAGGACTTATTTTTGGGCTATCAGTTCTGTTCCATTGGTTTATGTGTCTATTTTTATGCCAGTATATACTGTTTTGATTATTATTGCTTTGTAATATAGTTTGGAATTAGGAACTATGATGCCTCCAGCTTTTTTCTTCTTTCTCCAATTGCTTTAGCTCTTTAGGGACTTCTGTGGTTTTGTGCAAATTTTAGAATTTTTTTTTTCTATTTTGGTGAAAAATGATAATTGAAATTTTGATAGATATTGCATTGAATCTATAGATGGCTTGGAGTTTTATAGGTATTTTCACAATATTAATTTTTCTGATACATGAACTTGGTTTATCTTTTTATTTATTTGTGTCTTCTTCAATTGCTTTCATCAAAGTCTCATAGTTTTCAAAGTACAGATCTTTCACCTTCTTGGTTAAATTTATTCCTAAGTATTTTATATTTTTTAATGCTATTGTGAATAAAATGCCTTCTGAATATTTTCAAATATTTCGTTGTTAGTCTACAGAAACACAACTCTTTTCTGTATGTCAATTTTTTATACTGACTGAATTTTTTGATTAATTCTAACAGTTTTTTTGGTAGAGTCTTTAGAATTCTCTATGGATTAGATCAGATCATCTGCAAATAGAAACAGTTTTGCTTCTTCCTTTTTGATTCAGATGCCTTTTATTTCTTTTTCTTGCCGTATTGCTCTGGTTAGGACTTCCAGCCCTATATTGAATGGTAGTGGTGAGAATGGACACTTTAGTCTTGTTTCTAATCTTAAAGAAAAAACTTTCAACCTTTCACCATTTAGTATGATCTTAGCTATGAGCTTGGCATATATTGCCTTTTTTATGTTCAGGTACTTTCCTATTTTGTGGAGACTTTAATCATAAAAGGATTTTGTACTTTGTCAAATTCTTCTTCTGCATCTATTGAGATAATTACACATTTTTTATTTTTTATTATATTTATGTGGTGTATTACATTTTTCCCCATTATTCTTAAAATAATTTTTTTGTTTAATTTTTTTTTCTTTGATTTGAGTTTGTTGAACCACATTTGCATCCTAGAGATAAATTCCACTTAATCATGGTGCATAACCCTATTTAACTTGTTCAATTTGGTTTGTTAATATTTTGTTGAGAATTTTTGCATCTATATTCATCAGGGATTTTGGCCTTTATTCCTTATCTGGTTATCAGGGTAATCACGAACTTGTAAAATGAATTAGGAAGTGTTTCCTTCTCTTTTACTTTTGTAAGAGTTTGAAAAGGATTAGCATTAATTCTTTAAATGTTTGGTACAATTCACCAGAAAAACCTTCTAGTCCTGGGCTTTTATTTGTTGAAAAAGTTTTGTGGGGTTTTTTTAATTGATTTTAGAGAGAAGAAGGAGGAAGAGAGAGAGAGAAACATCAATGTGAGAAAAACATTGATCAGTTGCTTCCTGAAAGTGTCCAACAGGGGATCGAACCCACAACCTGGGTATGTTCCCTGACTGGAATAGAATCCACCACCTTTGGGTACATGGAAGGATGCTCCAACCAACTGAGCCACACTGGCCAAGGCTGTTGAAAGATTTTTGATTACAGATTCAATTTCCTTACTTGTTGTTAGTATATTCACATTTCCTATTTCTTCATGTTTTAACCTGGGTATCCTATGTTTCTAGGAATTTCTCTGTGTTTTTTTTAAGTTATTTGATTCGTTGGCATATAATCCTTCATAGTTGTCTCATATGATTCTTTGTGTTTCTCTGGTATGTCATAATGCCTTTTTTATTTATGAATTCAGTTTTTTGAATCTTCTCTATTTTATTTTTCTTAGTAAGTCTAGCTAAAGATTTGTTTATTTTATCTTTTCAAAAAGCCAAACTCTTAGTTTTGTTGATCCTTTCTATTGTTTTTCTAGTCTCTATTTCATTAATTTTTGTTCTGATGTTTATAATCTCCTCCCTTTTGCCTGTTTTGGCTTAGTTTCTTCTTCATTTTCTAGTTTCTTGAGGTAAAGTTAGTTTTTTTAAATCTTTCCTGCTCTTAATATAGCACTTGGCACTGTAAACTTCCTCTTAGAACTGCTGTTGTTGCATCCTATATGTTTTGGTGTGTTGTGTTTTCATTTTTATTTGTTTAAAGATTATTCCTGATTTCTATTTGATATCTTCTTTAACTCATTGGTTGTTCAGGAGTGTTCTGTTTGATTTCCACATATTTGTGAATTTTCCAATTTTTCTCCTGTTACTGATTTCTAGTTTCATACCATTGGGGTCAATAAAGATACCTGGTATGATTTCAATCTTATTAAATTTGCTAAGAATTGTTTTGTGGCATATCATATGATTTACCCTGGAAAATGTTCCATGCACACTTAGAAGAATGTGTATTATGCTGCTGTTGGATGGAATGCTCTGTATATGTCTGTTAGATTAATTTATTGTAAGTATAGTTCAAATATAATGTTTCCTAATGATTCTCTGTCTGAGTGATCTATTCATTGTTGAAAGTGTAGTATTTGAGTTCCCTAGTCTTAATGTACTGTTGTTTTCTCCCTTCAGATCTATTAGTATTTTCTTAATGTATTTAGGTGTCCTGGTGTTTAGTACATGTGTATTTACAATTGTTATATCCTCTTGGTGACACACCAAGCTGAGACACACCAGCTGGGCTACAGTTATTTTTAATAAAGAACTTTTAACCTTGTAGAGAATGACCCTTATATCATTCTATAATAACCTTTTTCACCTCTTGTTACAGTTTTTGACCTAAAATCTGATATAAGTATAGATACTTCTGCTTCATTTTGCATGGAATATGTTTTTCAATCCCTTTACTTTGAGTCTATGTGTATTTAAAGCTGAACTGAGTCTCTTGTAGGCAGCATATAGGTGGGTCTTAAAAAAAAAAAAGTCCATTCAGCCACTCTATGCCTTTTGATTATAGTATTTAGTCCATTTACATTTGGATTAATTTTTGATAGGTAAGAACTTATTACTGCCATTTCATTAATTGTTTTCTGAGTGTTTTTAAATTGCATTGTTTCTTTATTCCTCTCACCACTTTCCTTTGTGAATTGATGATATTGCATAATAGTATTAAAACCTTCTAATGTAGGTTTTTTGCTTTGTGGTTACCATAAGACTTATATAAAATATATTGTAATTATGAAAGTCTATTTTACACTGATAACAACTTAACTGATTGCATACAGAAGCCTACCTTTTTACTGCCCCCACTTTTATATTTTTGATGTCACAATTTACTTATTTTTATATTGTGTGTTCATTAACAAATTATTGTGGCTATAGTTATTTTTTGTAAAATATATTTTTATTGATTTCAGAGAGAGAGGAAGGGAGAGGGAGAGAAATAGAAACATCAGTGATGAGAGAGAGTCATTGATCTGGTGCCTTCTGCATGCCCCCTACTGGCAATCGAGCTGCAACCTGGGCCTGTGCCCTGATGGAGACTTGAACTGTGACCTCCTGATTCATGAGTCGATGCTCAACTGCTGAGACACACCAGCTGGGCTACAGTTATTTTTAATAAAGAACTTTTAACCTTGTAGAGAATTTTTATCCTTTAGCCTTTATACAGTGTCATGTGTTTAATATACCACCATATTACAGCATTAGATTATTCTGAAGTTGACTATATATTTTTTATCAGTTATATATTTTTGTACATTTTCATGTTCCTAATTTGTGTCCTTTAATTTCAACTTGAAGGACTCTTTTCAGTATTTCCTATAAAGCAAGTCTAATGGTAATGATCTCCATCAATTTTTCTTTGGGAGTCCATCTCACCTAAAGGACAACTTTGCTGAATAGAATATTCTTGGTTGATTTTTTTCCCCCCTCTCAGCACTTAGAATATATCAATTCATTCTTTCCTGGCCTGTAAGGTTTATGCTGAGAAATCTTCTCATAGCCTTATGGGGGTTCTCTTATTAGTTACAAGCTTCTTTTCTTGTTTCCAGGATACTTTTTTTGCCCTTGATATTTGACAGTTTTACTATAACGTGTCCTGGAGAAGATCTGTTAAGGATATCCAGATATCTCCAAAAATCTGAGATGTTCTCAGCCATTATTTTTTTAAATAAGATCTCTGTCCCTTTCTCCCTCTCTTCTCCTTCTGGGCTTCAATAGTTAGAAAATTGTTATCTTCTAGATCAGGTAGGTTTTCTTCACTATTTTTTTCTCTCTGTTATATGACTAGATAATTTCAAATATCATGTCATGTAATTTTCAGATTCTTTCTTTTTATTTGATCCATTCTGCTTTAAATTTTATCTTGCATTTTTATTTTCTTTCATTGTATTCTTCAGCTCCATCATTTCTGTGTGGTAATTTTTATGATTTATATCTCTTTGTTAAACTTCTCATTCCTTTTATGTATTGTTTTTCAGATTTCATTGAATTGTCTTTCTGTGTTTTCTTATAGCTCATTGAGCTTCCTTAAAACAGGCATTTTGAATTCTTTATCAGATGAATTTCAGATCTTCATGTTTTTGGGGTAAGTTACTGGAAAACTGCTGTGAACTTTTGGTGGTGTCATGTTTTCTTAATTTATGTTCCTTGAAGACTTATGTTGCTGTCTTCACTTTTAGAGTAGCATTCATCTTTTCCAGCCTTTAATAACTGAGTTTGGAAAAAAAATGCCTCTGTTAGCCATGCTAGGGATTCTGAAGCTTTCTTAGACCTACAGATATACCTGCCCTATGCTTCTTGCTCCCTCTTGTGGCAGAATTCTTAAGATTATATCCCTTTTCTTGATCCTGTGGTACATCTCTTTTGCTTTCTAAAAAGAGGCAGGGGTAAAGCTTAAGTTTGTTATCTTTCCCTGGCTCACATAATCTGGCTGGCTTACTGCATGTGATCACTAGCTGTCTGTTAAAATTTGCTCTCACTGCTGTTGGAAGCATGGACAGGGAGCTAGCCTCAGGGTGGGCATATATGTGGGTGAGGTATGTGGAGCACTGGGGGTGACCATTCGCTAAGGGATCTGTGGGTGAGAAATCTTGAGTGGCTTTTGGGCAAGCTTCTCGATGGAGTCTTTGGTATGGGTTAGTAGGATATTCATCTCTTTAATGACCTCCAAGAGTCCTACCTACCACTTTCCCAGTATCTTCCTGTCCTGAAGTTATAAAGCTCATGACTCAATACACTGGATGAGGCAAAAGTGAAATGGGCCTCTTTGGTAGTGTCTTGCTCAGTTGAGGAATCATTCACACACTTTCTCTCCTCCCTGCAGGGGGAACCATGGGCAGAAAACTTCTCTCTTGGCACTGAGCTAAACTACCTTGAAGGAGAGGTGATGGAGGTAAAGTCCCTCTCTGATGTCCCCAAACTTGTAATTTTTTGCTCCAACAGTGTTCTGAAACTTCCCTGCTGGAAACCTCTACCTTCACAAAGAAGGCTCTTTCATCTGTGGGTGATTGTGTGACATAGTGTTCTCCAAGGACTCCTGGGCCATAGCTAAGAGGGGCTGGAGCCAGTTCACAGGCCAGTGCAGGATCCACAGCTGAGAACAAGTTGTGTATGTCTATTACCTAACAAATGCACAGGTGGGTGAAACTCCCCTCAGATTTCTTGACACATGGTGCTATATGTGTCACCACAAAAGTACTTTTACAGCTCCCACAAAAATACTTTTGTCTGTGGATAGGTGGCAAATTGTTGTTCTCGGGAAGGATATAAGAGGGAAGTTTTATTCAGTCATATTGCTGACATCACACCAGGGAGATATTTAATTCTGGATTTCAAGAAGGGGTATAAAAAGATTATTTAAGAATAATTAAAAGTTCACTATGAAATGAACAATTATTTGATTAGTTAGCAACTAATCACAGTAGACACCTGTGAGTCACTGTTCCTCATAGATGATTCTTGTTTCCTTATAACTCTATCCTGAATTGACTCTGGGAGATATTCTTCCCATTTAGTCAGTCATATGATTTATGTGGGATTGCCTTCATCTCCAAACCTTGCTGAGGGCTCTCAATGCTTAATCCAAACATATAAGCTAGTGATTGCTTCAAGGATAGGTAAGGATGGTAGATTATATTATTCTGGCAAATATTCACACACTAATACCCATATGTAAGTGTTCTTCCCCATCCCAGTGATGTTCATCTTGGACTTGTGACATGTTTTAGCTTATGCCAATGGAATGTGAAGAGTCATGATATATGCTACAACTAATCAATCACTTAATTTTTTTAAATATATGAAATTTTAAGATATTTGAATTTGAAACACAAAGGCCTAAAGACAATGTCACTTCCCTATGTAACGTTATTACTACAAAGTTAAGTCTTGAGTCAAAAATTCAATTCTAAAAATATGGTCTTAAAAATCACATATCTACATATATACTAAGACAAGTAAATTATCTTATGATGCATCCATGTAGCATGGATAGCCTGATTCCTCCTCTTAATTTTCTTTCTTTATTCAAGTTCATGTTCATCACTCAGCCTTTTTGGTGGCACTTTAGTTAAGGACTTCCCATCACCAGAATCTACAGCCTTACCAGGTTTCTCCTCTTTCTCCACAAACTTCCCCTTCTGTGGTTGGATGTGCTTGACTTCTTAAAATTTACAATGACTTTTTCTCTGATCCTCCAAATCTCTGCCTAGACCTTCAATTTTTCATCTATTTCCACTTTTGTATAAGTTTTCATTCTTAAAATATATTCCTTGTCCTATAAAACTCATAGTAACTGTTCCCTTTTTTTGAATCTGACAGAGAAGTCAAGCACATCCAACCACAGAAAGGGAAGCTTGTGAGGAGGTATTTTGCCATGTACACTCACAACCAAACATTTACTGGTGAGCCTGAGACACTGTTGGTTAACAGGATAGCACTTAGGAAGCATAATTACATGCAGAGCAAAACAGAGCATGAATAAACTAGAGTGTACTCAGCATTTCCCCATCTATCAATCATGGTATTTACTTTGATATTCTTCAGAGAGTAATGGCCACTGCTTTACTACTGCCTTGTGGGTATCAAGCAGAAATCCTCTTCTGGTGAATTCTAACAGGGAGCTTTAGAGAGGAAAAGATTCTGAAAGACAGTTATCAGCTTAACAAAGATAGATAGTACAAGACATTGCAATGGGTATGTGCCATATTGGGACTACTTTTTCAGTCTGGGTGAGAATAAAGAATATGTGGAGTGGAACTCACAGCATGGACAGGACTTCAACCAACTAGCTCGTATATAACATAAACAAAAATAAATATGTGATATAATAAGCCACTGAGATGTTGGGGTTGTTTGTTATTATAGCACACTTGACTAATAGTGAAATTGATACTGGAAGTGAGAGGCTGCCTAAACCAAAAGCTAAAAATATATATAATTTTTTGTTGTTGTTGACTAAAAAGGGAACAGAAATCTGGAGAGTGATTCATGTTTACAGTGTTTGAAATAATAAAATACATAATGAATTATTTGGAAGTAATCCCACTGCATTAAAGCAATGAAAAAAGGATACAAAGTTTAGAATGAATAAATTAAAACTCTCTATATAAATAGATGACATTATCTATGAAGAACATCACGACATCAATCAAATACTACTAGAATTAAGAAGTCAAATTAACAAACCCACAGGACAGAAGGTCAAAATTATAAAAGTGTGTTTTTATATACTACAAGTAAAACATAGAAAATCAAATAAAAATATAGAAGCATTTCCAGTAAAATGAAAAGGTACAAAATATGTAGGATTAGATTAAACAAAAGATGTGCAGAACCTATAAGCTGGAAATTACTAAGCATTGCTAAGAGAAATTAAAGAAATGTAAATAAATAAAGCAACAGACCAAATTCATAGATTGGAAAACTCAATGTTATCATGATGACCAATCTCTTCAAATCCAGCTGAAGAATCAAGGCAATAAAAATAAAAAATCCAGCAGAACCTTTTTATCATTTTGGTAGAAAATAAAATATAATTTTAAATTTACATAAATTTACTTTAACTGCCTGACTCTAGATTTACTCTTTGGCAAAATGTATATATTAATGCAATAGAAGCTATATTCCAGAAATAGACCCACACACATATTATTAATTGATTTTGGACAAACTTACCAATGTAGTTCAATGAGAGCAATTATAATTTTCAACAAGTGGTGCTGAGACATTAGATATCTGCAGGAAAATAACAACATCTGTTTACTGCTTTACACAGAATACTTGCACTATGGGTCATAGAAATAAATGTAGAAGCAAAAAATACAATATTTCTACAAAAAACACAGTTCAGAGTCTATATGACCTTGGAGTAGGCAGATTTCTTAGGTCTCATAAAAAACAAAACATTTAAAAAATGACAAATTGAGTTTTGGCAACATTAAACACATTCTTCAAAAAATATTTTATTCATATTTTAACATTCTACTTATATTGTTTATGACATATTTATGTTATATATATTATTTTTAACAACCAAAACTTAAAACAATACACATTTTAATTAACAGAAGGGTTGATAAGTAAATTGTGTTATATTTATAGAATATAATACTACTCAATAATAAAAGGGTGAACAACTGATACAATAAAGAAGAATTTAATAACATGGGTGAAATATCTAAAACATGCTTAAGGCTAGAAGCCAGGCACAAATTATATATACTGTATGATGAAGGCTTGCAAAATTGTTCTGTAATGATTGTAAGTATTTTAGGTTTTCTGTGCCATATGGTCTCTATCACAACTTCTCAGCTATGCCACTGTAGCATGAAATGGGTGATAGACAAGATTCATAGAAGTGAGTGTAGCTGTGTTCTAATAAAACTTTGTTTTTAAAGATAGCTGCCAAGCTGGATTTAACTCATGAGCCATAGTTTACTAACCTCTGCAGTATGATTTTATCTCTATGAAGTTCTAGAACAGGCAAGACTAATCCAGACTGCTAGAATTCAAAATAGTGGTAATCTAAGGTGGGAGTTGGGGAGTAAATTGATTGCAAAGGGGCAGGAGGAAATTTTCTGGTGTGAAGTAAATGTTTGATGTCTTGATTGGAGGGTGGTCACACAGAGTACTCATTTGTCAAAGATTACTTACTTATTTTATGTAAAAAAAACCCAGCATGCACAGAGGTGTGGAGTCAAGAAAAAATAAAGAGAGTGCAGGCGATCTCAAAAAAGTCTGCATTACTGGAGCTCCAAGTAGAAGACATAAAAAGTAAGGGTATAAATTGAGAAAGATTTAAGAACTGTTTGTATGACCTGGAGACTTTGATAGTGAATGGTATATATTATATACCATGTATTATATACCATGTTAATCTGCATGAACCATATCTATTAGTGTCCATTTTAATTTGTTAGGTTTAATTTCAAACTTCTGCTGACTTAGGTCTGTAGCTGGGTATTAAATCAGTATTCAATGTTACTTTTTGAAGACCAAGACAATTTATGCCAAATACCTCTACATTCCCAAGCAAGGATATAATAACTCTACAGGGCTTGCAAAGAAGGGGGGATTTAAATATGTTTGGTCACTCTCAGCCCCCCATCTACATTAAGCATATTGAATGAAGTGTAGGCATAGAAGCTACCAAATTTGGGGGAAGAATTTCTTTGGAAAGAGCTGCTGGAATGCTGTTGATACCTTCCCCCATCTTGAAGGGGCTATTTCCTCCTCATTTAAACCTAGACCAGCTTCAAGGAGACAGGCTGAAGAACTTCATCTGTGTCTCCAGTAATTGCAGTTTGCCAAGAAGATAGTTCCCTACCCACAGCTGAGAAAGCACAGAGGCAAAAGAGACTGTGGCTGGGTGCTCATTCTGATGACAGCAACGAGACGTGGTAGCTTAGGGAATACCTCGCATACCCAGTTATTCCAGGCCAAGGATGATCCTGTTTTTTCCAGGTTAAAAAAAAAAAAAAAAAAAGTAAGATTTTGTTCAAAAGGAGTGAAGTTGCCCCCAA
Organism: Miniopterus natalensis; assembly: GCF_054644295.1. NCBI lineage: Eukaryota > Metazoa > Chordata > Mammalia > Chiroptera > Miniopteridae > Miniopterus > Miniopterus natalensis. The sequence continues at coordinate 117,511,041 of NC_142082.1, read as the reverse complement.
ATACAGTGTCCCTATAGAATTGCCTAACAAAGGGCCTTGACCCATGGGAGACTGCCTGGGCTGAGCAACTGCTGGTGAGAGTCCCCAGCAATGGAAGTGCTCTGAAGAACGGAGTAAAAAGGAATGAATTGTTTTGCACTGACGTGCCTGGAGGAAACTGATACCAAATTACATATGTGTCAGTCAAGAAAGGTTTTCCTGTCTCCTTTTTTTCTTCCCTCGCTTCAATCCTGAAGGAACTAGACACAGCCCATGGCGTGGGGAAGCAGAACTGGAAGCAGAACAGATCGAGGAGAGAGAATGGAAACCTACCACATCACCTTTTCCACTGTGGCATCCTTCGGAAAGCAGGCACAACCTAAAGATTCAAGACATTTAGAGACTGCAGACAATTTGGGGGTGGGCAGGGTTATTTTAAGTTTCTTTTTTATCTCTATTTTATTTTATTTTTTTCTGTAAACATTTATTCCCCCATGCCCTCTTCCACTTCCTCCCCTTTCCCCTTCCCACAGTCACTACACTGTTGTTGGTGTCCATGGGCTCTTTCTCTTTTTTTTTTTCTTTTTTGCTCAATCCCTCCTCCCACCCCCATCCAGAGCTGTCTGCCTGCTCTCTGTCCATGCGTCTGTCTCTATTTTGCTTGTTAGTTCAGTTTGTTCATTAAATTCCACTTATGAGTGAAATCATATGTACTTGTCTTTCTCTGACTGGCTTATTTCAGACAATTTTAAAAATTATTTCCTATATGAATTTTTGAATCTCTTCCAAAAAATTTGCCCACTTCCAAGACTCTATGGCTTATAGATTGGGAATCACCTCTTAGGAGAATCTGTGTTTTAGTTTAATCCAAAGGGCTGATTGTCTAATATTAAATCAAAATGCTTCTAGCCCTCTTATCTCTCCAAACTTCTCTCCTCCTATGTCTTATCAGATATAACAGGATCATTTAAGCCCTCTTACAGCTCTTCTCTTATCTCTTGCTGTTGTGTTAAATACAGGAGGGAGCAAAAGTAGGTTTACAGTTGTTGGTATAGAAAATAATACAATAATCAATAAACAATGATATGAGTAAACTCTGTGTTTCACATAATCACAACTGTAAACCTACTTTGCCCCACATAGTATGTCATTAGATACTGTTAAGCAATTCTTTGCTGTTCCCTGGATTCATCTCAAATGCTATCTCCTTTATGAATGATTTTTTTATTGTCAGAATTTCTCTTGTTTGAAACCTTATTATCATATTATGCCTTATATTATTTAACATCATCTGTGGTGTACTATAACTAGTTTGATATCCCTTTAGTTTTTAGTTTTCATTTACTAAATGAATATATGAATGCTCTTTCTTAAAAATTCCAACAGCACAATAATAACAACTGGAAATCTACCTTAACCTGAGCATTCATTCTCAACCCCATTTCCGCTCCATAATGTGATATTTTTAAAACTGTGTTGTTTATCCTTGGGTTCCATACTTGTTAAATATATCTCATAGTCACGAGGTTGCTATGATGATTAACTGAGATAATTAGTGAAAAACACATAACATAGTACCTGGCACATAGTGATTACTTATGTTGCTATGTTATTATAATGATTACTATTAGTTTTAAAACATTATTTTGCTTATATCATTGTTCACACCTTTACAGATTGTTCTCTATGTATTTATGTCTTTTTTTTAAAAATCTCATACACATCTTTATGTATATACACACAGTATTGCTTTTGAAAATATAAAAATAAGAAGAGCCTATACATCATAGACAAATTTCCATGTCAAACTTAGAGGTTTACAGTTCTAATTCTTTGCTGAAAAAAATGTTGTATTGTATCTACCTTTGTATTTTACTTTTTGTTTATTTCTGAAGGATAGGTTTCTAGTTATGAAATTGCTATGTCAGAAGTTGTAAATATTTTAAATTTGATAGGTACTGTGAAACATTCCCATTGGAGCCTATTTCACCATATCTCCACCAGCCTGGGATAATTTTTCTCCTTTTTTTTGAGCATTGGCTGGAAAAATGATATCCCATTACTGTTTTATAATTCTCTGATCTCTGACTAGTTTATCTTTAAATATATTAGCTTTCTCTATCTTTCTCTGTTAATTGCCTCTGTGTTTAATTTTCCAAATTTTAAATGGGATTGTTGTCTTTTACCTATATCTGGTATTCTCCCATGTTATCTGATACAAAATATGCATCGGCACCATCTTGTTAAGTTTCATAAGAAAGTCTTGGATTTTGATTATAATTAGGTGGATTTATAGAATATAATGGTGAAAATTAACTTTTAGATAATATTGAGCTTTGCTATCTATGATTCTGAGATTCTCTATTACTCATCTGTGTTTTCATTTCAATACTTAACACAGTGTGATGAGTATTATCTGTCATTCTTGTTTACTGAATTATATTAAGTGAGATATGTCCTCGCCCCTGTGTGTGTATGTGTGTGTGTGTGTATTGCTAATTTGGAAAATTTACTTATGTGAGCCCTGCTCTACTTTTATTGCTAGGGAAGGATGATGAGACAATATTAAATTTAATTTTTAAAAAATTTATTTATCTTTATTGTTCAAAGCATTACAGGTGTCCCATTCCCCCCCCCCCCAATTGACCTCCTCCACTTTGCTCCCACCCCCTCCCCAGGCCTTCACCCCGTTATTGACTGTGTCCATGGGTTATGCATATATGCATATAACTTCTTTGGTTAATCTCTTCCCACCCTCCACCCCCCTTCTCTCTTTCCTCTGAGATATGATCGTCTGTTGACGTGTCAATGTCTCTGGATCTATTTAGTTTGTCAAATTATTTTGTTCATTAGCTTCTTCTTAAAGAAGACCCTTCAACTTTTCCTATAATGCTGGTCTGGTGGTGACGAACTCCTTTAGCTTTTTTTTTTTTATCTGTGAAGCTCTTTATTTGACCTTCAATTCTAAATGATAGCTTTGCAGGGTAGAGCAATATTGGTTGTAGTTCCATGTTTTTCATCACTTTGAATATTTCTTGCCACTCCCTTCTGGCCTGCAAAGTCTCTGTTGAGAAATCAGCTGACAGTCATATGGGTGCTCCCTTGTATGTAACTAACTGCTTTTCTCCTGCTGCTTTTAAGATTCTCTCTTTGTCTTTAAACTTTGGCATTTTAATTTTGATGTGTCTTGGTGTGGACCTCTTTGGGTTCCTCTTGTTTGGGACCCTCTGTGCTTCCTGGACTTGTAAGTCTATTTCTTTCCCCAGGTAGGAGAAGTTTTCTGTAATTATTTTTTCAAATAGGTTTTCAATTTCTTGCTCTCCTTCTTCTCTTTCTGGCATCCCAAATGTGAATGTTGGCCTGCCTGAAGTTGTCCCAGAGACTCCTCACACTATCTTCATAGTTCTGGATTCTTTTTTCTTTTTGCTCTTCTGGTTGGGTGTTTTTTGCTTCCTCATGTTCCAAATTGCTGATTTGATTCTCAGTGTCCTTTACTCTACTGTTGATTCCATGTAAATTATTCTTCATTTCAGTTCATGTAGCCTTTATTTCAAATTGGTACTTTATTATGTCATTGATGATCTCACTAGCTTCCTTAATAGTTTTATTAAGGTCCTTGAGCTCCTTATAACCATTATTCTGAACTCTGTACCTAGTAGTTTGCCTGGCTGTATTTCATTTAGTTCCTTTTCTGGAGATTTCTTCTGTTCCTTCCTTTGTGACATATTCCTTTGCCTCCACATTTTGGCTGCTTCCAGGTGCTTGTTTCTATGTATTAGGTAGAGTTGCCATGTCTCCTGGAATTTGTAGAGTGGCTTTGTGTAGTAGGTGTCCTGTAGCATCAGTGGCTCAGCCTCCCCAGTCACCTGAGCTGGGCCTTCCAGGTGCTCCCCTGTGTGGGCTGTGTGCTCTGTCCTGTTGTAGTTGAGCCTTGGTTGCTGTTACCACCATTGGGAGGAACTGACCTCCAGGCCAATCGTCTGTGAGGACCAGCTGCAACTACGGCCAGAGAGCTGCTATGCCGGAGACACCCCTATGGAGCAGGATTTATTTCAGTGGAGCTTTGGTGGTCACCAAGTGCGCCCCTTGAGTTTGTCACTCGTGGCTGTGGTAGGGTTGTAACCCAGTGTGGTCGAGTCTGACCACCAGGGGCACTGTCTCTGGGGCCTCCAGGGAGGTGCAAAGTCAGCCTGTGCCAGGGCCTTGCCCAGGGCCACCCAGCATGAGCTACACAGCAAACTGTAGTTGGCTGCTACTTGTGCTGGGCTTGGAGGTGTCCAGGAGAGGCCAAGCAATGAACCAATGCAGGCTGCCGCTAGTGCCAGGCCTGGGGCCACTTATTGAGAGGTATGGGGCCTGCTGTTGCTTGTTTGAGAGATTTTAGGAAAGTCTAAGCATGAGGCTCGAGAGACCACTTGCACAGAAAAGCCCCTGGAACTGGCCCGGATGAGCTGCAGGTGGGGAGGGGCGGGGCCTCCGGGAATCACGGGGCGGGGCCAAAGCTGGGAGTCAGGTGCTGGCGATTCAAACATGGCGCCTGCCTGCTGGCTGTGTGCAGGGAGGACTCGCCAAAGGAGCCAGGGCCTCTGCTAGCTCTTCTGCCTGGGAGGAAGCCGCCCCTCCAGCTCTTGCCCGGATTCCAGGCAGGTTAGTTCCTCCCGAGTGTCCCAGGTCCTTTCAGGCTGCTGCCCGGCGCTGGGCTCAGAGGGAGCGTCCGAGTGAGTCCGTGCCGGGCCCTTTAGGAGGAGCTGCTGGGGCTCCCGCAGCCTCCGCGACCCTCAGGGACAGTTCCCGCTGCTTTCACAGCCCGGAGTTGTGGGGACGTCTCTTCCCAGCCCTGAGGCCTGGGCTGGGGGCCTGCTGTGGGGCTGGGACCCCTCCCTCCTCCGGGAAACCCCAACCGCCGAGATTCCCTCCCAGGTTTCAACTGCGGCACCGGGTGTGGGCCCGCGGCCGCGTCTCTGAGATCCAGCCCCGATCCGCCCGCCTCTCCGCCCCTCCTGCCGGTCTCGATGCTCCTTCAGGTCCCTGGTTGTGGGGCTTCTGTGCAGCCAGGTTTCAGGAGGCTCTGAGTGACGGTGGTTCTGTATGTTAGTTGTGACTTTGATGTGGTTGCGGGAGGCGGTGGGTGCAGCTGTTACCTACGCCGCCATCTTGTTCAAGAATCTAAATTTAAATTTTGAAATTAATGTTTCTTTAAGGTTCATACATTTTCTTTATTGTTATTATTATTTTTTATTAAAATTTTTAATGTTGACAGTATTGCAGACTTTCCCCATTCCCCACCCCTTGTCTACCTCCGTCTACCCCTGCCTCCCCCCGTTTTGGCCTTCACCACACTATTGTCCGTGTCCATGAGATACGTATGTAAAGTTCTCTAACTTACCCGTTCAACTTCTTTATCTAGTCTCCCCCACCGCCTCCCCTCTGACTCCTGCCAGTCTGTTCCATGTATCCATGCTTACAGTTTTAATTTGTTCATCAGTATACTTTGTTCATTAGATTCTACATATGAGTGAGATCATACAGTATTAGTCTTTCTCTAACTGGCTTATTTTGCTTAACATAATACTCTCCAGATCTATTCATGCTGTTGCAAAGGGTAAGACTTCCTTCTTTTTTATAGCCATATAGTATTCATCTGTGAGGGAAAAGATAAATTTGGTAAGTATAAGTGTGAGAAAACTTTATTGGTATAATCATTTTAACTGTGGTATTAAAAAAAATCTGGCTGTTCCTTAGCCTTCTACGTTATTTGTATAATAACAGATCCAGTGATCAATATGGCTGTGTACTACAGAAATGTAATGTTCTGACATCCCATTTTTCCTTTCCATTATATATATATATGTGTAACAAACTTAGGATTAAATTGAGTAAATGTGATAAAGCTCTGCATATAAAATTATTTGAACTAACCCCATCTCATTAGGAAAGCAGAAATATCATTTTAGTGACATATGCATATTTTGAAGTCTCTCTGAGTTTCGATGACTATGTGAGAAAACCATTGTAAAGGTAATTTAGCTGTTTCCCATCTTTTTGTGGCGGGTAAGAGATCTCATATCAAGATATGGCAAAAATGACTTTGAATTGACCACAGGAAGAATTTCTTACCAATGAAAGGAAAATTCTCATGAAAGGGTTTCTGAGCATCTCTGGTCCTTTTAAAGATCATAAGGTATTTGAGGGCACAAGCTTTCCCTAATTTTATTGGGACCCCCATAAGCCAAAAAATTAGATCAGGGCAGAAGGATAAATTTTTTCATATATAACTTCAAAAATTGGGGTATATTTGGTAATCGGCCCTTCTTTTTCATATCACCACTTTAAAGAGCTTGGATAGTTACAGGATGGGAAATTTCAAAAATACATAAAAGCTGTATCATACTAACCTAGAATCTGGAATGATTTAAAATATTTCCTTTGATATGATTCCCAAATTCTATATAAAAGTGAAGGAACAATACAGAAATAAAACATGGAGTGGCATGTCTAGAACTTTTATAACTAACCTGACTTTGAAGCTGAATGAAATGAGTAAGAGATCAAAGCTTTAATGACCAGATTTTCTCTTCATTTTTTCTTTTTCTTTTGGAAATGTTGGTGTTCTTTGGGGAAACTAAAACAATCTATGCTTCAGAACAGCAAAATTCTACTTAGACAAGTATATAGTAGTGGTAATTTTATGGTGGCGAGTCATAGGTACTATGAGATAAAATTTCATTGCTTGTCATTTTGTTTTTATTTTTTTCACTTGTCAAAATAATTTAGAAACTGCTAGCTCTGTGCCGGGGGGGAAGGGTGGGAACAAACAGAAGTACGGTAATTCTGAATATAATAATAGTAAAGCATATTACTAAATGAAAGTTTATAAAAGAATATTCTTCAGTTGAATATGATGAATCTTTAGAAAAGTATGATGATGTTATGATAGAGAAAAATTTATCAAATACCTTTCTTTCCCTTGGTATAAAATTTCATTTTAACACAGCAGGTTGTGTATCTAGGAGGAGTTAATGGCAATAGGTAATTCCAAAGAAAGTGAAATAAAAATTCAAATTGATTTGGCTTTGTAAAATATCTTGATTTGGATTTTTAGAATTCATTTATTTTCCTATATATCTTTTCAGGGGTGTTGTTTCTAATAAGGTTACATTGTTTGGGCATGTGCAAACAAATATTTAATTATCCATGTAGTGATTAAATTCTAATTCTTGACTAGGTCTCGTCTCTCATGAAGCCGCTCTCTCAGGTCTTCAGCTGAAATCAATTACTTCTGTTACTTCAGTAACTTCTGTTAATTCTCTTATAGCCATTGGCTATACCAGTGGCTCTCAAACTTGAGCATGCATCAGAATCACCTGGAGAACTTGTTAAAACACAGAAAGTGAGCTCTACTTGAGGTGAAACTGGTTCAGTAAATGAGGGGTAGAGCCCAGTGATTGGGTATCCCACAGTTCCCAGGTGATGCTGATAGAGTAGCTTGAGAATCCCTGGTTTATATACCATGTTTGGCTTCCTCTATCTGCTTTCTCCTCTCTTCAAACCTGAGGGTACCTACTTCTGAACTTGGTGGTTTGGAATTTCTTTATACTTTCATGTCCAGGACTGATGGAAATCTAAACAGGAGGTGTAGATTAATCCATTCCTCAGGAAGTGAACACCAATCCACCACACTTCAAAATTTTGCTGAAATTGTGCTCCAGTTCTGAAGGTAACTTTACAGTTTTTAATTCCTTTTAAGTGTAGCAATTTTCTTCCTCTACAATCTTCTTAGTGTCTTTAATTTTGTTCCAAGTAATAGTCTCCTAGTACATTTCCTGCCACCAATCTCTTCTTTTTCTAATAGGTTTTATAGATTTTACCCAGGTGAATTCCCCAAAACATGACTTTGCCTATACCACTCCTTCCTGAATGATAAAATAACATACAATATATGAATATTTTAAAATTTTTATTGTATCATTTAAGTTGTTGTTATGCTTAAAATCCTGCACTTGCTCCCATGCCTTGAAATATACCCAGCTATTGACCTATAAGCTAGGAAGCTAACCCTTTTTTTCCAGATTGCATATCATTTTTTATTCTATCTAATAGGTCTTGTTCAGATTACCTCCACCACCCTTGAATCCATACTAATGAGTTTAGATTATTGACTTGTTCACAATAGAACTAAGGTTTCGAAATTTGGGTGAAAAACAAACCTTCATATCCTGATTATATAATTTAAGTCTCCCTTTATTTTGCCTTTTACCTCTCAAGTTCCCCTCTTCTATTTCTAAAGAGCCTGGGTTTGTGTTCTCCACTAGACACACTTGTAAGTCATTGTATGCCACATTTCTGCTGGATGAAGTTCACTCTTGAATTTCATTGCTTAATTAACCTAAGTTACACCCTTCCTATAAACTACTGAACAATCCTCAACCCTGTGGACCTTGTGGGGTTTTCCCTGAACTTCCCAAACTCTTAAAATGTCTCCCTACACAGCTTTGCCTTGGAATTCTCCTGCATCTCTCTATTCTTTGTCATCCAGTAGAGTGAAACTTTGCACCCTATACAGGTTACAGCTTCTGTGACTTCTGTAGTTGATGTGTCTTTATAAATAATGTTTGGTGTTTATTTTTTAAAAAAATGTTCTAAGAAAAAGCAGCAATGACTCAGCATCCTGTTGAAACACAGAATTAGAACCAAAAGTTTGGGCTTTTGTAATTAAAGTTACTTCTCTGTTGGTGCTGTAGTAATTTTGGAAAAAAAAAAAAAAGACTAAAGGAGAACAGCTTGTGCCAATATCCTCCTATTGTCTCAGGAGAATGGGTTTGTGTTAATGTGGTTTGACTACCCTGATATCCATATATCAAGCTGGTAATATCTGACACAGGCATGATGTCTTACTATAACCTTCCTTGTGACTTTCTCAGGCTAATATTACAGGAGTTACAACTTATGAATATTTTGTTTGTAATTTCTTGGATGAATATATTGTTTGCAGTTTCTTGGAATACAAAGAAGAGTTTTACTTAGTTGTGCTTATGTTGGTTTTTAAAAATCTCATCACTTCTGATTGGGGACAGATAATTATTTTATTTTAAATGGTTATGTGTCATTTTTAGTATTTACATTCTTAAATATTTATATATCACTAGAACACTAAAAAATTAATACATATTTTGGTAATTTAATTCATATTTATGAGTAAGTTTTAAGATCTTAATGAATCTGGTTTTCCTTTCAAATGGTGCATCTGTCTTTTTTATTTTATTTTTTTTAATTTAGGGTTGACCCTTCCTATTTTTATTAGTGTTTTTACTATAACATTTCTCTATTGATTTTGCTAATGGTAAGAATTAGGTGGTTGCATAAATGTGAATTATTGTTTTACTACCTTTACCTCAATAAAATTTAATGAGAAACAAGAGGAGAAGTAAATGAGAGGAAAATTGGCAATTCTGTAATAGAGTATATCTTGGGAGGCATCCACACTGGCAAATGGTTTAACTAGTTTGACTTGACTAGTCAAATTAGTTGATCAAAGAAAGAAGCAAATTACATAAAGGGTTGGTTTGAGTAGTTTTTCTTGGTAGTAAAACCGAACTTCAAAGCTATAAAATAGTTCAATCTCTACGAAGGTAGTACACTCAGGAATATGTGAAACCTGTTGCAGGGTGACTGCGTTTAGGGATTTCATTTGTATGTCAAGGGAAGTAAGAAAATCAATAGTTTGTTCTGCCTTTCCCTCCCTCCCTCCCTCCCTCCCTCCCTCCCTCCCTCCCTCCCTCCCTCCCTCCCTCCCTCCCTCCCTCCCTCCCTCCATCTCTCTCTCTTTCTCCCTTCTTTCCTGCTCTGTCCCCTTCCCTCTCTCCCTCCCACCTTAAAAACATTCAGCATTGTATGTTAAAGTTTGCAACTTTGGCAGAAACTGGTGTATATCACTCTGAAATACTGGACTGATTTTCATTCTTTCTAAATCTTGAGCATTCTGAGGGAGTATATGTCACTGTTAATCAGAGGTCTTAGTCTCATAAGGGGACCAAGAAAATGACAAAATAGTACTGCCAAATTTACCTCAACCCAGCATTTTAGAACCTCCTCCTCTCTTAACTTCAGCTATGAGAGGGGGAATATTTCACCAGTAAGATCTTCCACAGTACTGCATTTCCTTGGATATAAATACAAATACTTAAAGTTTTTGTGATAATTTCATGGTTTCAGATTGTTTGAATATCTAAGTAGGCTATTATATGTCAATGCTACTTTGACCAGCTATGTCCCTTGAGCACTGCCTATCCCATTCACCATGACCGTGACTTATTGGCAGGAGTTATTAGGCACTGTATGTATAGATGGACTGCCCAACCCATGGCCAGTGTTCATGGACTTAGCTTTTATGCAGCCTCTTTTATATAATTTTGACATTCTCAAGGTCAGCTTGCTTGATTCACTGACACTGGCAAGGTGATTGATTCAAGTTCAAACAAGGTTCCAATTAGTCCATTTTCCATAAATCCTTTTAAGTACTTTTCTAATTTATACTTAAGCCATCCTGGTGTTTTCTATGTTACTTTCATACTTCCTAGTATGGAACCAAGTATAAAAAAAGGGGAAAACTAGAGAAAAACTCTGGAAAAGTATAGGGACCCTCTTTTTTAAAATGAATTTTTATTTCTTTAGTAATAGAAGGATTTGGAAGATATAATATTTTGTTACTTTCAGATTCTGAAGTTCAATGATTCTATGACCTTATATATTGCAAAAGGTGTTCTGAATTTTAAAAACTTAGTTTTGAAAACAAATTTATTCCAGCAAAGAGAATGATTGATTCATGAATATAGAAAGTGTGATCTGTGAAGACAAATGGAATTCTTTATTTTGCAGGAAGGCTTCAATTATTAATTTGAAAATACAAGTAATTTTTGTTCTTATAAAATAAATGTACTCCAATTATGTTCACTGTAAAATCAATGCATCTAATATGTTGCTATGATTTATTCATAATTGTTATATGCATTTGTAACCTGTAAAGATAAACACATAATAAATATTCACAAAACACTTATTTTTTCCAAATGAGTTTCATTACAAGAGATGAAAAAGTATTCATCTATTAATACAGAAAACATTGCCCAAGGGATATCTCTAAAAATTTATTTGAAAAGAAAAATTGACTCATTGACCTGGAATAAGATTTGGCTGAATAGCTTAAACATGGGAATGTGTTTTCTGAACTTTCATATCTAAAAAGAACCAATGTGAATCTTATTTCCTTCTGGGTCCATAATTTTTTACCTCCTACCTTGATCCCTTCTCCCCCTGTATTAGTCTACTCAGGCTGACATTAAAAAAATACCATATACTTGGAGACTTAGACAATTACTTATTTTCTCAATGTTTTGGAGGCTAGAAGTCCAAGACTAATGGCCTGGTTCATTTGGTTTCTGGTGAGAACTCTCTTCCTGGTTTGTAGAAAGACAACTTCTCTCTGTGTCCGCAACATGAATCTTCCTAGGAACATGCATGTGGGAACAGAGAGAACAAGAGATCTCTAGTGTTTCTCCTTATGAGGACACTTATCCAGTTAGATCAGGGCTCCACTCATATTACTTGATTTAACCGTAATTACTTCCTTAGATGCACCATCTTTAAATTCAGCCTCATGGGGTTAGGATTTCAACATGAAATTTTGTGGGAGGCACAAACTTCAGTCTATAACACCCTCTTTTATTTCCCTTTTCTCAGGTAATAGGTCTTCCTCTCATGCTCTGTGATCACCTAATTTTCCTTTGCAGCTATATGTCACATGATTTTTTTCTTCTGGCTTTTTCAGTGTTGAGTGGCTCCAGCTTGCAACTCACTTCAAATGTATAGGTGCTGCACTAAATAGCACCTTAAATTCCCTTAACATTCTTAGAAACCTAGTCTCACTTTCTTACAGAATGTCTTGTCTTCTTCCACTCTCAATTTTCTTGTGGATGGAGAGAGAGCTTCTCACTGGGTATACAGGAAGAATAATGAACATTTTCTTCCTCCAAGATGTCCGGTAATTAATTCTAAGAACATGCAAATAATATATAGCCATAGGGAATTAAATTGCAGATAAAATTAATACTGTTTGTCAGCTGAGTTTTAAATTAAATTAAGTAAGAATTATCTGGCTAGGACCAATGTAATCACAAGATCCATATAAAGTAGACAAGCGAAGCAGAAGAGGTCAGAATGAGAGATGTGAAGATACCCTCTTGCTGGCTTTGAAGATAGCAGAAGATAGCAGAAGATAGGCCACAGGACTGTGGGTGACCTCCAGAAGCTGGAAAAGGCAAGAAATTTAATATCTTTTAATATCTCTAGAAGAAGCACAGACCTGTCTAGACCTTGGTTTTAGCCCAGTAAGACCCATTTCAGACTTGGAACCCCTAGATCTGTAAGGTGATCAAGTTGTTTTGTATTCTATACCAATAAGTTTATGATAATTTTTTACAGAAGCAATAAGAAATGAATACATTGTGAAACCCAGCAGGCCAATAGATATGGTTGCTATATGATCAAGTTCCTAGATTAATATGAACCTGGATGGGAGCAGCTTCTTAATATATAAATCCTACACAGAACTTCCCAGAAATGCCTCTTTCTTGAGAGCCATATCCCATCAAAGAAGTTAACTAATGGTTAAGACTTTCATGGTTGTTTACCATTCCTGGTGACTGGTAGAATCTACGTCTACTTTCAGCTTCCCAGAAGCTCCTTGCTGTTTTGTATAACATGTGACATACATGTAATTATTGCTTCAGTTGAGGATTTCTCATGTGTGATTCTAGGACAGTTCTCATGAGAATAACTTGGGGTGCTCCACCCAAAATTTCCTGAAGCAATATCTCTGGAGCTGGGGTGGCACTGGAGTCAACATATTTAATGAACATTTCAAGTGCTTGTAATATACACTAATATTTGAGATCAATTGCTCTAACATCACAATATATGTGAGAATAGTTTTACAGATTTTTTAGATTCTAAAATATTATGTTCAATGATGAAGTAATTCTACATGGATATATACCTAGAAAGAAAAAGTATTTTCTTCTACCTTCCAAATGTGTGTAAGCTAATCACCATGTGTTTCTGAGAAATTCTTTCCATCTGACTTATATTTTACACAATATCTTACACATTTCTCACCCAATGATAGTTTCCCTTTTAGCCTTTTTCAAGAAAACTAACAATTTTTATATTTGCCTTGAGGTTCACTTGCACTTTGTTTCCTTGTATTATCATGTCATTCCTATACTTCAACCTTTCTCCTTAGAAGTATAGGCTTTGATGTATGTGAGTCTTTGCTATTTTCTTTTCAATATTTTTTATGGTTAAGAAACTCAGTTCATTAGTCCAAGAGATCACAGACTATGGCCCACTGCCTGATTTTGTAAATAAAGTTTTATTGAAACACAACACTCATTTATGTATTGCCATAATCACAGAATTGAGTAGTTGTGACAGGAACTTAATAGCCCATAAAGCCTACAACATTTACTATCTTACCCTTTACATAAAATGTTTGCCAAATCCTGCCATAGGTCATTGTCAATTTCTCTCTTTAAAATTTATTTCTTGTCTAATGTTTTTGCATATAAATCTGTCATATATATTTTTTGTCTTGGATACAAGGATGGATGTATTTTATATTTTGAAAATCCTAGGATTGCATGGTGGTTCAGTAAAATAAACTTTGAGTCAGAACAGAGAATTTTTGGCTCCACCATCTACTGATTGTGTGACATTCAAATTTTCTGAACATCAGTTCTCTCATCTCTGACTTATTAAAAGAGTAAATCCATCCAAGCCGTTCATTCAGCGCATTCCCTTTGCACATAGTTTACCTTAGTGACTGTTAAATTATCATTTGTTAAATAGAACCCTGGAGTATTGGATGGTGAACATTAGTTTAACAAAAGACCACAAGGGAATTGAAATAGAGAAATTTCTTACTAGTCCTGAAGGAGGTACATGTCATGCCTTGAAGGGCCTTGTGGTCGAGGTTAAGACGGTGTAGGCAGAGAGCGAGGCAAGACCTGGTATACACGACTTTATTAGGGTCTGTGTGTGGAATGCTTTGGGTTTCTTGGGCTAAGGCTGGATTGGTCAGTTCAAATCAAAGGAATAGGATTTGATAATCTTCTCAGGGTTTCATCTAAGGGGCACACAAAAGGAAGACGCTGACAGGTGGCAGAAACTTTTGATCACAAGTGTCCTTGGGGAAGTCACAGGAAATTACATTTACTTGTAGCCTTACTGGCAATTATCTAGGGCATGTGCTCCAAGAGGAGCTAGTGTCAGTTCAAGGCACCTGCAGGCTGCTTGGCCACACAAAATGGAGCCAAGGAAGCAGTTACAGTTTGGCTTAAGCCTCAAAATTTACTTTCATTATTTTTAATGATTTATTGTCAAAGTTAAAATACAGTGTACAATAAATGTGACAAGATTTATTCTGTCAATGTATAATAAATGTGACAAGATCTTATTCTGTTTATTTCATATAAAGAATATAGCCCTAGCCTGTGTGCTCAGTGGTTAGTGTTGGCTGCTGCACCAAAGGGTCCCTGGTTCAACTACCAGTCTAGGGTGTGTACCTGGGTTGCAGTTTCAATTGCAGGCCCCAGTTGGGGCGTGTGCAGGAGGCAACCAATTGATGTGTCTCTCTCACATTGATGTTTCTTTTTCTCTCCCTCTCTTCCCTCCCTCTCTTCCCTCCCTCTCTTCCCTCCCTCTCTTCCCTCCCTCCCTTCCTTCCTTCCTTCCTTCCTTCCTTCCTTCCTTCCTTCCTTCCTTCCTTCCTTCCTTCCTTCCTTCCTTCCTTCCTTCCTTCCTTCCTTCCTTCCTCCCTCTCTTCTACTCTCTCTAAAAGTCAATGGAAAAAATATCCAATGGGAAAAAATGAGGATTAACAGAAATGGAAAAAAGAAAAATAAAGAATATTGTGGTTAGCACAGTGCTAAATACTTAGTAATTATAAGTGATCAATAATTATTGGTTGTTATAACCATTATAAAGATGTTCTATTAAACAAATATTTATTGAAGATTTATTATTGGCAAGACTGAACTATTGTGCAGAAACTGTATACTTTGGGAATGTTAAAATGAAAAGATGTAGTCTTTATCCTCAATGAGCTCACAATCCAGTAAGATGCATGTGTGTGTGTGTGTATAAGTTGCCATAGGTTGTGATAAGTGCTATACATAGTAAAGGTACCTGATAGTCACAGCTGAGGTCTCATGAATGGAAATGTTAATTCTGCTTATTTTAGAAATAGTCAAGGGATGTTTCCAGAAAAGATTAATTTACTTGGAACCTTGAAGTGTAAATAAAGAATAATTTAAATTAGGACCATAGTATGTGCAAATCATAGAAAAAGAACAACATACTGAAGTCAAGAAAATGTAAGGCCTTTAGGTTGGCTGCAATATAAGTGACAATTAATGAGAGCTGGGAAGTGAGGCTAGAGATATGAGGTGAGGCCAGCTTATGGAAAAATCTCTTAAGATACACATGAGTCTATATATTTTATCCTGTAGGAGATGAGGCATATTTAAAAGTATTTAAAAACTTTTATTGAATTTTATATTGAAGTGTTTTTAAAAGGAGTTTCAGAATTATGTTACCATTTAATGATTATAACAACTGCTGCAACAGCTACAATCATGTTCTTGGCCTCCTTCATATTCATTCTGAAACATTACGGCACACCTTCAAGGTAAGCATTAGTTTTCTCTTTGAAACTGAGGCTGAAATAAGTTAAAGTTCCAAAGTAACACAAACAAGTGAAAGAGCAAGGGTATACTCAGATTGTATTTTCAAATTCCTGTTTTTGTCACTGTGTGTTGTGCTCTTTCTAGGAACAGTCTGTACTTTGTAGAATAGAAAAGAGATGAAATGGGGGGAAAATGAGACAGGGAGAATTGTTAAGAAGATATTGCATAATGTTGTAAGAAAGAATAAGGGCTTCTCCTTCCTTCCCATTTCCTTTTCTTTTCCCCTTTGCTACTTCCTTCTGGCACTGTCAGTACAGCAGCCAAAGATAAAGGGCAAGGAGGGAGGGTGTAAAGAGCTGAGAAGCCCCCTGGAGGCATGAGAAGGCAGCTTACAAAGAGGGGGACGCGGGGCCAGGTGCAATTCTACAGAGGTGGCAAGAGGAGGAGATTGTTTATGTTCTGAGGGATGCGTTACACCAGACAATTAAATTGAGCAACTGAATAAATATGTTGAGTCAACTTTGTAAGAGTCAGAGAAGATATAATCCTGGATATTGAGAAGACTTGAAAGAACCCTTAGATATTAGATGATTAAATGAGGCATCAGTGTAAACTCACTATCACATGTAAAATTATATAGCTATAATACATAGGTTTCCTAGTTCTGAGAGGACCTAGAAACAGTGATGCCCCAGGAACAATGAGTGCCCAGAACTTGCTTTCTAAATATCATCCCTCATTGAAGGAGATGAATGCTTCCAGGATGGGGGCAGCTAAGGTCCAAGATGTGCTTTAAATATTTTGTGCAAAAAAGTCAGTCCTCAAATATAATGAAGATGTTTCCAAAAGACAAAATAACCAGTTCACAGGGACTCCCAATGGACAAATAGAGGGTGACTTGTGTATCAAAATACTGATAGTAATGGATTACCAGTCATTTAATAAAATAAAATCTATTAATGAATGCTAATATACATTAATAAGTAATAAAATAGAGAAATGAAAAGATATTACTCACAGTAGAGTTACAATAAATGGAAATAGAGAATCGTCGTCTGAGAGCCAGCTGATGAGTGTGATTCAGTTGGAAATTGTTCAGGAATGCTAAGGCTGGTAGGTAGAGTTTGTGGAACAAGATATCATTATAATATTGGAATAGCTCCTCACCAAATACTAATCAATTACCTACAGGAAACTTGTGAATTTAAATTGGAGAAAGCTGTTAGACACCAGTAAGCCCAGGTCATCAAAATTTGCATCTCTATTGTTTGGACAGGTTGACATTGTGTGCTTCCTGAAGAAAGTGCCACAGAGAGCATAACATTTCTTTCTTTCTTTCTTTCTTTCTTTCTTTCTTTCTTTCTTTCTTTCTTTCTTTCTTTCTTTCTTTCTTTCTTTCTTTCTTTCTTTCTTTCTTTCTTTCTTTCTTTCTTCTTTCTTTTTCTTTTTTTTTTTTAATATGTTTTCATTGATTTCTGAGAGAGGAAGGGAGAGGGAAAGAGAGACTGAGAGAAACATCAATGGTGAGATAGTCATTGATTGGCTACCCCCTGCACATCACCCACTGGGGGTCAAGCCTACAACCTGGGCATGTGCCCTGACCGGGAATCAAACATCTATCTCCTGGATCATAGGTTGACACTCAATCACTGAGCCATGCCAGCAGGGCCATTTCTTTGATTCTCCTGGCAAAAAATGCATGATCTGAGTCTGGTCATGAGGAGTCTTTAGATGGGCCCATCTAAAACCATCTGCAGACTGTAAGGCCTGTTCTCTGCAAAACTATAAGCACAGAAAGACTCAAGAATTGTCCCATATTGAAGGAGTCTGTAATTCAGGGTAACTAAATGTAAGCATATCTTTAGGATATTGAACTAAAAAGAAAACTGAGAATGAGACATTGTGAGGCGTTTTGATTACCCATTTCTGGACAAAATGCTACCCCATAACTTACTGACAGAACACATTAGCCATTGTATTATATCTGATGACTTTGTAGGTCAGAAATTTGGGCCATATTTACCTGAACAATTCTTCTGTGCAATGAGATATTGAACATTGGCAAGTGGGCAGGAATGGAGGGTCCAGTAAATCTTCAATCACATTTCTAGAGACTTGGCAAGGATGGCTGGAAGGCTGGGCTCAGCTGGTACTGTCAAATGGAGTGCTTACCCCCATCTACTCCAGCATAGTGGTCTCAGGGAATCAGACTTCTTATATGGCAATTCAGAGCTCCATGCATTGTGTTGGTAAGTAAGCATTAATGTCAATCAGATTCAGGGAAAGAGGAATTAGATATCACATCTCGATGGGAGAAATAGCAAAGCTATTACAGCCATCTTTGATCTACCATAGTGGAACAGTAAGCAAATTTGCAATGGAGCCTGAGGAGTTGGTGGTAGCATATCAATGTTGGATATCTGATTTGGAGGGTTATATGGTAATTATGTAGACATATGTTCTAGTTTTAGAGAAATACACACTGGAATTTTTTGGAGTATTTAGGGATAATAGGGCATCACATCTGCAGCTTGCTCTCAAAAGGCTCAAAAATGGACTAAGATATATGTACCTGTTTGTATATTTACATACATATGTATATACACATTGTGTATGTATGTGTACATATATATGTATATATGTCTACAGAAAGAGTGAGAAGGGTACAATGGAACAAATGTAAAATGTTAACAGTGGATATTCTGGTTGAAGGGAATATGGGAGTTCTGGTTACTGTTCTATTATATTTAAAATTATTTCAAAATATAAACCTTTTAAATTTAAAATAAATGGAAAAATGATGTAAGTATGAAGTAAGGCAGCTGCAATGGACATAAAGAGGATGAATTAGTGATAAATAAGAAGACTTTAGTTGCCAAGTAGACATTAAATTGAGAGAGATGGGTCACTTGAAACATTGTCATAAGCACACGAAGTTCCATTGGCTGCTCATTTCCTGAGAGCGGCAAACTGGCAAGACTTGCCAGTAATTCTCTAGCTCTAACGTTCTGTTTTGTCCTTTAATGATCACCCTAGAAAACAATGAGCCAAGTTTAATTTTACAAAGCATTGAGACTATTTAAACAGAGTCAAATTTACTCAAATGTAGAATGGATTCCTTAGTTCAGAACAAAATCTGTGGCTCTTCTTTATTTGATGGAAAAATTTGTCTACATAAGCATATTCCAGATGGATAAATAGACTAAATGTGAGTAATATGGTTTATTTTGTGCATAGTGCACACTTTCTCAAGAGAATAAATTCTTCCGTAATAAACGTCTATCTTATTGAAAAAGAAATAAAGTATATTTTAGGATTTAAGCAACCTCATTTTTTGCATCAAGTGCAGTATAGAATGAGTGTTTTATGGACTCTGCAAACTACTCAAATGTCAAAAGAAAAAGGTACAAGACAATGAGTTTTAGAGTAAGGAACCTGAGGCCAGTGTTATAAAGAAGTTCAAATATATGAATAAAGAAAACCATTCTCTGCATGAATGTTACCTCACAATACTTTGATACTTAAAAAGAGTAAATAACCTAATCATTTTGAGTATTTTGCTCAGGATAGAGTGCTGACATCTCTCTCCATGGGAGATGCTGACATTTTGCAGAAACTTTATAAGAGCGTTCCTGCTGTGGATAGGAAATGCTATTTCATAAAAAATGAGCAATCAGAAGTTAAATATGCTGTAAGGGAAGTTCTTATGAGCTTTATTAATCTGTAGTCATTTTAACTCAACTAAATACTTGAGACCACAGGTATGCTATTGTATTTTGTAGGTTAAAAAATAGGTAGATTGTGGCAGGAATTATTTAGATTATTTTCTTCAAGTCAGGGTAGCTATAGAAAACAACAAAAAATGATGATTCTCCCCACCCTCCCCAATTTGAATTATAATGTGAATTACCTCAGGTGCTTCATAAAGCACCTAACCTATATCCAAGAGCAATAGTACATCTGGCTAGTTGCATGACATGTTTCTCCAGTGTGTGTGTCTATGTGCACAGTTCTGTCTGCAGTGGGGGAAATGTAAGTGGACATATAGACAGGCTGGGAATGAACTGAAGATGAGGAAACCTTTCCTCATCTTTACTGGGAATTGGAAAACCTTATCAGTTCAGCTCTTTGAATTTATTTTATTTTCCATATATTTTGCATTTATGTATGTCTATATATGCTTTGGTTATAATCATAAGATTTCTGATATTGATTCTTAAAGAAGTCTACACCATACTTTTGTATCTTAAGTACTTACTATGTAACTATTACCAACTTTAGAATATTAGATAATCATGTTTTCACTAGTTATCCGTTGCTGCATATCAAATTATCCCCAAAATCCAGCTGCTAAAAACATATTTATTATGTCACAGTCTGGGGTCAGGAATCTATGTACAGCTTAACTGTGTTCTTCCGACTGTCTCTCACATGCCTGTCATCAAGGGCTGAGCTGGGCTGCAGAGAGGGGAAGCTCCTAGTCACATGGCTGTTGGCTGGCCTTAGGTCTGGTTGTTGGTTGGTGGGGGACTTCCATTATTTGCCATGAAGGCCTCTGCACAGGGCTACTCATGACATGGCAGCTTGTTTTGCCCAGAGTGAGGTCTCTGCATGTGTGAGAGAGGAAGAGAGCCAGAGCCAGAGAGACTAAAGTCAAAGTCTTTTGTAATCTAATCTTGGAAATATTTAATCACGTTTGTGCCCTGGCTGGGTAGCTCAGTTGGTTAGAGTGTTGTCCCAATATACCAAGGTTGCAGGTTGGATCTCTGGTCAGGGCACATACAAGAAGCAACCAATGAATGCAAATTGATGTTTCTCTCTCCCTCTCTTCCTCTCTCTCTAAAATCAATAAATTTAAAAAAAAAAATTGTGGTTGTAATATTACTTGTTAGAAGCAAGTTACTAGGTCCAGTGCACACTTAAAGGGATGGCATTACTCAAAGGCATGAGTGCCAGGAGGTGAGGATCATTGGGAGCCATCCCAGAGGCCACCACTATGATATATAAATACCCCCCTTGGTCACTCCTGTATCATAATTTCTCCCTGTGCAGTTTTCTATTAGGTTCTAGCCTACTGCCAAGTTAAGCCATTGCTCTTTTCCTTTCTGTTTCTCTTTTCTCCCCTCTTTTTTCAGCTTTCTCCCATTCCCAAAATTTATGATTTAAATTGGTGGTTTTCAAACTGGAAATTCCATAGGGACACACAGGCAGTTTCTATACTTCAACATCTTATGTTCTCTTTCCTAAAACCACTCTAAGATATTCCTGGGCTTACAATGACATTTTTATTTTACAAAAGAATGATCCTCTGACTATACCTTTAATGGTTAATCAAGGTATCCTAAAAACTGAGTACTTCCCAATTTTTTCCTTCCCTGTGTGTATTTCTTTTTCAAGAGTAAAACATAATTTTTGCAAATTGGATATTTTGGTCTTTTAGATATTCAGAATTCAGACATATGGTAGTATAATAACACCTTTCTCTTCAATAATTCCCTTACCTTCACCTCCATCTTCATCCCCATGATTAAAAATATTTCTTTTTTTGTGTGGAAGAGTCCTTGAGGAAAAAAATCACTAAGTGCTAAAAGTGGCATTTTCAAGTACTTAAACATAAGCAATTCTTCACAACTATTCTAGACCCTCATCCCCAGAATGTGTATTTATTTGGATAAACCAAAAAAAAAAAAAAAAAACAAAGCAGACTAGACTACTGATGCTAATTTTTTAAAAAACTAAAGTGTTTTTTGGGGATACAAAGAAGATCCAGTTATGTTGGGTAAATCCCAAAGATAAAATTTGTAATTTCTTTAAGACTGGCTATGTATTATTTTACTGAAAAGGCAGCACCAACTGTTTTTATCAAATCATATCATGAAATGTTTCAGTCACAGTCAAACTTTATCTTCTACAAAATGCTTAATTTTTGTGCTTTTTTTGAACAATTGTCTTTTAACCCCCCAAATTTACTCCTGAATCAATATTTTCAGCACATTATACTTTTTTTCTTTGGTTAAAAACATAGAAAACTAGAACATCCAAGCATAACAAAACTAGGACATCCAAACACATCAATAACAGACTTGAACAATAATACTATAGACAACTGGACCTGATAGACATATACAGAACACTCCCTCAACAGCAGCTGAGTGCACATTCTTCCCAAATGCAGATTGAACTTTCTCTAGGACAGATCATGTGTTAGGTCACAAAACCTAACCAAAAGGTCTATAGACAAATTAATGGATAAAGAAAATGTGGAATATGCATGTAATAAAATATCATTCAGCCTTAAAAAGGAAGAAATCCTGACACATGCTACAACAATGATGAACCTTGAGGACATTTTACTAAGTGAAACAAATCACAGAAAGACAAATGCTGCATGATTTCATTATATGAGGTATGTAAAAGTCAAATTCATAGAATCAAAATGCGGAATGGTGGTTGCCAGGGGTTGGATGGAAGGGGAGATGGAAAATCATTCATTTATCAAGGAGCATAAAGTTTCAGTTAAGCAAGATGAATAAACTCTAGAGATCTGCATGCATACAACATTGTATCAATAACATTGTAGTCAACAATATCATATCCTATATTATAAACTTAAAAATTTTAAGGGAGCAAATCTTGTGTTAAGTGCCCTTACCACAGTGAAATAAAAGTTAAAAAGTATAGTCATATAGAATAAAATTGATAATTAATGTTTGTTTGTTTTCTTATATAATCATTCATGAACGCTAAACTCCAGAATTTTGGGGAATATATGCATGTGCAAACAAATATATATTGCAAAAAATCTCATTTCGTAAGTACCTTTTAATATTAGCTATTAATTGTATTGATTTATTACAAAATAAATGATAAGAAACAGCATATTGATGTATTTTTCTTAATTATAAAAATAGATAATTATTAGATCTATAACACTTTAATTTTGACATAATATCTTTTAGTAATAGATCTAGCTGCTGCTTTAGTTATGGTGTATTTTATAAAATTCATTTAATTTGAATTAAAAATAAAGTTATAATATTTTCTTTCTAATATAAAGTAAGATTTTGCTTATTTGACAATGTGGACTGATTTTTCCAGCTAGCTTATATGGTAAAAATTTATTAAAAAATGAGCTAAATCTAAAGAGGCAAGATTTTGATTAAAATGTACTTAATTAAGTACTATTAAAAATATCACATACAAGACCTGTTTTCTCCCTCAGTTTTCAGTTTATCAGAGGTAAGATGCATTCATCATGTTGCCATATTCAGTACTTAGTGTGTTACCTAGTACATACTAAGTGTTTAGTAAATGTTTAATTATAGAAATATGAATATTTCATTAATCATTATTTTGGTAATTGAAATAAAAATTATGTAAAATTTATTATCAAAAATACATGTTTCTTACATAAATATTTACTAAGAACATATATATTTACTCCAACCATCCTATTTAGATCAAAGCATTCTTGGTGTTTGAACAGTGAATATACATATAAGGCTTGAATATAATTCAAATGCTTTTAATGAGATAATTATTCTACATTAATTTTTACTTCCTGTATTTTTAACACCTTTCTATTTAAACTTCTATTTAATTATTAAATTCTGTGATTAAAATGTATTTTATAAATTTAGTCTGTCTAACAAATATAGCTTTCAAAGGCTATTAACTTATATTTGAATTGCCTAGCAATACAAATTTTATTTAAGTACTAATAATTTCCTTTTTTTATAGCTTTATTGAGATATAGTTCATATGCTATAGGATTCACACACATAAAGTATACAATTATGTAGTTTTTAATGTGTTCAGAGTTTTGCAACCATCACCACAATAAAATTTTAGGCAAATATAAACCCTGTACACATTATTAGTGACTCCCAATCTTACCGTCATTCCACACTCTGGCCTCCATGAACTTGTGTATTCTGGACATTTCTTATAAATGAAATAATACAATGTCTGGTCTTCTGTGAATGGCATCTTTCACTTAGTATAATATATTCAAGGTTCATCTATGTTGTAGTGTACATCACTTCATTCTTTTTATTGCTGAATAATATTCCATTGCATAAAATACAATATTTTTTTACATTTTTTAATAGTCAATGAAACTTGAGCTTATTTCTATTTTGAGGCTATTATGATAACACTGCTATGAACATTTGTATAAATTTTTGGTAAAAATATGTTGGCATTTCTCCTGAGTATATATGAAGGACTAAATTACTGAGTCATGTCATAATTCTAAATTTTTGAGGAACTGCCAAAATCGCTGTACCATTTTACATTTTCAACAGCAATGTATGCAGGTTCTAATTTCTCCACATGCTCACCAACACTTGTTATTGTCTTTTTTTATTTTAGTTATTCCAGTGGGTGTGAAGTGATATCTCACTGTATTTTTGATTTGCATTTTCCTAGTGAGTAATGATGTTTCCTGTAATTATTTGCTTTGTGTATGTCTTCTTTGGAGAAATGTTTATTCAAATCCCTTGCCCTTTAAAAAAATTGGCTTACTCGGCTTTTTAAAAAGTGTTTTTGTTGAGTGGTTTTTTAAAATATATTCTAAATAAGTTCTCTTATCACATCTGATTTGTGAACATATCCTTATTCTATGTATTGTCTTTTCATTCTCTTGATAGTGCTTTTTTACACAAGAAGGAGAGGAGGGGGAGGATGGGGGCAAGGGGAGGGAGAAACACCAGTCATTTGATTCCTGCACACACCAACTGAGGCATTCTGGCCAGGGCCAATTTATTTTTTTTCCTTCATTGCTTACGTGTTGATATTATCAATGTATAAGAAGCCATTGCCTAATCAGATGTCATAAATTTACACCTGTTTTCTAAGAGTTTTATAATTTTACCTTTTTACATTTATATGTATTATTCATTTCAAGTTATTTGTATTTTTAAAAATATTTTTGTTGATTTCAGAGAGAGAAAGGAAGAGGGAGAGAGAGAGAGAAACATCAATGATGAGAAAATCATCCATTGGTTGCCTCCTGCACTCCCCCTGTGGGGGATCAAGCTGCTACTTGGGCATGTGCCCTGACCAGGAATTGAACCATGACCTCCTGGTTCATAGGTTGATGCTCAACCACTGATCCACGCCGGTTAGGCTTGTGTATGGTTTAAAGTTGGTTTCCAAAATCATTTTTTAGCATGTGAACATGCATTTTTCTTAGCAACATTTATTTAAAAAAACACTTGTTCCCCATTTGTTGTCTTGGTAGGCTTGTCAGAACCACACTATCTTGGTTACTGTCTATTTTTAGTACGTTTAGAAATAAGAAAGTAAACAAGCCCTCCAAATCAAGCCTTGATTTTCATTTGAATTCTAGAATCAGTTTTTCTAATTCTTCAAAAACCCTGCTCCCCTTTTCTACCCTCCTCCCAGCCCCTGCCCCACCCCAGGCTTTCCCTACACTATTGTCTATGTCTATGAGTTAAGCATATATGGTCTTTGGTTAATCTCTTCCTGTCTCTCCTACCCCTTCCCCTCTGAGATCTGTCAGTCTGTACCATGTATCCGTGCCTTTGGACCTATTTTGATCATTGTTTATTTTGTGCATTAGATTCCACATATAAGTGAGATCATGTGATATTCTTCTTTTTCTGATTGACTTATTTTTTGCTTAGCATAATAATATCGAGGTCCATCCATGCTATCACAAAGGGTAAGAGATCCTTCTTTGTTATAGCTATATAGTACCCCATTGTGTAAATATACCACGGCTTTTTTATCCACTCATCTACTAATGAGCACGAGGGCTGTTTCCACGTCTTAGCTATTATAAATCACACTATGAACATAAGGGTGCATATACTTTCTGATTGGTGTTTTGGGATTCTTTGGATATATATTCCTAGAAGTAGGATCACTGAGTAAAACGGCAGTTCCATTTTAATTTTTTGAGGAACCTCCATACTGTTTTCCACAGTGGCTGCCCCAGTCTGCATTCCTACCAGCTGTGTGCTAGGGATCCCCTTTCTCCACATTCTTGCCAGCACTTGTTGTTTGTTGATTTGTTGATGGTAGCCATTGTGGCAGGGGTGAGGTGATACCTCGTTGTAGTTTTAATTTGGATCTCTCTGATTAGTGACTGACCATTTTTCCATATGACTATTGGCCATCTGTTTGTCCTCTTTGGAGAAGTATCCAGGTCCTTTGTCTGTTTTTAAAATTGGATTGTTTGTCTTCCTGGTGTTGAGTTTTACAAGTTCTTTATATATGCAAATTGTGTTTAATTGGTTTGTTAAATCTGTACACCAATTTGAATAGTATTGCCACCTTAAAAGTGTTATATCATTGGATATCTTTACATTTATTTAGATCTATATATAATTTATAATGTTCAGGTTTTCATTTTTTTCTTGATTGTATTTCTATTTCTATGAAATACTAAAAGTGAGGCTTTAAAGTCTTTAACTATTAATTGTCTATTTCTCACATCAATTATGTTGGTTTTGCTTTAAATATTTTGAGACTCTGTTGTTATGTGCCTATAGGTTTTTAATATATTTTTCTGTTGGATTGACCATATGCTCATTATAAAATGTCCTTTGCTGATAACAATTCCTCTTTGCTATTTTGCCTGATATTAGTATAGTCACTGCCACTTGCTATTTATTTTCTGTGTATCTTCTGTCTTTCACCCCTCTGTTTGTCAACTACTGCTTTGCCTATGTTAAATAGATATGTTTTTGTGTATCTTTTAAGTTTACTGGGTGTTCCTTTTACTTTTTTTGTTTGGTTTCTTCCTGGTTGACTTAGAGAAGATAATTATCATCTTAACTTAATTTACTTTGGATTAATACTAACTTATTTTCAATATATGAAAACCTTGCTCTAATTCCTCTTCCCTCATTGTACTATTTTCATATGAATTGCATCATTACTAGATATCTAATAAAACTTTTTAAAACTACTGATTTATTCAAATTTTTGTAACAAAATAAAAATATACAATAACAAATAAAGTTTTACTTGTTCTCATAATACCTGTGTAGATACTTTTATTGGCACTTTTTCTTTGTATGGATTTGAATTACCATCAAATGCCCTCTTATTCCAGTCTGATAAGGCCCATTTGTTAGCAATGAGTTCTCTCTTTTTGTTTAGCTGGAAGTATCTTAATTTCCACTTTATTTTTGAGGAAGGGTTTAGCTGAGTAGGATTCTTGGCTTACAGATTTTTTCTTTCAAAACAATGAAGATGTTATCCCATTGTCCTCTTGGTTCAGTGGTTTCAGGTGAGTAGTTAGCTGTTATGCTTATCGAGACTCTCTTGTGTGATAAGCAGTTATTCTCTTGCAGCTTTCAATATTTCCTTGGTCTTTAACTTTTGCCAGTTTGCCTAAGATGTGCTTAATGTAGAACTCTTTCATTTTATTCTATTGTATTAAATGAATTAGTAGACTGATATCAAATTTTTGAAGTCTTTGGCCATTATTTCTTCAAATATTTTTCTATCTTTTTTGTCTTCACCTCTTGACCCTCATTAGGTGTGTGCTAGTAAGCTTGATGGTACCCTATAGGTCAGTGAGACTTTGCACATTTTTCTTCATTATTCTTTGATTCTGTCCTCAGACTGGAAAATCTGTATTAGCATTTTTTCAAGTTCAAAGATTTTTTTTTCCTGTCCAAATCTTTGTTGAGCCTCTCCAGTAACCTTTTCATTTTTCTCCCCACTTGTTTAAAATGCTTTTATTTTATTTATTTTTTATTGACTGTATCTTTATTGTTGAGACCATTACAGATGTTCCCCTTTTAACCCCACTGATCTCCTCCACCACATATTTTCAACTCTGGAATTTCTGTTTGGTCTTTAAAAAAAAATAGGTTATATTACTATTTAATGATATTGATATTCTCTATTTTGATGAGATGTCATGGTCATACTTTAATTTTTTAGGCATGTTTACGTTTATTTTTTTAAAATATAGCTATAATAACTGATTATAGTCTTTGTCTATTAATTCCAATATCCGGGATCCCTTCTGGAACATTTTCTGTTGGGTGCTACTCCCCCGCCCCCATACATTTGGCATATTTTGCCTTTTGTTTGAATGTCTCATAATTTTTGGTTGAAAACTGGACATTTTAGAAATATATCAACTTTGATATTTCTCTACTCTCTAGCATTTGTTGTTGCTTTTTTTTTTTTTATTGCTACTTACTGTTTAGCAACCTTCCTAGGCTCATTTTGTAGTTTCTTCATTCCCTGTGGTATGTGGACACTGAGCTTTCTACCTTTTTATCTTTTTGTCTGTTTTTAAGTTCTTGTTTCTATTTTCAAACATGCTTTCTAGAGGCCACACTTGGGTCAGTAAAATTTAGAAGTGTTCTGTCAATGACTGGTCATATCTCTTTATATGCCTTGTCTTATGTTTTTCCAAGGGGATCTAGGTGAGAAAGTTTAATTCTAACTTCACACACTTTACAAGACAGTCTTAGCTTTTCACAGTGGTTGTGTAGGCTTCAGTGTCTATTATAGGTGAGTAACTGATGTTTTCTCTTGTCATAGTTCTTTCCTAGGGATTTTTAAAACTCCAGAATATGTCCTATTGGAGATTTTCATTGTTCCCCAATCATGTAGTTCTCTAGTATTTTCTAAAATTCCCAGCAAGTCTCCTGTTTTCCCCAGCAGAAAGTTCAGCCTAAGGAAGTTAGGTAGTTCCTAGCAGTTCTATGTTGTTTTGGCAATGCCCTGGGATTTGGCTTACCCTTCCACCAACAAATAAATGACTAGGATGGATGGAATCTCTTTATTTTCTTAGAATTATCTATGCTACTATTACTGCCTGTGAGGATTGGTAATTAATGTTATATGTTCCTTTCATATACATTAAGTTCACAGGATTCTAACTGTCATTGAAGCAACTGGATACCTAGCTTGCCAGGTACTGTTTCTTAGGGACTTGATATGTAAATGAGAATAAATTTATTCTCATGAGTATGTATCATATGTTCAATAGAGTGCCTCCCTAAGAACGCAGAAATTACACATATAAATTTTAGTGAATGCCATGTGTTTTGATTGAAAAATTACATTATTTTAAAGTATTGAACTCCAAATTAGCCTTCATTCATCTAGCTCAAAACCTGATAATCAATAAGGGATAGGCAATGAATGAGCAGAGTTGGCAGGAACTTTGAGGATTTTAACTTAAATTTATGTTTCGTAGGAAGGCTGAACTTCTGATCCATGAATTATATTATTCACTATGCTTAAAAACAACTTTATATTTCTTTAGTCTTTCTCTAGTATATAAGCCTCAGCAGTCCAAAGACCATGTCTGACTTTTTTACCAGTGACTCCCATATACTCTAGCAGAGTTGGTGTTCACTGTACAGTTGACCCTAGAACAACATGGATTTGAACTGCACAAGTTCATTAAACTGCACATGGATTTTTTCCCCCAATAAATACACAGTCAGCCCTCTCTATTCCTGAGGTTCCATCTGCAGATTCAACCACCTGCAGGTCAAAAATAGTATTTTCGATCTACAATTGGGAATCTGCAAATGAAGAGAGCTGACTGTATGTGTTGTTCTACACCATCTATATAAGGAACTTGAGAATCCCTGGGTTTTGGTATCCATGAAAGGTCCTGGAACCTATGTCCTGAAGATACCTCTAGATGACTGTATATTTTATTCAGTGAATGGATTCTGTCTTGGAGCTCTCTGTCTTACTGAGACACAGCATTTTTTTTTCTCAGATGAGAGCTTGTAAAACAGAATAAATCAGAATAATGCAGGAGGCTAATGAATGCTTCTTCCTTAGAATATTTGTCACAACTTATTGTGAACATCTTTCTTTTCCATCCCATATTTTGCAGTGGTTATTTCTTCTTTTGTATAAAAACCACTTTCAGAGTTTAATGAAATATATGTGTACCCTCTTAAGAGAGTGGGAGAAGGAGGAATATATTTCTCTAACCACCCACCTATCCATTATATCCACACACACAATCATTTCAATAAAGTTCTTTGTTGATGGAGGATGGCATTAGTTTAACAACCCATTAAGATAGCATTAGTTCATTAAGGCTAGTTTTGCTATAGTGCCAGAAATTACAAAACTATTAAAACAAGCAAAGCTTATCTTTTATTCACATTTATGTTTAGTGCTTATAAATTATTAACAGCTCTAGTCCCTATGCTTTTCAGTTTGGGGTTCAATATGAAGGATCAGTTTCTTTCTATGACATGCTGTTCATGTGAAAAAGGGAAAAGAGCATATATCTACAAATGGCATAAGTCATAGTGACTCACTTGTTTACCAAAGCAAG
The DNA here is from genome assembly GCF_054644295.1 of Miniopterus natalensis. NCBI lineage: Eukaryota > Metazoa > Chordata > Mammalia > Chiroptera > Miniopteridae > Miniopterus > Miniopterus natalensis. The sequence goes on along the minus strand of NC_142082.1, from coordinate 117,481,014 downwards.
TTGCATGGGCAAGCTTTATGATGTCAATAGAGTGGGAAAGTACAATTTCCCATGGGAAGAGACTGCACTAGGTACACAGTCAAACCTGGCTTTGGCAATCCTCTCAAAGGGAGGGGCAAAAATAGAGTTGACTACAAACCTATCTGTGGTCCTAGAGTAAAAACTAAATTATTTTACTATTTATACTATTTGTATTAGTCAGGGTTCTCTAGAGAAGCAGAACCAATAGAGTGTGTTTATGCGTTTGGTGTGTTTTAAGAAATTGGCTCATGTGATCATGGAGACAGGCATATCCAAAATCTGCTGTTCAAGTTCAAAGGCTATTAGGTTGAAGACTTAGGGACAAGCCCCTGTAGCAGTTCAAGTTCAAAGGCCATCTGCTGGCAGAATCCCCTTGTGCTTAGGGAGGTCAGTGTTTTGGTTCTATTCAGGTCCTCAATGGTTTGGGTGAGGCCCACCCAATGTGTTAAGAAAGGCAATCTTCTTTATTGAAGGTGCACCAATTTAAATGTTAATATGATCTAAAAACACCCTACACAAACATACAGGGTAATGTTTGGCCACATATTTGGGTATTGCAGCTTAAACAAGGTGACACATAAAAATGAACTATCGCCCTAGCCAGTTTGGCTCAGTGGTTAGAGTGTCGGCCTGTGAACTGAAGGGTCCCGGGTTTGATTCTGGCCAAGGGCACATGCCTTGATTGCAGGCTTGATCCCTGGCACCAGTCAGGAAGCATGTGGGAGGCAACCAATCAATGTGTCTCTCTTACATTGATGTTTCTCTTTCTCTGTCTCTCCCTTCCACTCTCTGAAAAGCAATGGAAAAAAAAATTAACTATCACACTATGTTTATAGTTATCCTAGCTCATATATATATATCATATCATGAGCATAAGTCAGCCTTTCCAAAAGATTTGTTGAGCATTTACATCAATTTATGACATATTCAACACTAGAAGAAACTCAAGGTATATGAGATAGTCCTTTCTGTTTCATATGGGAAGAGTCTCCAGTGTTTTGTTTCTTGCAGTATTCCTAGCACAGTGATACGTCAGTTTTTGAAAGTCTCTATTGACGAACATTTTGGTTTACAAATGCCCTAAACCCAGAAGTAAATGCTTTGGTTTTCGAACACATCACCAAAGTTGAACATGCCACACAGCTTCCGCTGAGGGCAATATCCTGAGGCCCAGCTGTCGGCTGCTGATCCCTCGGTTTTTGAAGGTTTCAGAACTTGAATAGTCTCCCGGAATGGATTACATTAGAAAAACGAGGGACCACTGTATCTAGAACAGTTCTTTGTAATGTAGCACATGCTCATAATTTGTTTAATGGAACAATTAAGAAAATTAGCTGGAATATCCCAAGGAGTATAAAAGTAGTTGTAAAAGAAACTGGACTATTTTAAGTGTCAAAATAAAAAGTCAACATAGTCAAAGGAAAATTAAAAAAGAAATTAAATAGAGTTCCAGAGATAAGTAATATTTGAGATGCCCAGAATGACATTTAGATAGAAGTTGAATCAGGTGAAGGACAGAAGGGAGGAATTATTAAGTGTTGTGTGCTTATAAAAGCAGGTACAAGGATATTCACTATAGTGTTATTGCTAAACATTTTGAGATGACTAAAATGTCCACTGATGTGAAAATGGATAAACTATGACACATCCATTTTATGGATTATGACAGAAAAGTTGAAAGAGGTAGTTTGATAGATCCCTTAGATATTGTTGTAATGTATGCTGTTTTAAAACCAAAATAACAATATTATGTATTTTCTATGGGGTGTGTATACTGATATAAATTCATAGATATGCATACAATGGATAATCATTGAGGAGTGGAATTGACAGTGATGTGAAGGGACTTTAGCGTTTTCTGTAACACTTCAGTTTTTTATGAGAAAATTGTTTCATGCACTGTGTAAAGAAAAGTATAATTGTACAGAAGGAAAACCGGTAACTGGAACAGTAAAAAAATTGTTAATCTAGTATGGGCCTTATAAACAAAAAACACCTAGACATTTAAAACTCTAAGTTATTAGAGGCAGTCTCTATTGTCACTGTGTATTGAGTGTTGTTAAAAAAAGACCTTGTGAAAGGACAATCATGGAATCAAAATTAAAGAAATAAACACAAATTTCAAAGAGCAGAAAGAGTTGGAACGCAAGAAATGGCAAATTATTGGCATATGAAAATGTGAATTTCTGAATTCTAATTGGGCAGAGTAATTGGCAAGTTCAATTAGTTTTCATGGTGGTTTGGAAAGAGGAATAATGTCTTAGAGTATTCATGCTAAGTAAAAATAGCTACAGATGCCCTTTCTTTTGCACACGTCATTGAAAAATCACAAAAAGATTTAATTTTGAGAGTAAAAACAAACATTTGTTCTATTGTCTGCCAGGTTTTGACCTAGAAAGAACTGTTATGATTCATGAAAGCATTTCAACTCTTTCTTGGAAACGTGAAGTGCAATGTTTTAACTATGTGAAGCATTTTCCTTTTTAACACAACCTGGGGCAGTAATAGTTATGTTCAAAGTTACTATGTAAGAAAACACATGGAGTAGAATCTTATTTATAGAAAAGAGTTGAGCATTTATTAGAGGAGAAATAAATTATAAAATAAAATATCATAGCTCTCCCTGCCTTTTTTTTTTTTTTTTTTTTTTTAAAATGGAGTTATACTCTTGTGAAATAAGCTTTAAACTACAGTCATAGGGTATAATTTAATAGAATCACAAAATCTCAGGGTTTAAAAGGTGATCTAACGTACGTTGCTTCTCTTTTGCTCTCCCTTTCCTTCTCACTCCTCCATCTTCTTGGGCCCTTTGAGTTTATCTGTGCTATATGGTTGAATAGCTCTAGTCTTGGGGAATTTATTCTCAGTAGTGGTATATCTATCTTTGAAATCTGTCTTTGAGTAATCTATATTGTCATGAATATTTTGTTTACTTAGTCTTCTCATGCCTTGGATTTTACTGAGGAAACTGTAGGGTTATTTTACTTTGCTTTCTTGAAATATTTTTTATAAGGTTTGTGTGAATAACGTGGTAAGTAATGATACATAAATATAATTTTAAGTCCCTAAATGGCATTTTAAGTGTAAATAATTGTTTAGGACTAGATGTGTTTTATCCAGTGTAAAGTTATGGAACCAATAAACTGGTAGAATCTGCCATAGAGGGTAAGAATGCTGAGAGCATACATAAATATGACCTTCTGGTGGGAGGTGAACCTGGTTTTTGTAAAGGGAAATCACTGCTGACTATTGCAGATCTTTGACTAGGTAACTAAAATAATGGATTAGTGAGGGCTGGGGAATATATGTTATTTAGACTTCATTTAGATTTTGGCAAAGTTCCTCATCAAAAGCTATTTTCTAAGTATGTGAATTACTGTGAAATTGAGGCGGGGACAGGGAAGAATTGTTTAGTCATGGATAGGGAATTAGTTTAGTGACAGAAACAAAGATGAACAGGCTCTTTCCTTCAAGTGTGAGAATAAATAGTAACCCCTCTCAGATGCTGCTGGGCCCAGATTTATTTAACCTAATCTTCAAAAAGGGCAATACCACAAAAGCTCCCTCCTCCAAATGTTCTGGAGTTCCTCCACATAACACTGTGGCACTTTAGTAGGTGTGCAGCTGCAGAAAGGGCCCCGAGGCAGGGTGTGTCTAGAGAAGTTTCATATGGCTTTACATAGTGCAAGGTTAAGGAAAAGGAATCTAAACTCAGTATATATTTATAAGAGAACAGGCCACAAAGTAGCTTTATGAATTAGGAATGGGATTCAAACTCTCCTATGTAAAAACAAAGCCATTATCTATAGTCAGTGTGGTCATGACTGTGAGCATTGTCATAAAGAGTAACAAATAAAACAGAGGATGTGTCTACATTAAAATCTAATAAACCCAGTTTCCTCCTAAAATACTATGGGAGTTTTCATTTTCTTGATCTAAAGGAAGCAATCAGAGAGTAAGACTAATAATTTACATGATCAAGGAAAGGGATGAGGGAAGATAAATGAGGCTAAATTGATAGAAATAATAGCCATAAACATTATGTATGAATGCAAGCTTATATCCTGGGCACCTGAACTTCTCCTGAAGCTTAAAAAAAAATGTTTAGGAATAAATTATAGGAAGCAGTGTACTTATATTGATAAGTAAGTTTATGAAACTCAACTATTGTAACTAGCTCAGGTAGAAATAGTATATTTGGAAACTATTTTATCCAGACTGCTTGTAGGACAGAAAGCTAGGGATATTGTAGATTTGATCTTTCATGTTAACTCACACACGCACACACGCACGCACGCACGCACACCCCCCCCCCCCCAAAGAATGTCTTTTATTAAACTTTGAGTTGTTAGGCACATACAAACAACTAATTTTAAAAGTTACATTACATGAACGCTAAGAGAGAGAGGGTAAAAAGAATGTCTGTTAAAACAGGGAATTTTGCAATAGACTCCATGTGAAAATGTTATGGAATTTCCATATATGTTATTACCTGCATATAACATTAGACTGTCAGGGTAAGAAGGTATTTACCCTTATATTGAATTTGGAAAAATTAATTATATGGTTTTAAAGCTTCTGCTGATTTATGTCATAGAAGATTCTAGTAAGGATCCCATTTGCTACTACAATATAATGTACAGGAAGGTCTTTCCAAAGTGTTGTACTGTTTTGAATATTGTACCCCCACATCCTGCCATTTATATCTTTCCAAGAATTATAGAATGTGACTTTATTTAGAAATAGGGTTATTATAGATATAATTAGTTAAGGTGCTGTCACACTGGAGTAGGGTGGGCACATTATCCATTATGACTAATTTCCTTATAAAAAGAGAAGAGACACAGACAAATGCAGAGAGAGGGAAGCACACCATCCAACAAGGGAGGCAGGGATCAGTGATGAATCTACAAACCAAGGACTACCAAGGATTGCCAACAACCACCCGAATCTAGGATGAGGCAAGGAAGGATCCTGACATAGAACTTACAGAGAGTGCATGGCCTTGCTGACAACTTGATTCCAAACTTTTAGACTCCAGAACTTAGAAAGAATAAATTCTGTTGTCTTAAGCCACCCAGTTTGTGGGAATTTGTTACAGCAGCCCTGGGAAACTAATTCAGGTGGGTAGCGATGGAGTCTAACTTCCCTCTCCATGATACTGTATGATGCTGTCATCGTTTCTGGTGTATTCAGTTGTCTTCTCCTCTTTAATATAGACTTTGCCTATTTAGCTTCTGAACACTGAAAATTAATGCTTTTCTTTGAGCGATATATGGTGTGTATGTGAGAGAGTGGAGACAAGGCAGGAGGGAGAGAGAGACACAGTTCTGTAAAAGGACTAGTTTTGGATGGCCAGGCTCATTCTTCTCTTGCTCCTTTTTGTTGTTCTAGACTAAATAGTGGGCTTTTGGAAATGTACTACCTATCATGACACATGGCCTGGTGAGGTAACGAGACAAACACCAAATCAAATAATATAAAAGGTATTGTTTACTTAAAGGGCACTAGGTAGGTCTGAGGATATAACAAAAATAGGATCTACTGGATAAAGAGAGGTGACCAAGGTCAAAGACATGAGGTATAGTCACAAAATAATTCCCCTCTGAAGCATTTAATATTTTTGAATGCCTTGCCTTTGGACCAACGCAACTACAGTATCCAGTCTTCTGCTTTTCCACTGTCATGATTGTGTAGTGGTTTTGTGGAAGTAGAGGAAAATGTGTTCATGTTATGTAACCCTTCAGAAGTATGTGCCTTATTGGTGGATATCTTAGTATGTGGTTTCATATTGTGGCCAGTAAACAAATGAAGACCTTAGGAACAGGTGTGAATTATACTTTCCACCTATGCCAGTAGTGGATGACACTTTCAAAGGGAAGAGGAAAGCTGACAATTGAGATTAAAAATAATCATTTAAAAAATATAAATATAAATAAATATTCTTCAACAATTTAATTTTATTCTTCAAATATTTTTTAGGTGCCTCCTATATGCCAGGCATTGTTCTCATCTCAAGGGTTGCAGTGTGAATACCATGGACAAGATACCTTTCTTTAGCAACTAAGTTATAGTGCTGTTGAAATAACTCATTCAAATTTGCCAAGGTGGATACTTTAAGTGTCTTTTTAAGAGTGATCTTTAAGAGGGGTACTGAAAAAGGTTATCAAAATAACTTTCATATTTCAAACAAAACTTTCTTGATCAGTGTAAGGCTAAAAATTGTGTTAGATGCTGAAGACAGAAAATAATTTTGTTAAGAATTTATTGACTAGTACAAGGACCAATGTATATACACAACTAAATGCATTACAGTGATTTAAGTGTCAGGATGGAAACATATCCTGGGTTTAATTGGGGCACAAAAGCAGGAATGATTGACTCTGCAGGCTGGGATAGAATTTCATGAAATGTTTCATAGAAGGGATGAAACTTGAAATCAAAATATGAACAAAGAGGAAAGGAAGCACAGAAAAGAAGGTGAGGTATAGAAGAGAGAAACACAGTAGTCCAGGTCACAGTCTCTTAATTTGACATCTACATTGTTACCCTTACACCTCTGTGCTGACAACAAATTCTCTATACTATAGCCAAGGCAAATTTTTTCAAATGAAAAGCTGATTATCTGGATGGCTTACAGTAGCCTTAGGATAAAGCCCCTATTCATAATGCTTACATAATGTCCTAGAAAGTTATGTAAAGTGTACACTTTAAGATATTTCTGTACCTGTGTGGTAGATTTCTTTACTTACTCTCAATCTTGAGTAAAATCTTTACTTAACCTTTTTGTGAAGAAATAAGAATTCATAAAACATGGTTATACAATCCCATAAAATGAAAATTCCAAGCAAATTTTTTCCTAAATTGCCTCAAAAATGAAGCAGAAACACATTTTTGAGTTTTAGTTCAGATAATTACTACAGTTCTTCATTTAATTCTGGAAACTTTTATTCACAGCATCAGTTTGCTGTTTTAAAAAAATTTAAGTGGTTAGTTTTTCCAGTTGGTTGGTATCTGTTTCCTAAATTAGAGTGGCCACTATCTGTTCTTCCATTATCTTTCATAACAGGCATTAAATTTTTTCCTTGGCCTCATAGATATGGCTTTTGTTTAAAGTTTTTTATTGGAGCTGATGTGATTACTACATACTTATTGATAGGTTTTGTTAGATAAATACAAGCTTTATTTTCTTAAGGCAATTTTCTGGTATATTTTGCTTTTACAAGATCAATAACCTTTCTGTATATTTTTGCATACATTTTGACATTTATTTTGCTGTTTAGGATTAGTCCGTGCTTGGAAACTTTTGACCTGTGACTCTGTTACCATTGTGGAAAGAATTGTTCAAATCCCTCAACTACCAGGGCAGACAATCCAAGAAAAAGAAAACATATACAAGCTGTAAGAAAAATAAATTCTCAATCAACATTTTTTGCCTCAGTTACTATAAAGTCAGAGAGGCTATATTTATGTGAACTCTACTAAAAAAATATTTCACATAAAAATATGTCTTTATGGAAGACTTTGTGTGTGGGTTGACTTGATTAAAATTCATTGAAAATTGGAAGGGATCTCATTTTATATTTCAAAATCAGTGTTTAAGTATGCATATAGTTAGATAAATACAAGTCAGAGAAAACAGCACATTCTAAATGTTTTTATAAATATGGACATGTTTGCATTCTTGTTGCTTTATACGGAGACAATTTAAATTTTAGGTATGCAAGTACAGTTCCCTTTGAATTTACTGAAAGTTTCATACATGCATCTCAGGATAGACTATCTCATTAAATTTGCATTATTTATAAATCAATGATTGAGATTGTATTAAATGATTTTGATGTAAACCAAACTATTCTTATATCTCTCTTTGGTATGATACATGTTTGTTTTATCCTACCTGGTTACTCCATTTTTAAAAAATGTGTGTTTTGTATCATTTTTTTCTTCCAGAAAGCACCAACACTTTTTATGTTTTAAGCTTTAAATTACTAAAAAAGAAAAGTCAATGTTGAATTTTATTTTATGCCAGAAACTAGCAAAGGAAGGTTGGGTTTTATAATTCTGAAAGGAAAACATGATTTTTTCTTGGTGTCTTATTTTTTCTTTATTATTTATGTTCCCTTTTAGTTAATATGTTATAACTTAAAAACATTTAGCTTTCTTACATTGATGTGTTTTTTAAAACACACACGTGATGAACATTGTTTTATGGAGTTTAGAATTTAAGCCTATTTCATCTGTATTGGCTATTTATGCTGTGTAACAAATTGCCACAAAAATGGTGTCTTAAAACAACACATATTTATTATCTCACAGTTTCTGTGGGTCAGACGCCCAGGCATAGCTTAGCTAGTTCTTATCTGAAGGTTCTACTAAGAAAGAAATCAGCTTCCAAGCTCCTTCAAGTTGTTGGCAAATTTATTTCCTCCTCATCGTAGGACTCAAATTAACTTCAAAACCCATGTGAGAGAGAGAGAGAGAGAGAGAGGGAGCACCTAAGACTCTAGAGCTAGTTGGCTGACAAGACTTAATCCTGTATAATACAGTCACAGAAGTGACATTCCATCACCTTTCCCATATGATGTAACATAATCACAAGAGTGATATCCATCGTATTTGCCGTATTCCATCGGATATGAGCAAGTCATACTCAAGGCAGTGAACACTAGTGATGGAATCATGGGGACCACCTTGATGTCTGTCCACCACACCACATCAATTATATTGACTATATTAAGAAAAATATTTTTGCTTGATGCATGGACATCTTTCCTCATTTTCCATTTCAATTTGCATTGTTGTTGCAATTGTATGATATATACACCATTAATTTGTAAGCAAAGAAAGAAATAGTAAATGATGTTAGATCTCACTCCCTCTTCTATAGTAGATTGATTTTACCTTGAATAGGCTAGAAAGAAAAAAAATAGTGTTTTGCTGCTTCAATGTTTTTTTTTTTAAAGGCAGACTTTATTATAAATTTAAGTACATGTTCATAGTGAAATATTGAAACAGTGCAGATGAGTATAAAATAAAAAGTATGCCATTAAATGAGAAATCTGAATATAACCACTATTCACTATTTCAACAATTTTCTATTCATATACAAGTCTATACAAATGTATGTACATGTTGATTAATTTTTTTTAATGGCACTCTGATATACTTTTGTTTCTAGAATTTTCTTATATCCTGGATGTCTGTGTATAGAAATGTCCACAGCTATATAACATTCCCTTTAGTAGCTGCTTGGTATTTCTTTTGAGCATGTGTCATAAATACCAAACAAAATTCTCTACAGAGATAATTTTTATCATGTGTGCTGAAATACTATCTTTTTATTAGTTTGGTTTGTTTTGGTTTAAAAATGTCATAAAACCCAATTAAAACTGGCTTAAACATAAAAGGAAATTTAGTTACTATCACAGCTAAAAAATAAAAAATAAAAAAAAATCATGAGTACAATGGACTTTGAGTATTTTTGGCTCTATAGCCTCAGTTAATGTAACCGGTTTCTCCATATGTAGCTTGCGTCTCCTCTGGGCCGAGTCTCTCATTAGGCTCTCTCTCCTTTCAAGATGGCATAATGGCTTCCAGTAGCTCCAGACTTACAGCCTTGTCCCAGGAAAGCAGAAAAGATTGTCTCTTCTGTTTCCTAAAGCAAAAGGAAAAGAATTACTCTCTTTGGGTCTGATTGTTTCATAAGTCTTTCTCTTGAGGCATTCTGTTCAAGTTTGGTTACATGCTATTCTTGGGGCTTGGAATATTAACCCTACTGAAAGAACATGAATTAAAAATGGGAGATGGCAGCCCTGGCAGGTGTGACTCAGTGGGTTGAGTCTGGTCCCATGCACCAACGTTGCTGGTTTGATTCCAGATCTGTGCACATGACTAGGTTGCAGGTTCGACCCCCACTAGGGAGTGTATAGGAGGCAGCCGATCGATGTCTCGCTCTATAAAATCAATAAAAAACACATTTTTTAAAAAAGAATAGGAGATGGCAGGTGGAACAGGAGAAAAAATGCTTACTATTTCCTTGTAGAAATAGTAATGCTTACTATATCTTTGTAAACTTGTGTACTTTATTTGCTATTTGATAGGTAAATTATTAGAAGTACAAATGCTGGGTCAAAGTATATATGCATTTTGAGTTTTCCTGGATATTTCTAAGCTCTCTTCCACAATGGGGACCTAATTTATACTTCAGCCAATAATGCACACTTATATCTGCTCTGGAGTTCATCAAACTTAATAATCTTTTCTAATAAAATACGTGGAAAATGAAATCCTATTGTTTCAATGGGTATTTCTTTAATAATGACTATAGGTATGCTCATTTTTTTCCTGTATTTGTCATGTGTGTTTTCTTTACTGTAACATCCCTTTATATATGATTTTCTAATTGTGCCAAAGCAAATAACATAATGAAAGTGCTCAAAATAAACTTAAATATGTTTCAGTTTTAATTTGAACAGAATTTTGCCCATACAGGGTGAGACTTATTGCTTGGTAACCAGATAACACAAAGAGGGGCTATAGACAAGGAAGCAAGTTATTTCCAGGGTCACATTGTTTTATGTGAGTTCTGTTTGTTTGTTTTTTAACATGACATTTAACTTCTACTATATATTTATCAAATAAGAACTAAAGACTAGAATGGAGTGCTACATTGCTACAGTCTGAGTGGACATGATGAGTCACTAAGAGGCTCTTGAGTAGGTGTAGCCAGTGTTGCCAGGCAGCCCAGAGGAAGACAGGTCATGCATGGACATGAAACTAAGGGTTCAGTCCCTTTGAAGACTGGTAACCCTGAGACCTATCTCCGGAAAGGAGATGGTCTAAGACAAACTTCAAAGTAAATATAGAAGAAAACAAAGAGTAAAAATCCCTGTGATCTACAGCCTAAAACATTGTTTTGTAGAGCTCAACTATGCAGAGGTCAAGAGAAAGTGTTGCAATTTCAACAATAACAACAACAGTAACAGAACTTTTGTCTGATAAGTTTTAGAGGCCTTTAAACTTTTATATTGGTGTCTGAGAGATCAGAAGGGCCTGAAAGCTACAGTGAAAGCCCCTGGTGCGTTGGGAAAGGCGGAAGCCCATATTAAAAGATAAGATTTTCTTTGAAGACAGAAGTAGAAAATAAAGGGAAAGTAATGTGCGAACGGATCTCGCGACTCATGGCTGAAACGTTTTATGTTTAGTGAGAGTGAACCTAAGATTAAAAACGAGTATACTATATAATTCTTTATATGTATAATGATATTATCAGTGCATGAGTAAAACATTTGGTTAAAGCTATGGAGAATTTTTTTTTCTATAGTCAGAGGAAAAACAATAACCAGAAGTATCTTTAATTAGGAGTATTAAAATTTATTCAAAAATACTTTTTGATTCAATTACATTTGTGTGCTGAACATTGGATTGGTCACTGAGTCTACAACAATATAAAAAAGAAAAGCGATATAAATATACTATGCTTACTAGAGATCTTAGTCCTCTAGGAGATTCCATAAACCAAAATAAAATCAAGCACATTAATAAATGAGTAATTGTGAAGCATTATGAAGAAAATTATCAACATTTATTGAGCATTAACAGAGCAGGGCCAGAACCCAATCTATGTATTTATTCATTAATGAATCTTCCTAATCTATGGGGTAGGTACTATTGTAAGTTGTGCTTTAAAAATGATGAAACAGACACAAAAGGTCAAATTGTCCAGCGTTCTAAGGTAGAAAAAGGTAAGGCTGGGATGTGAGCTTGAATAGAGTCTGTACTCTTAATTCTTAAGCTTATATGATCAGAGAACATTGGTGGAGAGTAACAACATGTAAGGTAGGTAGGGAAGGGTCTCACTGATGAGGTGACATTTAAATTGAGGCTTAAAGGATGCGACAGAGCCATCCTCACTCAGAACCCTAGAGAGCAATAACATTTGAGGTAATATGAAAACAAATACCATGTCCCTAAATTGGGAAGAAGTCTGTCATGTTAGAGGAGATGAAATGATGCTAATAGTAATTAAAAGACTATGTAAGAATTGAGAAATTACCAAGAGTCATGTAGGCCAACATTGGGAGATTAGACTGAAAGTGCAATGAGGAGATGTTAAAGGATTTTGCAGAGAGGCCTGACCTGATCTGTCTCATGTTTAATTGGCTACTGCGTGACAATGGAATGGAGGAAGACCTAGGGAAAAGCAGAGACAACAGGGAGGGGGCTATTTTAGTAGCCTTGGAAAAGGGTTTCCAAAAAAGTGGTGGAAGATGAGATGAAGAAAAGCAGATTCAAATGCATTTTTGAGGCAGAAATCATGGGAGATGCTGACAGATTACATTTGGATGGCAAGGAAGAGGAAGGAATTTAGGATTACTTTGTTTTCTAGTATTATCACCTATAGGCTATCATTTTCAGCAGTTTTGAGTAGGTGATGGCACAGGGATAGAACAATTCGTGGAAGGCCAGGAAGTAAGAGTGCAGTTGGAATTATTTGAGATCCATGTGAAACAGTTAAACATTTCATAAAGGAAATTGGATGTGAGTGCTTGGATTCCAAGAAGTCTGAGGAGGAGATAGAGTTTTGGAGTTGTCAGCATAAAATAATATTTAAATCTATGGGGACAAGTACAATATTCAGTTAGAGGGCTCAATGCCAAACATAAAGAAACAGTAATGGGAGATGGTGGAGAAGGAATAACTAGTTAAGAAAAACCAAAAATCCTTTTTGAGAAAACAAGAAGAAAAGGTACTTCAGGGAGTAGGGATTAGTCAGTAGGGCTAAACATTTTTAAGATATCACATAGGCTGGGAACACAATAATCCACATATATTCTTGATACCTGAGCAGCAACTATCTTATATGGACCCTTTTAGGCCATAAATTACAAACCAACAGGCAGGAAATTAGGGCATGTCTTTTGGTTCATGTACTTCAATTTGTTTAATAGCAAGTTGATTGTCATCTGATACATTTCATTGTATTTCTCCTGTAATTCACTATAATGTTTCTCTCTTTTAAAAAATCAACAAACAAAAACACAAAAAAATATGATACATTTGTGATCAATGTAAGCTAATGCTATCAAAATAGCTGTCGTTGAATAATGAGTCCAAGAGAGTAAATATTTGGAACCCATTTGAGTGGTGGCCAAGGAATTGGCGTAGAAACTTAGGATTCACATTCAAGAATGATACTGAGGGAACCAAACAAAAAGGGGCCAGCATCTTCTGAGCTAATTGTTTAGAACTAGATTTTTGCTCCAGCTGCTATAAATTGGAAGATGGATGATGTGAGAATTTGTAATTTAAAACTTCATGAACCATGAAAGTTTTTGGAGACTTTGGTCAGTCAGTTGATTTACTAGAAATGATGAGACCACCATAATCCATAAACTGTCTATTTTCCCACCACTGTGGCAATGAAATAGAGGAGAAAAAACATGCAAATTGCTCATTTATGGTTTTTTTATTTTGCTTTTCTAAATTACTGCTAGGCTTGCTGAGTTGGATTTCCATAACATCTTTAATTATGATGAATCTTGGCTTAAAAAAAAAAAAAGTTGTTTAGTTAGAACTTCATAATGGGCAATGAAATATTTAACCAAAGTGCCAGCTCTCAAATTTGTTATATGTCGTTTCTTATTTGGACTATGAGAACAGCATCACGGAGACTTGCAGAATTTGATATTGGGAGCTCAAATGTTAATATGGAGATTTATAAAATTATTCCAAACACAACTGAGTATTATGTATAACTTGTAAAATGTCAAAACATAAACAAAGTTCTGAATGTATTTGGATAGTACAAGTGATATAATAACTCGTAAAATATCAGAACAGCAATGTAGGATACAGGCTCTTTTCCTTTTTAATGGGAGAGACACTGATTTGTGATGCAAAGTCGGCCATTTGTGAAGCATCAGCTATTATGTTAAGAACTTTTAATTCTCTAAAGGGAGTCTGTAAGGGAAGTTCTTTTGAAAAAGTGTGAATTGGCTAGTACCTGGCACATGTGGCTTTAAATAATTTTCAATATGGACATTTTTTTCTCCTAGCAGTCTCAAAAATGTTCCTGAGCAACTAGTATTTCAGACAATGTTCTCACAGAGAATATTGGAAATAACAGATTTTTCTTCATTTTGAATAAATTATTGGACATTAAAAAATAAGGACTTTGTTTCTGAGAAGAAATGATTCTGATGAGAAGTCCTGTTGTTTCAATAGATGCTATAAAAAGACAAAAAAAAACCCACAAAAAACTAAACCCAAAAAACTACTTTCTATTTCTTGTTCTAAACTTGACCTCCAAAGAGTTATCAAACTAAGGTTCTTAAATGCTATAGGCGAAAATAAGACTTTGGTCTTTACTTGTTCACTCTTTTGAGATTAAAATACTATAAATTTTTTATAATTCATTTACAAGAATGATTTTCCTCAATCCAAGATGATTCACACCATCTTACTTCTGAAACTTTAATCCTGTTTCAAGGAGAGTCATGTCCTGATCACTTGGTCTTTGCTACAGATGATTAAGGCACAATTCAAGATTCAAAGTAACTTGTGGTGTTTTTAGTCTCTTCCTATCTCCCTTCATCTTTCTCTCCCTCCCTCTTCATCCCCTCCCTTCTTTCCTTCTTATATTTTAAACAGACAACAGAACCCATAGCTGACATTAGAACCCACTTATGAGGAGATGCTTTAGGTGTTTCTAATTACATATTGATAATAAAGGCAGATTAGATTTGTGGCTAGTGGAAGTGGGGCTCTTGCGGTGTCATGAGAAAAAGCATTTTGGGGGATGCACAAGGGAGGATGAGGTCTGGTAGAAAGATTTATTTGGGTGAAAATAGAAGGCAGCCTCTCCTGGATTCACAGTGCCCTATCTCCAGCTCTCCTGTCATAGAAAGTCAGGGCCAGAAATAAGGCCAATGCCCAGAGATTCTGTGCCATGCCAAGGCTAGTCCAGTCCAGTCCAGTCCAGTCTTTCTCACCATCTTAGCTTGTGTTCCTGGCTGCTCCCTGTTGCTCTGCTGCTGTATACAGGCTCCCACCTGGAGCCTATGTTTGGAGTCCCTGTGGCCCTCTGCCAGGCTGCTGCTAAGGCCACATGGCTGCTAACACCACGTGGCTGTGGAGAGAGGAGTGCACAGATGGGCGAGTGCTGTTCCCCAGCAATAGAGGGAGCTCTTTGTTCTTTGCAGTTATATTATCGAGGGTTTGGGAAGGACCTGGAGCTCTTTTTATTTTTCAATGTAGCATTCAATCCAAGAACAAGCTTTATTTTCATTTAATGATAAAATGCCTCCCACCCGCAGGCTTTCCCCATACCAATGTCTGTGTCCACGGGTTATGCTAAAGAGGGCATACAAATGGCTAAGAGACATGAAAAATGCTCAACGTCGCTACTCATCAGGAGCTCTTTTTAAACAAATCGACTTCCCAAGCTCTCATAGGCTTTTAATGGGCCTACCTTCTAGCCAATCAGTCCCTTTCCCAGGTTAGGCTGACAGGCCTCTATGGTTACCATTTTGGCTCCTGTTGCACATGTGCTTATCTCCCCCTTTATTGTTTTACTGCTTCCCCAAGTGATCCGGGTGGAACACACTGGTGGTTCCCTGGGGAGTGTGTGAAGCTGTAGTTTTCTGGCGGAGCAAGCAGGCTCACAGTCCCCAGTTGATTATACTTAAGAATGTCTGATTCCCTTTGCTTCCTTCATTAATATCTAGCTACCTATGCTAACCATTTTTTTTTTTTTTTTTTAAAGAAATTAAGTTTTAAGACTTAATTTGCAGAATTGGCTTATGCTTATTCTTCTTAAAAAGAGGATCATGGATTTGTTTCCTTTTTCTGAAAGATAAATTAGCCTTACTCCTGCTATTTCTTAAGTACACTTCTGAGAGTGCTGTTACAATTTGCTGACATGGGAGACCTTTCACAAGAGGTGACATCTTCGGCCTTGTGCTGACCAAGGTGGAAGACTCTAGGCAGATCATTTAATTATCTTTGTAAAGGGCCTGTGATTCAAAGCTAAGGGCTGTTCACAAAGTAATTTCATTGTAAAGTTAAGTCCAAATACAGTCAAGAATAACAGTATCTCAGATTTATACCTAATGAGGGTTTGGCATTTTAGATTTTTTGAAAATCTGGATTTTATTGTTTTGAAAACCGTACATGTCAAACACTTTTATTTTAAGAGTTAGTGGTTATTTCTTCTCCCATTTGTCTCTCGTATGAGAGTTGCTGTGATTCGTATGAGAGTTGGTAGTTAAGTGGTATGCCTTGAACATGTTTAATTTCTTCACTTCATACTGAATTTTTAGTCTATTTTTTGGACTGTTGCACTATCTTAATGGTTCAGTCGTATTTCCTGAATTTGTTCATCTTTGCACCAATGTGATCTCTTAGATAATGAGAATATAAAACTGTCTTGTCATTTACTTGGCCTTTAAAATTATCATAAAGATTAAATGATAACAGATATTATGTATACAACAGATATATATATATGTTTTTAAGACCTAATGTTATAATTTATGACATACCATAATTTTTATCATAAAGGAAATGATAGTTATTAAAATATGCCATTTTATGCCATATTATTATGTAGAAAAAAACAAAAAAATGATTCCTAGTTGTTTTTGATTTCAAAGACCAATATTTAAGAATCATTTAAAGCATGGCTGAGCTTGAAAAAGTAATCAATGTTGAGCACGGTAAGTTACTTTATTTTAGATATTAAAAAGCTTCTGAAATATATGGACTTAATAGTCTTAAGTTCATGTTTCTTTTAATCTAAAATGATTGACATTAAAGTATAATTTTATAATAAAAACAAAACAAATTTTGAAGACACAAACATGCTAATTTCAGGGATTCATTGCTTAATTTGCATAAGTGTATATTTTGGTAAAATGCAATCATACCATTAAATATCCTTACAATGCTTACTTTCCTAATGGAGTTGGAGGTGGTTACTTTGATAAAATAAAATTTACTTTAGAAATATATATGTATTTCTAAAACAGTGATTTTTAACTAACTTGGAGAGAAGTCAAAATGAGTGGGGAAAAAATATTACAAATAATAGTATAGATACTAAATAATGTGCTGGTTCTTTTAAAAGACTCATAACCAAAGCAAGCTACTTATTTATTTGATTAATCAAAATTAAAAGAGAAACCTAAGAAGAAAAACATAACTCCCAATACAGAAAAGATGAAAAGAATTAGAAGGGGGTACTATAGGCAAATCTATTTTGTAACCTAAAGGAAATTCATAATTGCTCAGCCAAGTAAAAAATGCCAAATTTAACCAAGAAGTTGTAGAACACTTCAGAAAATAAGTTACAGTAAAAGGTAATGGAAAAGTGATTCAAAATCAACCAATAAAATGACTTAAGTAGGTTCATTGCTGAGTTTTTACCTAACTTAGGAATCCATATGCACATACACATACCCATGTTTATTTCTTGTGTTCATTTTGTGTATGGTTATTTCAACAAAGGAAAAAAAAGGAATGATTTATACCAATAAACTCTTTGGAGAGAGGTTTTGTGCCAGGAAAAGGGAGAGAAGATAATATAAACACCTTAACACATAAAAGATCAAGGTAATTTCAGATGGTGATAAAACAGGTGCCAAACAAGAGGAAGGAAAAAGTAACACAACATTTAAAAATAGCATGGCTTTAATGGCATGTGTTCATTTAAAATTACATATATGAAATATATATTATGTGAGATGTATGTCAACAAGAGAAAGAGGAAAGAAGGAAGACAAGAAGGGAGTAAGAAAGGAGGAAACAAAAACATAACTGCAGCAGCACCTCTTTTCTCAGAATATGGTTCACATAAGATTCTCTTGTATATGGCAGAAAGAGAGAATAGTATAAATTATCTTGTTTTGTAAAGTGACATCCAGGTGTAAAAAGTCTGCTATTCACTTATATATTTTAACTAGTCACATCTTCCTTTGAGCAGAGGGTCCCTCACTAAAAAAAAGTAGTAAAGGTAATCTAAGTCCTCTCCCTGGTTTTCACTCCTCTCTCAGGTAGGCAGTGGGGTGGAGAATGTATGACTGGTGTATGTCATCTTTACTCTTAACCATGTAGCTCTAGTGACATGGGACTTTACCTCACTTTATGGCTTTAATTCTTTTAAAATTTTGATCTTTTTAAATCTTTACTGATAATCATGGATAATCTGAGGAAAGGCCGGTGTACATTAATAAACTAATGTCTCAAAGAAATTAACTGTCAGGATTTCTTAAATTGTAGCATAGTTATAGATTATAACTTGTGAAAGGCAGGAAAAGTCACTTGTAAGTAAAGATAAGGACATCTGTTTTATAAAGATACTGCTGACACTTGGGAATCTCTGGAAGAGAAAAAGCTCTAAATAGCCTAAAAGTCATGAATTATATGAATAAATTGATAATGCATTTTGAATAGAGCATGCAAAAATCTATGTTGTTTAGAGAATATATTAATGATGAAATGAGCATAAGAAAAAAAATAAATGAATTAAGAAAAAAGCAAGTAACTTACAAATTATTTTTATTTAATATTTTTGGAGATTTATGTAAGATGAGTGGTGATTTGATTCTGTCTCCTGAGAGCTAACAGTGCTATAAAATAATTTAGGTATAATAATCTTTCCCGAGCATTTTGTGCATTTGTTTCTTCACAACTGATCATTCAGTTGAGAAGATTAGTGCAATTGGCAATTGATTGAGGGCAAAGTATTGGATAACCCACTAATTTTAATGTTTTCTCACTAGTAGTAGTTACTCTCATTTCCCCATTCCTGTGAAGTTTAATATAATTTTATATCTTAATAATATAGTTTTATATCTTAATAGCTAATCCCCTTTAAATATTTATTACATGCCAGACATTGATCTAAGATTTTGACCTGTGTTCATTTAATTCTTTCACAAATGTATGAGTTATTGACCATTTGACAGATGAGGGGGCTAAAGCCCAGAGAAGTGAAATAACTTGCTAGTAAATTACAGAGCTGGAATTAATACCCATCCAGAGCCCAGCTTTAATCTTAAACTGACTCTTGTCAAAATGATGCTGAAATTCCATAAATTATTTAAATACACATACATTTCTTTGAAAAATGGTCACGGTGCTTATATTCAGATGTTGATTGGCAGACAGAATCATCATTTAACAACTTGAGATATTTATCAATGATTTAAAAAAGTCAAAATCCTGTTTTTTTCCCCCAAGGTATTTAAGACATTAGAATATGTAATGTTAAAAAGTGGGAATCTGAACAAGAGACATATGATTCAAATGTACAAAAAAGTCAAGGATTGCTTATAGATAATATTTTAGGACTCTGTTAGAATGAGGAAAAGTTCCAAACATTTTCAAGCCAACCGATTAAATTTAGATCTCTGTTCACTAAATATTCGAACATTACCTTTCTAACAAGACTATTTTTAAATTGGGTCGCTGAATAAAATAAGACTTTTACACATTTCAACTAGATCTTTTTTCCTTTCTAAGGTTTTAAATATCTCATTCTATCATCAACAGATCATTTCACAGGTGAATTCTTGTACACACAAGAAACCATGCATAATAATAATTACTATTATTATTGTCATATTTATAGAGTACATTTTCTCAAAGTATGTGTGTATGTGTCATGGACAGCACAATGCAGAGAGTGCCTAAAGGAAAAATAAGTTAGTTATGTCTTTCAAAAAAGCCTTCATAATTTATAAGGCAAGGAGAAAGAAATAATTCAGCAGAATTCCTGTTAAGGACAGAAATATCATTTAAAGAAAAACCTTAATTACTCTTGTGACATGGCAACTATGGGGATAGTTGATTTGGAGTTTCCTGTGATACTGTTGAGAGAGCGGCTAAGGTGCTAGAGAGAAGAGGAATGCAGGAGTCAGAGAGATTGCAATACTGTCGAAGGCTAAGAGTACATAATATGAGCACTGCTACCCCTCAGGTGACAGTGGCCAAAGACATTTGGACAGGGATGGCCCCTTATGTTTGAAGTAATTGCAATATAACTCCTGTTTCTATCTTGCAAAAAATAAAATAAAAAAATTAGTCTTTTACAATTACGTATAATTGTTGAGGGGGGGATGTTGCGAATGCGTTTGGAAAAAGTTAAGGAATAAGGAAATGAGCTTTTTTTTTTCTTTTCTCATTGGGGAAGGAATAAAGTAAAAGCTATAAGAGGACAGATATCAGTGAGATTCAAATTTAGCAGAAGCAGTAAATGAGGGCAAACTCACTTGAAGAAAGGTTAAACTCTAATGATTCCCAGGAAAGAGCATGAGGAACAGAAAGGATTTGAGATTGTTTCATTACAGATGAGACATAGACATCTTTTTATGAAAGAATATGTGTTCTGTTTACACTTGAAGGGGAAAGTGATTTCGTGGAACTGGTAGACTTGGCAACATCTGGGTAAAGTTATTCATTATAACTTCCTCTTCTTTAACTGCAATTTGATGAAAAATATTGTACCCAAACAGACCAATTTGGTGAAGTTCAGTTTGAACCGATCATTTGTATGCTTGATAGTTTTAAAAATCTGATTGTAATTTTTAAGTACCTATATAGACAGTTAGACTTTGAAACAGTTATGCAAATGATCTGACCTCTCTCCCTCTCTCTGAATTCACCTAGTACCTTTCTCTTCATTGGTCATTTTTCCCCCAAGCTGGCTGCCACTCCCATAGTTACATTCCTCTACTGTACCTTCTACCTGGAAAACTCAAATCCTACCTCCTTAGAGAGAACTTCCTGACCAGCCAGTCCTAAAGCAGAGCAATTTCTGCCCACCCAGCCATTTGGAATATATCATTAGAACCTGTTTTATCACCAACTGAAATTACCTTGATTTTTCATGCGTTGACTTGCTTACTGCTTGTCTCCAGTACTAGTGTGTAGGTGCCTAGTTCAGAATCCTGAACTAAGATGTTTAGGGCTATGTCTCCAGCACCTGAAATTATTAAGACAAAATGAATATTTGTAAAATAAATAAGAGAGGGTATATATTAATAAAGAGAATAATTATAAATTTTAAAATGTGGGCATAGGAAATAACATATGTAAAGGCAAACACAAATTGTATAATCATTATATCATGTTTCTACCATGACTTCAAAAATTTTTCAGAACTATTCAAAATTTAATTATAGGTCACATATATTTGTCATGTTTTTTAAATTAGAGAAGCCTGGAGTAGTAATACTTAATATCTATCTGTGGTAGGCAGAATGACTCCTTGAAAATATCCAAGCCCTGATCAATGGAACCTATGAATATATTACATTTCATGTCAGAAGGGACTTTGCCAATGTAATTAAGTTTATGGACTCTAAAATAGGGATATTACTCTGGACTATCTGCATGGGCCCAACTTAATCACATGAGCCTTAAAAGCAGATACTTTTCTCTGGCAGATACTTTTCTCAGAGGTGTGGTGGAAGAGAGGGCAGGAAGGATGCTGCAGAGGGGAAGGCAGAGAAATTCTGAGTAAGAAGGATTCAGTGCATCATTGCTGCTTCTGAGACACAGGGGGCCAACTGCAAAGTTCAGAGCCAGACCTCTAGGATAAGGACAACCCATAACTAGCAGTCAGTATGGAAGCAGGGAACTTTTTCAGTTCAGTGCGAAGAACTAAAATGAGCCAACAACTTAAATGAGCTTTGAAGTGCCTCCAAGAATCGCCCCTAGAAAGGGACACTGTTCTGCCAACATCTTGATTTGGTTCTCATGAGGCCTGGACCAGAGGAACAGCGGAGCCACACTGTGCCCAGATTTCTTGCCCATGGAAACTGTGAGATAATACATAGAAGTTGTTTAGGCTGTTAAGTTTGTGATAATGTTATGGCAACAGAAAATTAATATACTGTCTAGTAATATAAGAATAACAAGTTACATAGAAATCTTCTGATGTGTTAGGAACTTTGCTAAGGGTTTTATGAACATTTCATTTAATTTTTATAATAATTCATGAGGTAGTGTACTTACCCATTTGAGAAGTCTATTTAACCTAAATCTCTTGCCTTTGAGAATTGCCCTGTCTTTATTTATACATAAAAGTGGGCCTTTGGCAATGATTTTAATATTTTGTAATTCTATTGCTCTGGCCCAAGGTGGACCAATAGATTCTAAGATGGGTCAAATAGATTCTATCCCCTTGATTTGGAATAACAATTGAGAGATGTTACTTTCTCGAATACATGATGTGTAAAATCAGAAATTATGAGGTGGCATTTACATGGAAAGGAAAAATACAGATGTACAGAGAAATATATTTGCCAGAGATTATTGGGCCAGAAGTAAGAGAATGAGAGAGAAAGAGATTTATTTTAAAAAGTGCTTTTATAGATTTTAGATGGCTTTTCTGTTTGTTTTTATTGCCTATTGATGCCCAGCTGTATTCTTAGATAACCACTTCATTATGGTAAATTTCTCCATTTAGCTTAGACTAGCTTGAGTGGAATTTTGCTACTCCCAACTAAGAGAATGTTAATTAAGGCAGGTATTATTATATATATATTTTTAATCCTCACCCAAGGATATATTTTTTATTTATTAGAGAGAGAAAGGGGGGGGAGAGAGAGAGAGAGAGAAATATTAATGTGAGAGAGGAACATCGATTGGTTGCTTCCTGTATGCACCAGGCCGGGTATCAAACCTGCAACCTAGGTACGTGCCCTATCTGGGAATCAAACCCACAAACTTTTGGCCAGGGCTATATTTTTATTTAAAGAGATGTCATGTTCATTATGGTTAGCTAAACTGATGAAAGAAATAGGTTAACTGAAGTTCAGAGACTGCACTGGAAGCAAAAGTGAAAAAGATGGCCTTAGTCAGCAGGAGACTCATCTCCTTGTGGTGGTTCAAGGAACCAGGCTTCTTTCAGTTTGGTGATACATCATCTCTTAGAGTCTTTGTTACCACCTGAATACAGTCTGGGTTAAAAAAGAATTATGGAGAGGAATATTGGCTTCTTAGAATCCTTAGCCCCAGAGTAGCACCTGTTGCTTTTCTCTTCATGTTCCGCTGCAAAGAATGGGTCAGATGGCTTCAATTAACTGCAGCAAGGGATGGGAGATACAGTCTAGCCAGGAACCTAGGAGAAATAAAAGTAGTCATGATGACCAGCTAGCAGTCTCTGCCAACAGATGTTCATTAACTTGTACAATATCATGCAGCTGATATTGGCAGAGGTGGGGAATGAAACACACCAACCGAATGCTGACTCAGGAAATCTGTATCTTAAACACTCTACTACATTTTTGTTTTACCAGATGGCTTACATGTGTTTAATCAGTTGATTTAAAATTTCACTAAACCTGTTAGCTAGCCAACTCACATGTTCTGTCCTTTTTGGTTTACTTTTAATTTAGATAATATCAGATAAAAGAAATTCACTATAACTAGAAAGTATCAGTGACAAATTACACAAGAATAGATGAGACTTCAATTATGCTATTCACTGAAGCTCAGAAATATAACCACCTGCTAGACTCTTTAATGACAAGTGATAGCCAAAAAATTGAAGTAATTTGTTTCACTCTATTAGTATAAAACAATTAAGTGGTAGTAGGTAATCAACTAAATTTGAAGTTAATTGGCCTAAAATATGAAAAGATTGAATACACTCTAACTTTAGCGATTTTTATCCTGTTATTTTTTCAGGGTTCTTTGGTGATATATTATCAGACTAGCCAGGATCAGGGTATGGCACTAAACCTGTAGGGATGGGGCTTGGATTGAGCATATAGTGAGAAAAGGCATGGCAAAGTGGATGGGGTGGATTTCAGATGGGGTGGATTTCATAATCTATAAGTCATCGGCATTTATAGTTCAGGTAAAAGAATTGGCAAAGAGGTTCCAAGATGAAAAATAGAGTGTGGAGAAAAGAACCATGGGTAACCTAGATAGGTGTGCTGGAGCTGGCTCTACCTGCTCATGCCAGTTGATAGTGCATGTCTCTTCCAACTCTGCATTGGTATCTTGAAATTGGTCATGATAGAAATATTTACAGAAATTGGTATATACTATAAATTATGATATCCCCCCCTCTCCAAGAGCTGATTGTTAAACATTTACCTTCTGTATTAGGGCCCTCCAGAGAAACAGAACCAATATGATTTATATATATGATTACTATATATATAAAGTCATATATATATGAATCATATATAATCTCATATATATATGATTTACCTGGAGGGATTGGCTCACATGACTATGGAGGCTGAGAAGTCCCACAGTCTGCTGTTCACAAGCTGGAGGTCTCAGAAAGCTGGTGGTATAATTCAAGTCCAAACTTAAAAGCTCAAGAACCGGGAGTGCCAATATCTAATGGCAGCATAAGATGGATGTCCTAGCTCAAGCAGAGAGCAAATTTACTCTTTCTGCATCTTTTTGTTTTATCCAGGCCCTCCACAAATTGGATGATGCCTGTCCAAACTAGTAAGCATAATTTTCTTTCCTTAGTCTACTAATTTAAATGCTAATCTCTTCTGGAAACACCCTCACGACACATTTAGAAATAATGTTTTACTGCCTATCTGGGCATCCCTTAGCCCCATCAAGTTGACACATAAAATTAGCCATTGCACTTTCACATCACTGGTAGTATTTGTAGTCCAAGTAGATTAGCAGTGATAATCTGAGAAGATTTTTCCCAGGATTCAGCGGTAGACTTGGTGTTATTAGAGTAGGGCCCAAACAAAAGCAAGTAATCTCAATTAGTGGACTACTAGAATAAGAACTGACAATCAGTATGATATTAGAAATTCTCATGTCACAGCTGGGTAAGGATGACTTGAGAACCCCATTGATAGAATATAGCACCAGAGTGTGGGTGGTAGAGAGTAAGAGATATGGGTGGACTCTACAGGGCTCTGAGCTCCTATTATTCCATTATCCCAGGGGAAGAATGACTTGATAGTAAATTTTGCCTTATACACTATTTAGAACAGGCATGAAGAAAGTAAATCTACCCACAGAGATAAAAAGTCACATAAGATTACATCTGTGCAAATTTAGATCTCCCTCTCTATTTTTTCATTGGTACTCTAAAAACCCTTTTCCCCCTCTCATTCTTCAGTTGACAGCAGCAGCTATGACTCACTGTTCAGAAGCAGAAACTAAGAAGCAGAGAGAAATGACATAAATGCCAGAGAGACTCATGAAAACTTGTCTGATTCCAGGGAATAAATGAGTCTTAAGTTGGAAGTGCAACTCATATAGGAG
Organism: Miniopterus natalensis; assembly: GCF_054644295.1. NCBI lineage: Eukaryota > Metazoa > Chordata > Mammalia > Chiroptera > Miniopteridae > Miniopterus > Miniopterus natalensis. Next base: position 117,455,727 of record NC_142082.1, on the reverse strand, counting down.
AAAAAGTGCTGGAAGAATGAGTCCTCCAAGTGTGTGTAGGAGGTGAGAGGGAGGTCACGATGGCTAGTACTGATGACTATTACCTTTGGACATCCCATCACTTTAAGGGCTGGGCCTCATGAGTTCTCTGATTAGCATGGGGAACTTGGCTGATTTGTATGGCTACATGGTGGCATGAAAAGTAAGCCGTGACCTAATTACAGAGTCAGCTGGGAAATCTCCTATGAGCCAGTTCTCATAATTATTTGGGGAAGGGGCATGCATAATACACAAATATAGCCATGGGTCAGATAAAGGGTGTCAACATGGTCTCTTTTGGTCTATCTTTCCATCTTCTTCATAGGCAATTTACCTATCTGCCTACCTTCCAATGTAGTAAATCCTGAGTGAAACCTGAATCACTTCACAGGCATAATAGTACTTTTAAGCTAGAATTAAATATATATGCCCTGCTTCTTTAGCACAGTTTGGTGGAAGAATAATGCATAGGGATAAAGGTCGATTTGATACTCATATGTTTGGTGATAGGAATAATGACCAGCTGTGAATGTGATCTTTGGGATGTGGAAAACTTCATTAAAATCATATTACACATGGGTACTTAGGAAAGTTCTGCCAAGGGAAAGGGTTTCTATGCAATTAATTATCTACTCTGTGTGCTAGCCTATCGACAGAGAGTTTGGACCTAGTCTGTGGTCCAGTAAAAGCGATCGGCTATTCTACCTGATGCATCTTTTCATTTTTATTTTTTTTTAAATATATCTTTATTGATTTCAGAGAGAGGAAAGGAGAGGGAGAAAGAGAGAGAGAAACATCAATGATGAGAGTCATTGATTGAGCCCGTAACCTGGGCATGTGCCCTGACCGGGAATCGAACCCTGATCGCCTGGATCCTAGGTCGACGCTCAACCGCTGAGCCACGTCCGGCCAGGCGTGATGGATCTTTTCAAAAAAGAGAGAGCCTGATGGCAAGTAACCTGGAGTAGTGGGAAAATACTTCCAGCCAGCCCAATGAATGCATCTCAGCATCAGGACACTTACTTCCTCTTACACTGGAAGAAACCATCATCAAAATCTGGGATTGTTTTCAGAAAATCCTACCCTAGATTTAGGTCAGGGATGTGTTGAATTATGACCCAGGCATCTTACTGAAAGGTGCTGCTAAGATACAGAAGTATCAGCATCAGAGTACTTAAGCACTCCAGGTCAGTGACTGTGGAAGAATGTATGTGCAAATACCTTCAAGTGGGCATTTTGGTGAGTAGAGAGCTGAAGGAAAGTTATAGCAAATATCTTAATCACTTCCCAGAATGCTAGGGGGGAAATGTCTTTACAACCTAAAAATCTAAAAAATCTGGAAATGAGTTCAAATAATTTTTGGATCAGTTTCAGGCTCAAGCTTTCTCAAGTAAATTGCTCTATCTAAGTGTAATTAGGGTATGATTGCTCCCCCTTTCCCACCAATTTTTTAGTCATTAAAGTTGATCAAGTAAGAAGCAGCAGAAGCTGAAGGCATGCTGAAAGGGGCTGAATTTTTTTACCCAGAAGGGCACATGGAAATGACACTGGCCAAAGTCCAAACCTACTAGTTAGTGCCAATGAGAATGTATCAAAACAGGCATAAGTTTCAATAGTAGTGTGACATGCCTTCAGATAGCCCAGGGGATATCCTTGAGGTCTGTCACCTTGATTAGTAATCATGCACCCAGACAGTGAAGCAGTATAGTGGCAGGGAGGAAACTATGGTCTCAGATGGTAGTAGTCATTCTTTGAAAAACTTGGACAGCATCTCCAGATTTAGACTGGCTTTATTTCGTTTTCCTTTCTTCTATTCTCCTTCCATCTTTCTAAGGAGGATGTTACCCTCCTGGATATAAAGAGATTGAATTAGTATCTCCTGTCTCTCTCTCTTCCTTCCTCCCTCCCTATCTCCCCCTCCTCTTCCTTCCTTTCTCTCCCCACCCCACCTCTTTCTGCCTTACTCTCCCCCTCTCTCCCCCCCTTTCTTTTTTTTTCTGCTAAGGTTCTGGAACCTATCCATATCTAGGTAATGTTATCATTTAATTGGAATTTCCTTAATAATAACAGCATTCAGTAGGTAGATACTGCCACATTTATATGCCTAGACTTAGAAAGAGTTCATAAGTGTAGACACTTATGATTGCAGTGAATTCCAAAATTATTTTTTACTGCCTCAACATTGTCAGCAGTAGGAAGACATCCATTAACTGGATGCTCTTTTTTTTTTTTTTTTTTCATTGTATTCATGGCTATGATTGATTACAGTAAAAACAAAAGAGCAAAGGGAAAAGGTACATGGGATAAAGCTTGGGGTAAACCAGGCACAGACAGCTTCCAGAGTCCTACGCCAGTGGAATCACATAGGTTATGCTTAATTCCCCCAGCACCTGAGTTGTGACATGTGTGCAATGTCTACTGCTAAGAAGATGCCGGGCCCAGGGTTCTTTTTACAGGCCAGTCACATAGGTACCTTCTGCCTAGCATGTACCAAATTCTAGACTCCCAGAAGGAAAGCAGGTGTTCAGCACAAACCACACTGTACAAGTAGCTTCATCACAGAGAGCAACTCTTAGTGCAAGTGGAGGGAATCCTCTTGAAATTTAAGTTCCCAGACATGCCAGCAAAGAACCCACCTTGCAAGCAAGCCTTTCAAAAGATAGTATGTTACTCTTTTTTGTGCATTTAGTGACAATCTCACAGGAATAATCAACATACATTCAGATTCAAGACTCTTTCCAATTAAGAAACAAGCGTTCTAAAAAAAAGACATATAGATTCTGCTGCCTGAGATATGGATAATACACTCAAAATATATGAAAAACAAAAGAAAGTTTAGTTTGGTCTAATGAACTTGGAATTTTAGTGCTTCAATATAGAAAGGGCTCTTTCAGTATTGCTAGCAGCAAAGCCTATAAATAACCACATTATCATTGACTAGAAATGGACTTTACGTGACTACACACATTTAAGCAAAAATAAATCATTTTTGCTAAATTAAATCATTTGGCATTAATTTGGACATGAACTTTAGAAGTAAAAGATAAAGAAGGTGTTATGGTGCTATAATATGTTTGTGAAGATCATTTTCTTCAGCTAATATTTTGGGGATATAAGAGGAAATTTCCTTTTGTTGTTCTGACCACTTGAGTATATTCTCTGCCAATTCTTCTGTCTCAGCTACCAAAATATCCATCTTGGCTAAAGCCTTACTCATTTTCTTTAGATTTGCGTCTAAATGAGGGATATTTCTCATTGTTTCAAGATGGGTTTCTAACCTTGCAATGAAAATCACCACCAGCTCCAGTGAATGTACCAGGTATCTGTGATGATCTTTCTTTTCACATTCTGCACACTGGTGCAAAAGAGGCAGAACAGGTAGATTAGTTATTATCTCCTATTTCTCTCTCCATGAGTTGTACTTAAATTATTCCCTATATAAAAGCCTATAAACTTATTTTATAAAAGCCTATAAACTCAATATGTTCAGAGTTGAAGGAAAATGTATGAAAGAAACTCCAGACCAGAAGAAATGACTTCTCTTTTCATGGGAAATTACAAGATAGAGTTGAATGAACTTGGGAAATTTTGGGAGAACTCTGGGGATATTGGATTATTTGAAACCAAAAAGTTGAAAAAGGATATTGAACCTTTGAAATTTAGCAATAGAATCTATATATGTTGTAGTTTATATATTCTATATATCCACTATTGACAGTGGTGCAGGGAAATAAACAGGCAAAACAGAGTTGCATTAAAATGGATGAACACATTGTACTCTGAATTCAAGATGCCTTGGACTCTTTGGAACCAGTGGCCTATGCTGGAATTGAGCAGTTTTTAGCAGATACTCAATAGCTAGTGAGGACAAACAAGCAAAACCCCCTACCACCACTACCGACAAAACTGCTTCGTGCAAATTATTAATCTTCTTAATTTTATTAGTTCAATTAGGAGATAGGAATTTTCTTGAAGTATTATTACTTTGTTTAAATAACATGACATTTAAAATAAGGTAGTAAAAAAAGCACAGCAAATCTGTTATAGCTACCAGCTTCCTCATGGTGTATAGGTTTTCGATGTCTCTAGGTAGGTATCTATTATTCCACACTTCTATGAAATATAGGATTGATAGTATCTAAGAATTTGTTGAGGACAAATCCTGAAGAATATGCACCATTGCTGATTGGTCTTATATCTACTACTTACAAACATTTTGGGGGTTAGTGCTACAAATGGAACTTTGAAGATTACAACTTGAACAATAAGTGATTGAATGTCTCAATTGTGAAAAGAAGGCCAGTTGCATCTTAAAAGAAGATATTGTATTCAAGACCTGCAGATTGTTTTGCAACTTGGTAATAGGTTGAAGAAGATCCTGACAGGCATTTATAGTACTGGGAAATTGTCTTTTGAGTGCTCTGGTTTTAGCTTTCCTGGATTTTGCTAACTTGCTATTATTATAGATGAGAGTTTTGTGAATGTAGAAATGTTGATCTCCATATCAAGAGAAGTCTAGGAAATGGATTCCATTAGGCTTTGTTAGTTATATTCAGCTTGAGATTACAACTTAGTTCTTTACTTGCAAATTAGAATTCTTGACCCTAATGTGGGCCATTATAGACAGGTTTTAGAAATTTATCAGTTGGACTGGCTTTTGAAGAATAAACTTAAAATAATTATCTTAAATATAAAATCGGTGTCAATTCAGATGCTAAGGTTAGTGATGAATGACTGTAAAGAGACTTTAATTTCAATATTCATTGCAGGACATGTCTCAACAAATAAGATTCATATGCCATTTCATTTGTCTCATTAGTTGGAAAGGGTTGTAAGGTTATATGTATACTCGTAATAAACAGTATGCTTACACTCTTAATTCTGAGCAAAGAGAAGAAGAGGTACTTATGATGGACGAGACATGGCCAGAAGCAGTCCACCAATAGATACCAACTAAATGTGAAGTGGAAAGATAGGTCTTTTATTTCTAGAATCAGAGACCAGAGAGAGACTGAATGCTGCTTCAGCGCTGAGCACTGAATAAAGACTCCCAAACACCAAGGGCTACACACCAACGGCACTGTGTCATCTTCCTCCATTCTTGATTGACATATAATTTGTGGACTATATCTTATCCAATGATCTGGACAAATTAAGCTCCACAGACACAGTAGGTTTTGGTGAGATTGGATAGCCTCAGCACTACCTGAGAAGTTGGATTGAACAATATCAGGTGAAGGTAGGTGTTCTGTGAGTTAAGGAAACAGTATATACACAGTTCCTGGTACAACCTCCTTATCACAAGCTATTGTTTTCAAACAAGTGAGCAATCCAGTTCCAAAATACTCTCCCAAGGTTCAGTTTCATATAACCATTTCTAGTACCAATTTTCTTAGCCTAGTTCCTCTAGTACTCAGAGTCTAATGTAAGGATTTAAGTATTGATAAGTATTTGGGAAGTCAATAAGGGAATAGTTAAGCATTATTTCCAGGCTACTATTTCACAATGAGCTGGAAAGGGAGACAACTGGCCACTCACAATGCATATTTGCTTGACAATCAGAACTTCTTCAGAATTCAAGAAGAAACGACAACTGGAAGTAGTCTTCAGGAGAGTAGATCCCTTCTCATTTCCTGTGGTCAACATTCTCTCTTTCCCTCTCCCAGAGAAAAAGTCCTTGCCCTTCCTGGTTAAATCAGAAAGCCAGAACCTATAACCCATGGTGTGATGTTTCATGCAAGTTCACTTTGGTATAAGATGAGGGAATCTGAGAGTGTAAGTAGTCCCAATACAGGGCCATAAGCAAATCAAATTGTCTGAATTCCCCCCATCCCAAGGACATTGGACAATTTTGCATCTATTGTCACAGGCTGTTTTTCTACTGCCCCTCAAATCTTAGTTGTAATGGTTGTTGCCCAGAAAAAACCAATTGTTCCTTAGAGCACAAAGAGTTAACGCTTATGCATTCATTTAAGCATAAGTACACACATATATTTAAAGTTCTTGTTTCAATATTAAGTTTCCTGACATGAAGGAAACATAAGGAGAGTGCAGTGAAGTGGGTAAGGGCAAGAGATTGGGCATCATCCAGATTTGACTTTGCATATTGACACAGTTATTTCCTTACCTTTTTGTGACTCAGTTTCTTCGTATAATAAAGAAATTGTTCCTAGACGAGAGTTCCTGTGAGAATTAGCATAGTCATTTTTAAGGAAGGATTCTAACCCCATTCTAATCAAGGGTCCTATAATTTTAATTTCCAGCCTCAATTTTTCTTCAAAATTCTGACGTTTAAAATATCTTTCAAACTTATAGTTGTCCCAGCAGGAGCCAAATTATATTTTGTGGTAAGCATTTATTACTGTATCTGCCAATGTTTAAAATCTAATTTGCATTGACTATCTTTTGTTTTCCACGAAAGACTTTTCCCTCCAATACATTTGTAAAATACTTTCTGCTCTGTACTTATTAACCAAAGAAACACTTTCTCTTTGCTGATTCCATTCTGTCACAGGAGAGGCAAAGGCAAGTAATAGAGATTTCCTTGGAGTCCCGAAGTAGAAAACAGGTCTGTCCTGGAGCCACATAAGTGCACTGCCAGGGACATTGCTTTCAATGTGCCCAGGGTACAGGAATGTTACGGTTTAAGTATATCAAGCCTAGAAGGCCAAGTAAAACCAAAGTTAATTAAGATCCTAATAAAAATCTATATAGCAAGAGTTCAAAATAAAATGTCCCAGCACCAAGGCAGGGAGCCTACGTGAATGAAACTGGAAAAAAAATAGTCATTTTTCCTTTTTATTATAAAAAAAGAATAGCATGACTATGATGGAAGATGGCAACTGATATTCAGTGAAAGAAGTGGAGCGTCCACTGTAGACTGAGCCGCTGTGACCTCAGTGGGAAAAGTGAAAAGGTGTTTCCCTGGAGGAAAATTTGCCAGCATTGTTAGATATCCACAGTTTTCAAAGTAAGTCAAACAACAACCAGAAGTCTATATTTTTATGTGAAATGGTTGTAGAGACACTAACTATAATAATTAGTGACATGAAAAGAGCTGATAGTCCTACAACTGTGTGGACCAAGCATAATCATCGAGAGTTCACATCTGGCCGGCAGTTAGTATGTGTATGATGAATACATAGGATTAATTGTTGAGACAGGTCTCACTCTTATTTCTTTTAGTAGGTTCTTTCTCTTTTATCCAATCTGACAATTTCTGCCATTTATTTGAAGATCTTTAGATCACTTATTTTAATGTGGTGATTATATGGTTAGTTTTTTAAAATTTTTTATTTTATAACATTTTTTGTTAACCTACGAAATCCAAAATATTATCAGTTTAAAATACAATCTGCATCAGAATCATGAATAAGATATGTTATATCATCATCTTCATAATAAACTTCAAAATGTAGTATTACACAGCTGCAGCACATGCAATTAGAAAGTTAAATTTGATGAAATATATCTTAATTTCACAGGTTTTACAGTTGTAAGAGAAGATTCAGATAATCAGGCTGCCCAAACATAGTTTAAAAATCTTCAATTACTTAATCAAGTATCAGATTTTATTTTTATTTTATTTTTAAAGTAAATATTATGTACATTTAAGGTGTATGACATAATTTTACCAATGAATATATTCATATAGAGAGATATGATTATAGACAAGATAATTAACATATATTGTCATACCATGCTGGCCGTGGCAGTGGCAGTGCCGGGGTGGGGAGGTGGGGCTTGGATGACTTATTACATCCTGGCTAGGTTGGAAGTCTAGACTGTGCCCTCAGCCTTTCCAGGAATCAGTGGCTATGCAGCTATAGCTTTTTCTTTTCTTTTTTTTCCTGTCGTGGTTGGCTAGAGTATTTGTTAAAACTTTTCTAGCTTGCTAGTCTGCCCCTTTCCCTATCTTATGATTAGAGCATACGGCCTTTCTTTGGGCCTGTGTGTGTGTGTGTGTATGTATGTGTTTACACATCTAATCATTTTTGTCACATGATGCCCGATGTCTTAAAAATCACCCTTTTCTATATTTTGCCTATTTTTCATATGGTCTTAGGCAGGAGAGTAAACCTGGTCCCTGACATTTCAAATTGGCCAAAGGAATAAACCCCAACTTATTTTTCAAAAATAATATATTTCTACATAAATATTTTTTCTGTGCATCGCTGGTTTCTGCAGTATCATGTTTGTGGTCTTATAAGGCAAAAAGGAAACTCAGGGAACTCACCACCATGTCATTCCTTGGGTTCCTAGTTCCCTAGCCAGTCTGCCTTCTCCTCTCTACCTTTCAAAGTCTCTTTATATTTGTTTTGTATATAATGTTTAGAGTTTTTTGTTGTACTTAGCAAATGATTAGGGAAAAGTACTTTTACTCCATCTTTCTGGAAGCAGAAGTCCAATTTTATTTTCTTTTAAGTAAATTTACATAATTAAAAAAGTATATATTTACCAACATAGTTAATATTTCTAATGTTCTTCAACATATTGTTTAGGTACGCACATTGTAAATTTCTTTTCGTTGGGTGCTGGTAGTTTTTATATTCCTAAAAGTACTATTGAGCTTTGTTTTGGGACATCATTTGGTTACTTGGAAAACTGCTTGATAATTTTAGGTCTTGCTTCTAAGATTTATTAGGTAGAACCTGAGCAGTATTTAGTCTATGACTAATTACATATTCCCCACTACTGAGCCAAGATCTTTGAGTATTCTCCCCAGTGGCTTATGAATTAGAGGTCATTCTGGCTGAGGGACAGGCACTATTCCTGTCCCTGTGTATACAGTTCCCTCATCCTTTTGAGTGGTTCTTTCCTGGCTTTGGGTAACTTCTTCACACATGTACTGCGCAATACCCTGCTGAGGGGGGCCTCTGTAGATCTCTGGGATTCTTATTTTGTGCAACTCTATCCTCACAAGTACTTGGCCTTGTGGATTCTAGACACTTGGATCTACCTGGCTCTCAGCCCCATTTTCTCAATTCATGGATATTGTTGGGTTCCATTTGGATGACCTTCCTGTGGCCTGGAAAGTCTCTGAGGGTGCCATCCCCAGGCTCACCTTATTTTTTGCTCATCTCTTAGACATTATTGTTTTTTGTTTCTTGATATATAATGTGTTTAAAACCACTGTTCCTATATTTTGTTTGTTTCTCATGTGGTTCTAGGTAGGAGAGTAAATACAGTCCCTGATCTTCCAAATTGGTCAGAAGCATGAATTCCACCTTACTTTAAAATATATATATATTTCTACATAAAGTTTCTTTCCTTTCAACTTGACTCTACACATTTTGTGGGGAGTGATTATTTCTAATAAATTGTCTTATATATAATAAGTATAGATCAGTAGATATTTATTCTTGAATCTGAATATCAGAGAATATTTACTTATTGATCACTTGAATAAGTAATACTTAAATAATGCTCTCTCTCAATGTGGAAGTCCACTTTTATTCTTATCTTTTCCCCTAGCTAAGCTGGTTTTATGTTATTTGGCTGCTAACATGTTTTGAGAATTTATTATGCTCAAAGTATAAAATATGATTCACATTTTTGAGTGTAAGGAAGGAACTGTACTGATTGATCCTCAGAGCAGTTATGTCAACCTTTATAAATCTTTGAGAATATACCCTTATATACCTTTTTCAAGTTTATTTTTTTAGTTTTAATGTGAAAAATAATGTGGCATAATCATATAGACTTTTATCATTCAGTTTTTAGTAATTAAGTTTGAGGTTTATCCCTATTATATTTTCTAGGTATGGTAACTATTTGTTTCTGTTTTTATTAGTTCCTTCTTTTCTCCCTCCCTTCCCTTTCCTTTTTTTCTCCCCTTATCCCACTTCTCACTTTTAGGGTCACTTCCAATGCTAATATTCTGTAATTCTCAGAAATCTGAGAACCTTGTAAAATTAATAGTTCACTTAGTATAATTCCTGAAAAAGAACTTAAAATTGGTTAACTTCCAGAAAATTAGTACTGGAAAAATACTTTTTCCTCTTACATTAAGCTAGTTTTAATTTGTAACATAAATCAGAGTATGTACATTTTAATTATTTTATAGATTTAAAACAGTTTTATAACACATTTTTACCATACCCTCCAGGAGATGGGTAATTTACCAATTCCCTTTTGTATGTGGAAAAACCTAGGCCTGAGGAAGTTCAGGCAAGGTTGGCCCCAGCTCAAGAGCGCACCCTGCACTTCCTGCTAAATGATACTACTTTTTTAAGTAGGCAAATGGTTATAAAACCAAGAATACATCTGGCCTTTTCTTGAAAGATAAGTAAATGGAAGGATGAACAGAATTAATGAACTAGTTGAGGGAAAAGACAAGAAAGAAGAAATAGAGGAAAATTTCTGAAAGGAGACATATTTATGAGAGAGAGAGTCACAGGGGAAAAGCTATTCATTGGTGGGCATTCTATGTTATTTTTCAAAGTTGAGCGTTTTTGATAGTGAAAGGGAGGGTGATCAGTATTTATTCTAGTACAATAGGCATAAACTATAGCTCAGTTAACTCAGGATGTATAGTCACCATTTGGTAACAACCAGGAAGTGTTTGGTTTAATGAATGGAAGAGGTAGATTTCAAAGGGGATTCCTGTTGGTAAGAGATTTAACTGTAAATAATGTTGGGAAGTCAAGAAAGGAGTTCCTTTCTCCCTTTCTTCCCTTTTTAAAGTAAATAATTATGGAGCATTTATCACTGGAAAGTTAGTGGAAAAACATGGGTTAACAATTGGTTGCTACATTGTGGTCAAGTCATATGAGAAAGGATTTTGAAAATTACAAGGACATTGGTGAGATATGAGGAACTGATTTTTTTAAATCATTCATGAGAAAAGCTATATATATTTGGCTCTTGATTTTTATTGCTTTGTGTGTCAATAACATTAATTACAAATTTTTCAGATTTTTTTTCTCATGTTTATTATTATATATAATCTTTTTTAGGGGAAAAGAAAATCTCGTGAATATTATAGTAGTTAATGAGTTAATGACAATATCAAAAGAATTAATGACAAACCCTATATTGTGCTATAAGAATAAAACAACATGTAGTTAGTCAATGCTATCATCATTATTTTCCCTCTATTAGAAAGTAACTAATAGGTTAGGAATAAGTCATGTTCAAATATATGGTATCTAGTATTTTCCAGTGTCCTCTAGTCCTATATCATTATTCATATATCCTTCACTCCATTTCAAATGTTTATGTTTTTAAATTTTATAATGCCATACCACTATGGCATTTTTTGGAAGTAAAGAGTAGAATAGAGAAAATTATCTTACGTATTTTTAAAATAAATACACAATTGATTATATTAGACCAAATTAAATAACCACTTTAACACTCCATTTTGTTATGTAGATATAGACATACTTAAAGGTATTATCCTGTGTCAGACTTGAATCATGTTTGCAAAACAGAATGAATTAGAAAGTTGGGTGGATCAGTCAAAACAGCCAATCTAAAAATTTTAAAACTCAAACCTCTAGTTTTTCTTAATAGGGAATTGTTTAGCCAGATAATTGTAATAACTCTTCATTTAATTTAGAACTATCTATACAAAGTTGAAGAATCTGTACATTTCACTTAAAATTAGAAAACCTTCCAAGAGGTATTGTTTAAATAAAGGTAGTTCTTATTTACAGGAAATCAAAAGAACAAAGATTTACGGGGGGGAAAACTGAAAAGAAAGTTGAAAAGAAAGCATTTTAAGTGAATTATATTTAAATAGCATTATATTTTTCTCATTTTCTAGAATCTAATTTTCTTTCTGTTTCACATACTACAATTTTTAGGAGCCCAAAACTACTATAAAACTACATAAGGTTTACATAACAATTATCTATTTCCGAGGAAAAACTAGCCCCAAACTTAATGGTTTGAAACAACAGTGATTTATTATTTCTCTGTATTTTATTTATTTCTCTATATTATGTGGGATAAATGAAAGTTTCCTCTGTTGGTTTCCCTGGACCTCAATAATGAGCCTGCATTCAGGCGAGGGTCAGCTGGGCCATAGGGTACAGGATCGCCTGCCTCAAATGTCTATTGGTGCTACCTGTAGGCTGGGTGATCTTAGTTTGCCCCCAAAGGCCTCTTGCTCTCCAATGAGCTAAATGTGGTATCTTCACAGACGGTGGTTTCAGAATTCCAAAAAGAGCAAAAACAGAAGCTAGAAGGTTGCTAGACTTGGATTCATAGAATGGCACTTTTGCTGCATTATTGGGCAAAGCAAATCTCAAAGCTAACAGTAATTCAAAGTTGGAAAATAGATTCTAACTCTTGATATAAGGAGCTACAAAAAATTTGGGGCCATATTTAATCGACACTTTTAAAACTTACAATATGGGAAATATAGATAGACATAACTCACAAATTAAAGCTCTTTTAGGTACTCAGTAATTTTTAAGGGTCTCATGGGTCCTGAGACCAAAAAGTTAGAGAATATCAAATGACACAAGGTGCACAGATGCTACTTTTAGCTCAAACTGTATCCATTGCTGTGTTAAGATATTTCTGGGTAGGTATAGAACACCTATTTTCATAAGATGTGTAGGCATTTCTTAGGAAAAACTTGTTCCAAAAAGAAAATCAGGTAGAACAGGCTTTGCTCTATAACAATACCAGGGTCATTGGCAGAGAATGGTTTTGCATAAAACATACTGTTTTTCATTTGGATTTCTTACAATTCATCAGTTCCTAGACTCATGTCTAGGCCCTAGAGATAATAAAAGGAATATTTAGAAACTAGAACCTGGGTTTTGGAATTAATGCAGATGTGAAAATCAGCACTGCCACTTACTGAGTGATCTTGAAAAATTTTCTCAACATTTTTAGATTTAGTTCTAAATTTTAAAATAATAAATATTAATTGAGATGATTTAGAATAGTGCTTAGCACATTGTGAGTGCTAAATTAGTGATACCTGCTATTAAGCACTGCTTTAGGGCTTCTCTCTTAGTGTGTAACATCATATAAAGACATTGTCTCCTTTTTTTATTTTTGGTTATGATGCCTGGAAACAGATAGTGCCTGGTAGGTTTAATACTGTCCACTGGAAAAAAGCAGGTGTATCTAGGGGTTATTGGTACCCAGTGGAGTCAGCTTTGGTGATCACTGGACTTGAAGGCATATAGAAGAAATAGTGATGCCAAGAATAGGTTAGCAGTACCTGGTGAGAACAGTACTACCTGAAGGATTTACAGTGTAGCCAGAGAAATTCCTGAATTTGCTTGAGAAATGGCCTCAACTACTCTTGGGGATTCACCATAATTTGACATTGAGAGTAAGTCTGAGGGAACTAGGGGATTGCACCTTGACATATGGTGATAGAAAATGAGAACAGAGCTTGTTATTGGTAATAAATCCCCGTATCGATTCTTAGACTTGTGCAGCTGGGGGCAACCATTAAGTAATTGGTACATGGTTCGACATTATGCACGTACCAAAAAATAAGTCATCTGTCCAATTAAACTTCAGGAAAGAATTATTTTACAGGTGAAAGGTAAATTGAAGAAATGCAGTATCAAGCCCGACCAGGCGTGGCTCAGCGGTTGAGCGTCAACCTAGGATCCAGGCGATTGGGGTTCGATTCCCGGTCAGGGCACATGCCCGGGTTGCGGGCTCGATCAATGACTTTCTCATCATTGGTGTTTCTGTCTCTCTCTCTCCCTCTCCTTTCCTCTCTCTGAAATCAATAAAGATATATTAAAAAAAAAAAAGAAAAAAAGAAATGCAGTATCAAACAGAAGATTTGAACATACACACCTAGGTTTTATAAATATTGAAACGCATCACTACTTTGTACTCCTGTAACCAAGGCTCACAGAGATCTCCTTTGCAGTAATATTGAACTGTAGAAAGTTTTGCTTGTTTCCTTGACTTGAATGCAGTGGTTCTCACTTTCATTCAATGTGGCTAATGTAGAAAAACATAGGATTGCCACAGAGTAATTATTTTAAATATAATTGCTTCTCCTAGGTGATAGGCTCTGGAGAGAAACTGTAAAAGTAGATTACTTCTCAGAGCAATATCTAAAAGTAAACTTTGGTAAAAGAAATTCATATCAGTAGTAAAAGATAATGCTTTTTTTTTTTTTTAAATATATCTTTATTGATTTCAGAAAGAGGAAAGAAGAGGCAGACAGAGAGATAGAAACATCAATGATGAAAGAGTCATTGATCGAGCCCGCAACCCGGGCATGTGCCCTGACCGGGAATCGAACCCCGATCGCCTGGATCCTAGGTCGATGCTCAACCGCTGAGCCACGCCCAGCAGGGCAAGATAATGCTTCTTTGTGATTTGTTTTTCTTTTTACTGAGTCATCCCTTTAGATTATTTACATATAATATGTGTATTCTTTTATGCCTTTACATGCTGATTACAGATGCATATGCCAATAGAATCCAGGGTGCCAAAATAATTAGTGGCGTTATTATTAACAAAAATAAAATTAGCCCAGAAGCATACTGTTTGAAAATAATATTTAAACAGGATTTAGCAAGATATTTTCAAAATGAATACTAATTGCAGTCATTTAAATTTTAAACAATAGCAACAAATTATGTCTTAATTTTCATGTTAAGGTAAGATCTTGATAAATAAAATATTTTGTATTTTAATTTCAGAACAATCCTTTCAGGGAAAAAACAAACCCCATTAAAGGTAAAAAAGGAAATACAGAGAAATGAAATAACTTGCCCAAGTTTACATATTGTGTGAGCATTTATTTATACATAACTATATTTTAATTTTGTGTATAGGTAATTAGTTTTACACTTTTTTTTCACTAATAATTAATGTAAATAATGCTGGAAGTATCTGTTGTAATGGTACATCTCAGTCTCTATATTTTTTCAGGCTTTGGGTTTTACTGTATTTTTCAGACATTCTACTGACATTTTGTTTTATCTTCTTTCAAAGAACTTCTGAGTGGTTTAATTAATGGTTGATGCACTTGTCTCTCCTTTTGAATTTTTCCGTAGAGTTAAAATCCAAATTTTTTTGAATTACAAAATCAAGATTTAAAATAACACTAGTTATATGTTATCATTTCACTGCAGCATTGATGACTGCACAAGTAGATAACACCTTTGCATGACATTGCACAACACCTTTTATTACATGATTTTCTACTTGACTAGAACCTTTTTATCAGCCATATAATTATCTCATCTCCAATTTTCCTATTTTAAAAGTGAGTATAGTGATTAGCTAAGACCCTTAGAGGGATTTAAAAACACAGTTAAAAGAAATTGAGAATTGTGACATACACCTACATGTTCTACAAACAAATACTTTTAGTACTATTGATAGAGGTTGGTAAATAAACCTATGATTAGAAACAACTGTGATCGTAAGGTAGGCTTATTTGATTTAGATATTAAGAACTGAGGGGTAAATTGTACGTCACAAAGAATTATTAACATGATGTTCTGTTCTGTGTTGTTATTTCCATGGTGTGTTAAAGGCACAAAAGTGCTACGTGTTGAAACCTCTTCTTTTTCTCATAGTAAAACTTTATAATCTCAGAAAGATCAGAATCTATCCCTCCAAAAATCTCATACTACTTCATATAGTCACTCATTTATTCATTAATTCATTCCTTTATTCAAGAAATGTTTGTTTAGTTCCTCTATGCATCAACTACTAGACTGGGCTCTAAATCAATGTTAAATTTCACATCTGAATAAAAGGGTGTGGGTTTTTTTTGTTTTTTTTTTTTGTTTTTTTTTGGCATATACTCAAGTTAAATTTAAAATATATTTTTTTGAATTTTTATACTTTCCTAAACTTATTAGCATTTGAATGAAAAATAACTCATGTAAAATCCATATTCTTTGTTCCTTAGGATAAGAGAAAACCCTTTTCTTGCTTTAAAAATATATATAATATCTCAAATTGTTTCAGCATGCTAACATTTTTGTGAAATCTGTGGTTAAGGGCAAGGAGAAAATTCCTATAGGAAGATAAGGCTTTAATGGATTAAAAATGGACTCCATAATTTATACTTAATTCTTCTCATTAATAAATATTCACAATGTGGCCCTTTATATAAAGGTGCAAAACATTCTTCATCAAAATAGTGGAAAATAGTGCTCCATTCCATAGGGTTACTTATGTCAGCCCAGTACAAGTTGAAGTTAACCAGTAATTTTGAGGATTCAGATAAAATTATAATCACATAGACTTGGTTGGTGCCAGATGTCTAAGTATTCAAAGGGTTCTAATTCTGGGGGAAAAAAGGAAAGAAAAAAAGATAATGAAGTGATTTTTAGCACATGTACATCAGAGACCATTCTAAGCTAATGTTTTTGAAGCTAGCCCTTTCAGAATGACCAAAAGCTGTGGGAAATCATGTCAGCAGCAAAGTGAAGCAATTTATCTAGATTATGATAAATCAACATTCTAGCAATTGTTCTTGATTTTTATAGTAAACTATAATAATAGTTTCTAAACGGTGTCATTGACTTGTCTAAATGGCAAAGTCCTTCAAACCAGCACAGAAGGATCATAGCTTCCTGGGGTATTTAGTTTTCAGGGTTCAACATTTATATCAATATAATGAATTGAACTGAATCTGTTGACTAGTTAAGAAGAATGATGGCTTTGGAGAATGTCAGATTTGTTTTGGAGCAAGAATACCCCTGTGATTTTCTCTGCCTTAGAAGGATTTAATGAACCAGAATAAAAACCATAAGACCTGAAATAGTCAGGCAGCCACATTTGCTAACGTAAAAACACATCACATACTATGATATATGTTGAGATAAAGCTACTGATATCTTTTCATATTAAGTTGATAATGAAAAACTGGAAAAATAATATATTTTTCTTTTGTTAAATCCACATTTTGTCCATAAATATTTTATCTCTGCTTGTCACTTGTTATTTTATTTAAAAACATTTTAGTAAATATTTTACCTTGACTATAGTATAATTCAGTCATGTTTAAATGGTTAAAGAATTCCTTTAATAAATATTCCCTGACAACTAATTATGTGTAGGGCACAGTGTTATATTCTTTGGGGATATATAGGTATGTTAAGCTTGGATTTTGCCCTAAGGAGAGATTTACTTTCTTGGTAAATTAACCAATATCACCACATTTCTCTGAAAATATGTTGATTTATGACTGGGATGCACTAATTGCCCATGGTGACTCTTGAATATCCATGCACTTTTATTTTCACTAATTGAGTTACACACTTACTAACAGTTATTTGTGCTCCAAAAATCAACTGTATTTGCTTTAGTAGTCTGGTAATTTAAATGATAATTAAACTGTGTCTGAGGTCCTCAAGATTGCTCCCAAGTTGTGTAATTTGCTAGAAGGACTCAATAATACTTATTATCACAGCTAGGATTTTTTACAGGGAAAGGATACAAAGCAAAATCAGCAAACAGGAAAGGTGCATGGCACAAAATTAAGAGGAGACTTGATAGACATTTCTAAGACTCGTCTCCCAGTGGAATCACACAGGCTACACTTAATTCCTTCAGCAAGTAGTTGCAACCACCTTGTAAAATGTTGTCTGCCATGGAATCCCACGTTGAGCCAAGGAGTCCAGAGTTTTTGAGAATCACTCACATAGGCATCCTCTACCTATAAATAACATGCCAAAATTTCACAACCTCAGGAGAGCAGGTGTACACAATTTGCACAGTTTAGGCATAGTGAGCCACTTTTACCATTTAGAGAAAACTTATTACCACTGTGGGGAATTGTTTGCCTGTCAAGTTTCTCACACCAGCCAAGGGCCAACTTTGCAAGCAGAACTTCCTAAAAATAATAGTCTCAGGCCTGCTACTTAAATATTTTCTGCATATACACATGTCAGTGAAATATAAAGCATGAGTGCAGAAAAAGAGAAGGGAGAAAGTTGTTTCTATGAAAACTAAGTTTAATATTTTGAAGAGACTTAATAAAGGTAATTCAAAACAATAATTTCAGTTGAATTAGATATATATTAGACCATTATTAATTCAAGTTTCATGCTTAGAATAATCACTTAGAGATTTTGTTAAAGTGTGTATTCATATTGTTTAATTCTGTTATAGATCCTGGGACTCTATTTCTAATGAGTTCCAAAGTATAGTGATGCGGATGCTGGTCCATAAACTATACTTTGAGCAGCAAAATTCTAGGAAAGACGAAAAGAAAAAATAATAAAAATTTAAGAACTTTACCTTGATATTTATATACAGGCTTCTTTAAGTTGCTGCTCAATATTAATGGACTAAAGTTGATCAGTAGGCAAAGACCTATAAGCTTGGTTTAGGGGAGACCGTTTTGCAGAACTATAATAAATAGACCTACACTCAAATAAAATATCTTGGCCCTATACTAAAATATTCATGAATGTACAATTATGTGTTTTAATTTAATATACAATATTTATGATGTGAACGTCTTAATGTTAACAATTCCCCATTTTTATAGGCCTTTTCAATTATTTGACTGATTACTGGACAATTTGTTGACTAGCAAGGCTTTTAGGGAATAACATAGAAATTAAAGTCCATGAAGAGAACAAAAAGATATAGAGACTGAGGATGGAGAACTTATTGTAATCAGAAATATTCCTTTGTAAAGGAGGCGGCATTTGAAACTTGGAGGTCTTGAAAGATGAGTAGATTTTGATAAGCAGTGACAGAAGTAATGGGAACTGATGACAGAATCTTTTCCTAGAGAATTAGGATTTAGGAAAGAATGCAGTTGAGATAAGTTGGGAAGGTAGATGAATTGATTCCAGATTGTAGAACTTTGATTGACAGAATAAAACCCTGCTTTAATAACAAAAATAATGGACTCACTATCCTCCTACACCATCTATTCAAAACCCTCCAATGGCTTTCCCTAACACTGGATGAAATCCCAAATCTTGATAAGGCCCTTAATGTATACCCTGCCTGGTCTGGATGCAGGCTACTTCTCTGATAGCCACACCGGCCTTCTTTATATTCTTCAATATATCAAACATAACATCACTGCAAGTTTTTTGTGCCCGCCATTATCTCTGCTTGGTAGAGTCTTTCCCCAGATATTTTCTTGGTTTTCTCTCTCCCTGTTTAATTTTTACCTTGCTCAGGTGTCACCTGGTCTAATTATCATCCCGAATAGCCCTATCTAAAATAGCTATCACAGCCTATCCTTTTACTCTGCTTTAGCTTTTCTGCATAGCACGTATAGTAACCTGGCATTATTTTCTATTACTTGTATATTTGGTTTTTGTCTGTAACTACCAGTCAAATGTAACTTGAGTTCATACAATATCTCTAAAGCCTAGAATAGGGAATGAAACATAATAGGCAATCAATAAATATTAGGTGAATAACCTGGAATCATAATTTATTATGCACTGAGTTTTTTCTTATGTCAAAGCTGATTTAATGTGATATGATAAAAAAAAGTCTTATGAAATAGGTGGTTTTATTGATGTAAGGTTTTTCCCCCAGAGCTAGAATAATTCTTGATGTGCAATAGGTATTCAATAGATATTAAATAAAAGAATAGGCATTGTAATTCATTATGCATTGAATTTTCTGCTGCCATGTCATAGCTAATTTTATGCAATAAAATATGGCCTTTGTTCACAAAAGTTGTATATATCTCTAATGAAATTCTCAGGTTTCGTATTTCAGGTCACTGAACTGTTCCTTAGAGTACTAAATATTTTAAAATGTGGTCCAGCAGAAAGAGGTGAAAGACACTAGCTGTCTTAACTTAAAAGTTAAAAAGTAGAATCAGAGAAGAGAGAGGTTACATTGAAGAGGCTAAAGTTTTGGTCTACCAGTGTGCAGAGCAAATAATTGTGTTGTGTGTTTGTGTTCACATATGGTAAGGATATATACCCAGAATATCTGCAGCTCAGTATCCATTAACATACACTTTATATCACTGTTAAACATGTACATATGCATCAGACGTTCCCTTGGTCAGTCTTTAGATTCCCTGGGTATTAGTTTTAGGTAGTGTTGTGAAAGCCCATAAGTGCCAGGTCAAAGAGAGAAATTAAAAAATGTAAAAAGTTCTTACTTTGGCCTTTAGCCTTCAGGTGGGATGGTCAGCATACAAATGCCTTCAGATGTGAAGATGAATGCCCTCTGACTCTAATGGGGCTCAATTATGTGATTTGTTTTGGCCAATAAATTGAGTCAGAAGCAAATTTGTGGAGTTCAAAGCCCAGGCCTCAGAAGGCCTTAGATAGTTTCATTTGCCCTCTTGTACCTCTGCCGTTGCCATAAGAAGACATGCTGGGCACACCCACTGATCTCAGGAGAAGGAGAGACACATGGAGCAAAGCCAGCCCACAGATGCATGAGTGAATAAGCAGTGATTGGCCGAGTTCAGTATAGAGCAGCTGAAAGGCACAGATGGTGGAAATACATGTTGACTGCTTTAAGCCACTGAGATATGGGGTATTCTGTTATCCAGCAAAAGCCAATTGATACAGGCAGGACACCACTAAGTTTCTTCTTTGTGTTGAAATCTCTTCATATTTATTATACTTCTGTCTTTCTACTTCTTAGCAATTACACAACTTCCTTCTCAAGTTCCATTTTCCATTCATACCACTACCACCTTAAATTTAGGTATTTGCTATATTTCATGCCTTAATTTCCCTTTTGCTTCTTTCTTATACTAGTTTATAAGATGCTAATAGGAACACAGTAATAAAGTGTTCTATTCTGAAAAAAAATCAGGAATTCCTAAATAAAACCAAAATTCAATCTTATTTTTAATGGTATTCCATAAGATTTTAATATGCTTTTATTGATTTACTTGTATCACCTAAAATTTTATTTGTTGACAGGAGAGAGTTCTGGAACAGATCCTTTCCTACACATTCAGAAGGACCACAGCCTTGCTAACACCTTAATTTCAGACTTGGCTTTCAGACTGTGAGACAATACATTTCTATTGTTCTAAGACACCCAGATTGTGGCTCTCCTCTGTTACAGCAGCTCTAGCAAAGTAACACATTTGCTAATGTGCATTTTAATCTTTAGGAAAGATGTATGGAGCTTTCCAAACTTATTTCATCAGCTACTGCTCCTCTCACATACGCATTCTTATGAGGGTCTTCAGGAGAAGGGTTAAGCGGTTTTCCAAAGATGGACTGGAAACATCCGTCCTTTTCCAAGGCTTCCCATCACATATTTGCGTGTGGTGTATGTAATTCCTTGTGGTATTCCTTGGGTGATCGTTGGCAAAAACCATGATTCTAAATTCAAGATTAAAAAGCAGTGAAGAGTACAGCATTCTTCCCAAACGCTTTCAATACTAAGTGTATGTCGTCCTTCTACCTTTCATAAAAGCAGCATTATTCCTATTCAACACCTTTAAGACATAAATCACAAAGTTTAAAATCTTTCACATACGTTTTTTTCTTCATAGCGCTCTCAGAAAAAGAAATCATCTTTTATTTGAGCAAAATTTCCCACCATCATTTCCCATTGATACCTTGGTGTGCACTGCCTGTTAGGAAGGAGAATATAGAAGCGGCTCTTGGCCTTCTCCATAAAGGAAGAATGTTATTAGCTTTACCACTGCTTGGCTAAAAATAATCTTTAGAGAAAGAGTGGAATAATGTCCCCTGCAGTGCATTTTATATAACTTTTCTTTTTTATCATCAACCATGAAGCCTACACTGACAGATTATCCAGAATTTATACTGTCCTTTGTGTTTAATAGGATCCTACCTAGGTATGACCAACAATTGACAATCATTTTAAGTAATTACTGAATAGAAATTGTTTATATAACACTATTCTTTTTAAGTAAGCAGTGTTTAGAGATGATTGTAAATTACAATGCTTGATAGTCAATTGTCCATGACACTGTGGTTCTTAAGGGCTTAGGTGGCTTCTTACATATTCTCTATGTCCTGCAGCCCCCCTACAGAGCAGTCATCAAATAATATCCTTCATAGCTTGTTGGAAGGTCTTGAATATTATTTTGAAGATTTCACATGTGTTATTTAGAAAGAATAATGTCTGGAGGAAAGGTGAAAAAAATTTTAAAAAGTATTTATAGTAAGTTGGTAGCATAGTCTTATGGAAAGATAAATGGATTCCAACTGGATTCCAAAGATACATGGGCTCCAATCCTGACACTGAAGTAGACTTTGAACATCTGAACCTCTGAGGCTTTAATCTTATCTGTAAAAGGAGAGGATGGAGTAAGATAGTTTCCATCTATAGTTACAGCTTGAGATTAAATTGAGCCTGTGGTTAAATTCGAGGCACCACTGAATATATCTAGTGAAGAGGATCACACAGGCCTATTAATATATCTGAAATGAGCCAGAGAAAGACAAATACCATATAGT
Source organism: Miniopterus natalensis (assembly GCF_054644295.1). Taxonomy (NCBI): domain Eukaryota; kingdom Metazoa; phylum Chordata; class Mammalia; order Chiroptera; family Miniopteridae; genus Miniopterus; species Miniopterus natalensis. The sequence goes on along the minus strand of NC_142082.1, from coordinate 117,433,360 downwards.
CTTACATATATGTGGAGTCCAATGAACAAAGTGGAACCGAAAGCATGGATATATGGAACAGAATGGCTGTTGCCTGAGTGGATAGGGGTGGGGGTGACTGGATAAAGAAGGTGAAGGGCTTAGCTAAAGAAAGTACATGCCTACCCTATGGACAGTGATAATAGTTTGGTGAAGGCCAAGGAAGGGGGAGGCAGGGCAGGTGGAAGTGGGCAAAGAGGGAAAAGGGGACACCTACAATAATGTCAACATTAAAAGTTTTTAATTTAGCCTGGCCAGGCATGGCTCAGCGGTTGAGCATCAACCTAGGATCCAGGAGATCGGGGTTCGATTCCCTGTTAGGGCACATGCCCGGGTTGCGGGCTAGGCAGCCGATCAACGACTCTCTCATCATTGATGTTTCTATCTCTTTCTCTCCCCCTCCTTTCCTCTCTCTGAAATCAATAAAGATACATTTTTTAAAAAATGTGTTAAAAAATTTTTAATTTAAAAATTTTATATCTTATGAGCTGATTAAGAGGCATGGGGCAGGGCCTTTATGGAGAAAGATTTTTTTTTAAAGAGTACACTTGTTTATTAAAAGGAAAAATAAATATACATTTTTGTTCTTCATTTTAAGAAATTTGATTAAGTTGCAAGGAAATGTCTGGGCATGGCTATGTACATGCCTGGGAAGGGTAGGCAGGCAGTGATGATGGCTGGGCAGCACATGGTTCCTCCCAGTGTCATCTGGCCCTAAACACTAATTAAAGCCACTGCTACTCAGGCTTCAGTCCCATGGAAATATCCCCAGCTCCATCCTAAGGGGTGCCACCCCTTCCCCAGGAGCCCACCAGCCTTTTGCCTGGGAGCTAGGGACTGGCCTCCCCTGAGGACTGCAGGACACAGAGGGAAGCTGTAGGCCACCTGGTCCTAGCAGATAGGTTCTGAGCTACAGCAACAGATTGAGGCTGGAGGCCAGTGTCATTGCTGTCCTGATTTCTTCTGGAAGCTGAAGCTTGTATATCTGTTCAGTGTGTTTTTTTTTTTGTTTGTTTTTGAGCAAAATAATTAGCCTGGGCAGTGCTTGCTTGTGATTCCAGGATGTAGTTAACCTTGAGCATGATTTCATTGACAGTAACAGCATCAGATTCGAAGTAGAGATGTGTATAGTCATGATTGCTTAGATACATGAGTTTAAATATTGTATGACTGGGGCTTTTTTCTTCAGCAAGGTCACAGGCACAGAGCAGGTCAGAATTGATTGAGATGGGTTTCTGCTTAATACAAAACTTAGTGCTGGTTTTCTGATTCTTAACAGGGCCTATCTCTACTTTGTCTCCATAAATACCTAACTGTACATCAGTTGTGAATCGGAGTCTGTGGATCACGCTGACTTTGAATGACTTGTAATGGTGGCTGCTAAGCATATCTTGTACCTTAACTATGTCAATTTGTGAGTCCTTTTCAAAAACCCCATCTGGCTGGGCTGGCGTGGCTCAGTGGTTGAGCATCAGCCTATGAGCCAGGGGATTGCGGTTAGATTCCTGGTCATAGCACATGCCTGGGTTGCAGGCTCGATCCCCAGTGGGGGGCATGCAGAAGGCAGCTGATCAATGACTCTCTCATCATTGATGTTTCTATCTCTCTCCCTCTCCCTTCCTCTCTGTGAACTCAATAAAGACATATTTAAAAAACACACACACACAAAACCCCCCAAAATTGTCCACCCTTGAACTTGAAATTTTCTGGACTCCTTTTCTTTGCTTTACTGCCTTTAGCAAGATTTCTTTCATGGTGACCTTTGTGTTGTCCACCTGAATAAGGGAGAATCCATGTGCAGCATTTGTTTGAACAAAGAGTGACTCTTTGGATGTCAGACCAGGAGATAAATAATTTTCAACAAGGGCCAAAGTACTGAAGCCAAACTTATGAATGGGCTTGTTGGAACCCAGTGGGGGAAATGTGTCAAACTCCCCTTCATCCTCAGTGATATGCACACAGTAGGCACTAACATTGTCATTGAGCTTTAGCTCCTGTCCTTCGCTTGTGTACTGCCAACAGATGAGCCTGATTAGGTCCTGTACCCTGGTGCTGGCTATTGTCACCACAGTCATTGGCAGCAGTCTGTCCTGGCTTGAGTGTAGGGGGAGGTAGATAGCGATCTTCTTGGTGGCTGTTGTGCCTGCATGACCCATGCCCTCAAATTCGGAATACTCATTAAACGGGTTGTTCAGCAGCAGGGGGCACTACTCCAGGCTTACAGAGAATACGACTTCTTTCTAGAACTTGGAGGTTTCTCTTTGAGGGACTATTTTTTCAAATAGTGACTAACTCCTGGGCTGACTGCTTGGAATTGCTTTCTTTCCACTGAATATTTTTGCATTTGATCTGGATTTCTCTCTTTTCGGACTTGTTCTAAGCTTTGAACTGTATTTGAGTGTCTTCTAATACCAAAGTCCCAACTTGAGGTAATACCCACTGACTAGGCATGTACATAGGCCCGAGTCTCACCATCGCTTCCCTGAATTTCTGACCCCCTGTCTCTAGGCATTGAAGGAGTATGAATCTTCTCTAGGTCAACATCATGATCAATGAGAACCACCCCACACATTCCTGTGTCATCACTGGTCACATGTGACTGTAGAATATGAGCTAGAATGACAGTTGGATTGTTTGAGAAGGCCATCCTTTCTGTGGGCCAGTTTCCTTAAAAAGCTATTTTCTTCTCTTGATATTGCTTCACCAGCTCACTTACCTGGGTTCGAATCCTGGCTCTCTCGTACCAGCTGCATAATTTACCCTGAGTCTTCCTAACCTGAAGGTGCTGCTGCACTATGGCCGGGTCAGCCTAGGACACAGTCCTTGGGGGGAGGGCCCTGCTCCCCTGCGCCTCCAGGCCCTAGCCCCAAACTCTCGGAATCCTCAGGGACTGGCTCTCCTACCCGCGGGTTTAGCTCCTGTTGTCAGCTCTTGTCCTCATGACCTGCCTCTGAGCAGCAGCCCTGTTACCCTGAGTCACCCTGTGACCCACCCCGAACCACACCTTGTGCGTGCACAGGGAAGTCCCTGACTGGGAAGGAGCAGCTGGCTCCCTTTATGGAGAAAGTTGAACACAGGACCTTGGGAGAAAGACATGCGGTGTGCAGTCTGCTATCTACTTCTCAGCTCAGTTAAATGAACTAGCTTTCAGTGCTGCATGAGAAAGACAGCAGGCGAAACTTAGAAAGTGGTGTCTTCAGAAGGTATTGCAGTATTTCCTTCATCCTGGGAAGCCATTCTTCATAACGCACACAATCAATGACAAGTTTTCACAGAAAACAACATAAAAGGATACCCTGCATTAAATTTACATGTCAATGTAACAGACATCTTGATTTCAGAAGCTATAAGATAGGAAAGAAACTTGTGACTCAGATAGAAAGAAATAAGGCATTTGAGATACGGAGCGCACCTCATGCTATAGCACCATCCACAATCATAAATTCGTCAAGTATTTACTCTCTCTACTCTCACTCACATATATAAGCCACAATAATAGTTACTTTTGTTGTCTTGTTTATTGCTTTACCCTTGCTATCTTGTTCATTATTTGATGTTCAGTGCTTAGAACAGTGCTTTGCACACAGAACACATTCAACACATATTTGTTAATTGAGTAAGTGAATTAATGAGGATCCCATCTCTCATATGTTTGGAGAGAACATAGTACCTGTTTTTACATAGAAAACAGTATAGCACCTGAACAATATGATGGAAAACTAGTAAAGCTTTCGCAGCTCAAGGCTTAGCTTTGGGAAATTAATACTGTAAACAAGAAGGCTGTATCATTGTGAATGGTATCCATAGCATACCAATAGTGTGTGGTTTCCGTTTCAGACAGCTTTATAGAGAAAGCAACAACAGCACTGTTTATGAGCCCATGTAAGTCACCACCATATATAACCACACACCACAACAGGAAACTAGAATCCCTTCTGTATGTAAGTAGAACACACCAGTGACATTTGAGTTATGACTGTGAATGCAATCTCCCTGGGGGAAACTTAGGTTAAAATTCTACCATCACATTTATTGAACAAACATTTATTGAGCACTCATATGAAATAATTTGCTAAGTACTGAGAATGCAAAATGAACAAGTAATAATTTCTGTTCATTCTACCCTACCTGCCTCTGCCAAAAGCTCACAAGTTTTTTTTTGGAGAGAGAACAAATTATTTTTTAAATGATATTTAAGTATAATAAATATATTACAAACAATATTTTATAGAGCCATAGAAAGGTGGGGGGCTTTATCTCATGCCTTTTAGAAAACAAAGGTAAAGGAGATTGACCTTCTTGTTTCTCAAAGAATATGTATAATGTATTACTTTCCAAAAGTTAACCCTGAGTCCATTATCTGTAATAAAAGTGACTAGTGAAACTGGCAACCTCCAGAGAAAGCAAATATTCATATTAGATGTAAATGCCTGAAAAGAGGACTGCATTGACATGATTGTGAAAAGAAAAAAAGAAAAAACAGAATCTGCAACTGCAGATGCAAACACTCTTCTGCAGGGGACCTATGTGCCAAAGCTTCTGTGCAGTCATCCGGAGCGAATTGAAATAATATAGCATTTGAAGGATTCTGTAGGTATGCAATTACTGAGAACCACATATGTGTAAGAAAAAGCAAGAGAAACTTCAGGGCACAAGGTGCATGCAAATGTTAATCATTTCCACCAATAATTAGCTCATTTTAGTAGAAACATTTGGCTCCTTCTTCAAGAAACCACCAAATTTGAAAAGAAAATGTATAGTTTTATTCCTGTTTCTAAATGCAATAGGAATGACAATGGCCTGTATGTAGTATTTCCTTAGTTGATAGGAATTAAAGGTTGTTCCAGGTTCTAAAAGCATTTACTTCCATCTGCACTGAGTTAGGGAAAATGTCAAAATAAATAAATCAAGATTAGCTAACATGTTGAGCAACGGAGATGTGATGAATGAAGGACGACATAATTGACTAAACTCTGGAAAATATCTTCGTGATGAGAGCGCTTGTTATAGAAAGCCATTGACTGATCTCAATCTCTTATAGTAAGTATTCTTACCTGGGAAAACCTGACACAAAGCATACTGAAGATGAATAAAATAAAGGGAATTATCTGTTTTGTATGATCCACCTATGTCTATCACTGTATTTCTCCTATATATTAGAGTATAATATTAAGTAGCAAATTTCTTTAGAAAAAGTATGATATCCAATAATATAATTATTTCTAAATTTTCTCAACTTGTAATATCAACTAATTACTTGTTTTACTCTCAAAAGTGGGAGGGGAGATTTGGGTAGGGAACAGAAAATTATTGCTCTACACTACATTGTTTTTTCTCCTAAAGTCAAAACTGTTGGTGCACACATGTTAAGTGTTGTGACTACATAAACAATATTTTGTGCATCCTGTCTTCCTGTGTCCAAATACGTAAGCAAGCAGGGTTTATTCCCAATGGTAAGCCTCCCCATGATCTTTTTCAGTTTTTGTCTTTCACCTATGATTCGACACTCAAACCTCTCTATTTGTAAACTGGTTGTTGAAGGATAGGCTATATAATTTGTGGAGTTTGGTGCAACATTAAAACGCAGAACCCTGTGTACAAAAAGAAAAAAGTTATTAAAAGTGACAAAACTTAATGCCTTTTTCTTCTTTCCACAGTCTCTCTCTTGACTCGACATTGCGTTTTCTACTTGTTATTTAATTTCATTATGTGTAAAAATTTTTTTTTTAAATTTTAACATGAATTTTACTGCTCATATTTATGTCACTTAATGCTGGTTTACTATACAAATATAAGAACATTTAACTTGTATGCATAACCATCAACAGTATACAATTCATATTTCAGACACATGGAAATGCTGCACAAAACTAACTCAACTATTTATATTTCACATCTTGATATGCAAACAATCTACCAACACACTACCTTCAGCTCCCTGATGAGTAAGAAAATGAAAGGGAGCTATAGACGCCCTGTCTTTCCCTTTTCTTCAATGTCATCATTTTCTATGTAAGTGCTAAGCTAAAACAGGGAAGTAACACAATTACAAAAGGATATGGTAGGATTCCCTTGTTGTTCATGTTTCTTAGAATGCCATTTTCTTCTGTCTGCATTTGAAGCATGCTCTGGTTCTAACAGAAAGTATGACCTCTAAGGAGTGGCATGCTCTGCTTGTTCAGTCATAGTTGTAACATTGTGACCTTGAACTCACTTTGAGTCTCATGGAACTCCCACAAATTGTGTGCCCACAAGAATTCTGTGCTCATGGAGTATTGCGAAGCTGTATGCTAATGGTGTGACAAGGAACAGTGATGGACATGTATATTGTGCATATCTTTTCTGCTAACATGCATGCTCCGTTGTCCCCTCACTCCTCACTGGCAAAACATAAGTTAAAAAAAAAAATTATTAGGAATTTGAAAAAAACAACAACAGCGCATTAAACCAAGCTGGGACCCTTCATAACATGGGATTATATGTGATTGCCCAGGTCACACGCTATGAGGCTAGTCCTGAGTGGCTTGTATACTGTTTTGTGTTTTTTTAAAAATTAAATTTATTGGGATGACATTGGTTAATAAAATTATGTTTCAAGTGTACAATACTATGATAAATCATCTGTATATTGCATTGTATCTTTACCACCCAAAGTCAAAACTCCTTCTATCACTATATACATAACCCCCTTTACCCTTTACTTCCTTTTTTCCACCCCGTTACCCTTTGGTAACCACCATACTTTTGGCTGTGTCTATGTTTGTCTTGTTTGTTTGTTGTTTTCAGTTTTATTCCCCACATATGGGTGAAATCCTATGGTTCTTGATTTTTTCTGCCTGACTTATTTAACTTAGCATGATATTCTCAAGATCCATCCATGTTGTCACAAATGGCAGTATTTCTTATTTTCTTATAGCTGAGTAGTATTCCATTGTATATGTGTACCACATCTTCTTTATCCAATCATCTATCAAAGGACATTTCAGTTGTTCCCATGTCCTGGCCACCATGAATAACACTGCAATAAACATAAGGGTATGTATATCTTTATGAATGAATGTTTTCAAATTTTGGAGGTAGATACCCAAAAGATGGGTTGCTGGGTCATGTGTTAACAGTAATCTTAATTTTACAAGGAAACTCTATACTGTTTTTTATAGTGGCTATACCAGTTTACATTTTCACCAGAAGCGAATGAGGGCTCCTTTTTTTTTTTTCACAACCACTTCAACAATTACCGTTACTTGTCTTGTTAATGATAGCTATTCTAACAAGTGTGAGGTAGTATCTCATTGTAGTTTCGATTTACATTTCCCTCATAGCTAGTGAAGTTGAGCATTTTTTAATATATCTGTTGGGCATTTGTATGTCTTCTTGGAAGTGTCTGTTCAGGTCCTCTGCCCACTTTTTAATTGGATTATTTGTCTTTATGTTGTTGAGTTGTGTGAGCTCTTTATATACATGAATGGGCAAAAGTAGGCTTATAGTTGTGAGTATTCTTATTTGTGTTACAACTGTAAAACTACTTTTGTCCACTCCTGTATTTTTGCTATTATCCCCTTATCAGAGGTGTTGTTTGCAAATATCTTCTCCCATTTGTTTGGTGGCCTTTTTGTTTTGTTAACAGTTTCTGGTTGCCTTTTTGTTTTGTTGATGGTTTCTTTTGCTGTGCAGAAACTTTTTAGTTTGATATAATTTTACTCATTTATTTTTGCTTTTGCTTCCCTTGACTTTGAGGTCAAGATTATAAAATCCTCTCTTTTTTTTGTTATTATTTTTTAATATGTCTTTTTGATTTTAGACAGAGGAAGAGAGAGGGAGATAGAATCATCAATGATGAGAGGGTCATTGATCGGCTGCCTCCTGCAGGCCCCCTACTGTGGTTTGAACATGAAACCCAGGCATGTGCCATGACCAGGAATTGAACCGCCATCTCCTGGGTCATAGGTTGATACTCAACTGCTGAACCATGATGGCTAAAATCCTCTGTAAGACAGAGGTCCATAAGTTTAGTAACTGTGTTTTCTTTTATGTAATTTATTTTTTCAGTTTTATAGTTTAATCCATTTTGAGTTAATTTTTGTGGATGGTGACAATTGGCAATCTAGTTTCATTTATTTGCATGTGGCTTTCCAGTTTTCCCAGCACCATTTACTGAAGGGCTCTCTTTATCCCATTGTATGTTTTTGATTACTTTGTTGAAGATTATTTGCCCATATACACGTGGGTTTAATTTTAAACTCTGAAATCCTGTTTCATTGGTCTGTGTGTCCATTCTTACCTATTATTCAACATAACAGGTACAGGTAGTGAAAGTCATAGCCAGAGAAATCAGGCAAGAGAAAGAAATAAAAGGCATGCAATTTGGGAATAAAGAAGTAAAACTATCACTTTTTGCAGATAAAATGATTCTCTATATGTAGAAAACCCTAAAGACTCCACCCCGCCAAAATAAACAAATATAGTAAAGTTGCAGAGCACAAAATCAACATACAACAATCCATTCCATACTTATATATTAAAAATTGAAATTCTAGAAAAAGAAATAAAAAATTTCTTTTGAAATTACAACAAAAAGAATAAAAACCTAGGAATAAACTTAACAAAAGATGTGAAGAACATATACACTTTAAACTGTAAGGCATTATTAAAAGAAACTGAAGAAGACACAAATAAATGGAAAGATATTCTGTGTTCATGGATTGTAAGAATCAACATAGTTAAAATGCCCTTTTACCCAAAGTAATATACAGATTTGATGCAATCTCCATCAAAATCCCAATGACATTTTTAAAAGAAATAGAACAAAAAAAATCAGATTTGTAAAGAACTACAAAAGACCCCAAGTAGGCAAAGCAATCGTGAGAAAAAAGAACAAAGCCAGAGGTATCACACTCTCTGACTTTAAATTATACTACAAAGTGACAATATTCAAAACAGCATGGTACTGGCAGTAAAACAGACACACAGACTTTATTGTTTCCACTTGGAAAATTAGAGGCCTTGTTTATGTATTGAACCCACATCAGTCATACTTGTCTTTATATTTTAACAGATGTAATTTTAACATGTGTATCTTTAAGGAAGAGGGGTGCCTTACAGCCATTGTTGCCCAAAACATTTACTATAAAATAAGATTTAAACCTATAGCATTAGTACCACCTAGTTCATAAATAACCCCAATTAGTTGTTTGCTAAGACACAAACACTAGAATAATGGTCATAAGAGACCACAGCCTGAGGAATGTACCAGCATATGCTTTTCTTTCCAATAAGTGAACTCAAGAACACAAAAAAAGGCCCAATGAGGCTAATAAGACCTATTCAACTCTTGGCTATTTGTAACCATCTTTTCTACATATGCCACAGGGATCTTATATTCACCTAGATTTCTCTCCTGGTGAATTGCTTTTACTGCTATTTCTTAGTCATATTTTCCTTGTTTTTAATCTATCATAATATTTTATCTTGCTTCTGTTATTTTTGATGATCTCTCCTTATTTTATAATCATAATGACCTTTGCCAGTTATTTTCACCGCATCCATTGAGGCTTTCTGTGATCGCTTTGCATGTTTTAGCTGATCTTCAAGAAAATTATGGTGAGAATTTTATTGAAATGTGTGCCCGTATTAGAAAGGTTGAAGAAATAAAGATTGAGGAGAATAGAAATAAGTAGAGGGGTAACAGATCATGATGAGAATAATGATCAGATTCTATAATACTGAAGAATTGGTAAAGGGGGAAAATAAGAAGTTGTTCTTGAAAGGGGAAAATCAATTTGAAATTACAGATTTCATAATGAAGATGAGATTGAAGATGTAACAGTGTGGGTGGGTTGACTGGCCTGGATTGAAGCGTTGAAGGTGTGTAGGACAAAGAACTTTTATTTTGTTTGATTATTAGAACTTAGAGAATGCTTGTCAGAGGTGTTAATAATTGCTGCAGGGTTCTTCAAATCTTGAAATGTTTTTCTTCTAACATTCAAAAGTTAATTTTATGCTTAAAATCTGCCCCATTAATGGAGCTATTATCTTACCTGCTCTATGCCCTCATCACCCATAAATTGAGTAAAAAGCACTGGTTGCCAGGTTTTCTTTTGGATTAATTATAATTACCCAGCAAATAGTGTTGAAAAAATACATTAGGTTACACAAATAGTATTTGGTTTATACATTTTATTTTCATTTCATCCACATTTATTAGTTAGTCATATCCCTTGCTGATCCCTTTTTATATTTTAGAGCAATTATATTTTGTATAATTAGACTTAAGAGCAAGAACATCTTACAGCGTCACTGTGCCCAGGTCTTTATGACAACATAACAATTTGAAAGTGTAACAAGTTAATTGAACTCCTCTTTAAACTTTAATATTTTAAAGAATAAACTTTTCTTGATTGTTCTAATTAATTTTTTAGTTATGGTTTTTTAAAAAAATTTCTCCAAAGAATAATTAGAAAATAAATATTATAAATAGATCAGTTTGTCTTTCTGGATTGGTTTGGTGCTGTTTTATCAGGAACATATTAGTTTCTTTGGGGATACAACATTTTCCTCCTAAAGGATCTATTTAGGAAAAATATGTTCTCCAGACACATTTTCAAAGTTGACATACAATTTTTGTCTAGTGAGTCTCAGAAAATTCATATTCTTACAAGATATAGTCATTATATATTGAATAGAGGAATATCATTTTGAAAAGTAGAACTGTATTTATGCCACTAAAAACTTTAATATCTGGGCATATCTGAGAAGTAACATAAAGGCTTTTTTCTAATTTTTAATCCCTTATATCTTTAGCACTTTAAAATTTTAAAAAGCCCCAGTAGCTTACTAGATAAGGCATTGGCCTCCTAAAACTAAAAAAAAATTATGTTCACTAAGGTATTTCATTTCAGCTTTGCAAAAAACCTAAAATGTATATATTGTTTTCAGTCCTAGGTGAATAAACTGCTTAAAGTAGTAAAATAACTTCACCTAAAATAGTTTAAAACAGACTTTAACAAGTTTATTTCATCAAATGAATGTGTCGGGGAGAAATACTGGACTGTAGATAAAAATTTAGGAGTTAGTAGGATATAGGTGACATAAACTAATGAAACAAGATGAGGAGCCCCAAAATTACAACCAGGGTAACTCTACAATTTAGAGTTTGAGAAGATAAGGAGAATCCAGCAGAGTAAATTGTTAACATGGGAAAATATAGTGTGGCAGGGAGAAATAATACCATTCCTTGGAAACCACTTCAATTCCATAAATAAATCACAGTCACATTCTGGAGTGACATTTTGCATCAGTAAGCATGAGGGGTGTACTACGTCATCTACACCTGCAGCACTCTTCCTCCTGTACTCTCCGGGTGACACTGGAACTCTGAAGCCTTTATGTGTAAGCATTATTCTCTGTCTGGGCCAGATCATCATGTACAAATTTAGCTAGTTCTGAGTTGTAGTAAAGCACTTTGACCAGAGGGGTTTGCCAAATTCTTATCATTTTCTTTTTTGGGGGGATATACATTTTTCTGTTTCTTTTTATTGTCTGGTGCTCAGCAGATGGATAAGTAAAATGCTTCAGGAAGGCAGCCTTTTTTTGATTCATATGAAGCTGCCAGTTAGATTTTTGCCTCAGCTCCTTCAGCTGAGGTCTGGTTCTTTGTCACAGGGGCCTGCATTGCCTGGAACTAATGCCTCAAGTCCTGAAGATGACCTTGATGGCAAGAGGTTCTATATCTAGATGTGTGATTTTATATATATTGGGGACAACTTCATGGAAAAGTAATTTTCAAAACAGATTTTTTGGAGTATGGTTCTGGATCATTGGGAGGCAGTGGTATCATGTTGCTCTGGGGCACTTGGCTGGCTTTGCTCACAATTTGCCAAGCAGGGTAGGGAATGCGGGAAAGAAGAGAAAAACTGGTGATGAAATAATACAAATCTGAACTCACTAATAAGTACTGATCCCTCAATGGAGTATTTTTCTGAAGGCAGTTGATGACTGAAAGAATCAAAATTGAGTCTAGCCAGTGTTTCTCAGTGGTTGAGCATAGACCCATGAGCCAGGCAGTCACAGTTCGATTCCTGGTCAGGGAACATGCCCAGGTTGTGGGCTCAATCCCCAATAGGGGGCATATAGGAGGCAGCCAATTGATGATTCTCTCTCATCATTGATGTTTCTCTCTCTCTCTCTCCCCCTCTCCCTTTCCCTCTCCCTTCCTCTCTCTGAAATCAATAAAAACATATTTAAAAAAAAATCAAAATAGGTAAATATGGAATGAATTATTGATACTACTCTATTTCAATTATACTATCATGGTGAATTATTAATGAATTATAAGAAAATGAAAATTGTTAAATATTGGAGCTTCTTCTCCAGAATTCTGAATATTTTATTGAGCTTCAGAAGTCTGCATGACCTCAGAGTCCTCAAAGCCACGTCTCACCCACACTGAGGTGGAGGAAGAGCCACAGCAGGCAGTCAAGAGTTGCTTGGATATGGGCTCTGGTGATGTCCCATGTCAAATACCCATTTTCCCTAAATGTAATGAGATAAGTTTGTTTAATTTAGCTCCTTAAGTAAAAGGTATGAGAATTCCTCTCTGGCTTCTTGCTAGGTCCAGAAGTGACTTCGGCGATTACAGTTTTTCTAGAGGCATTGAAAGGGGCTTGAAGATGGTGTAAGGCAAGATCAGAACCGTTTCTTGTCATGGCACAGCATTTCCCTTGTTGGGCAGTCATGGAAAGATCTGTGAGGAAGTGGCCAGTTTCCTTCCTCCACAAAGATTAAAGGGGTCCACCTGACTTAAATATAATTGGTAGCAGAGTCTCACTCAAGTATAGTTGAATTTGTCATCTGCTAAGAACTCTAATGCGATGTGGTTTCTAGTGCTCAGTGATGAAACTTCTCTGGGTCAGTGCCTTCACATCTAGGCTCAAACAATTTTCTTCTGTTATAAGCACAAATATAAACACACCTACCCTCTGGGCGACACCTCAGATTCCTTCCCCTTGCTCCCACATATTTGTAATTTCATCTAGTAACCAACTTGCTAGATCCCCCTATTATAAAATTTCCCCAGATCCCTTTTATCCCTCTACATGAATCATAGCCTCAATTTCTCTTTTATTATTGATCTTAATAAATCAGTAAATCCAGAACCCAACCAAAAATGTTTCCTCTTCATTGAGGGTAAGGAGGCAATTCCTCAAATGTTCATATTATTTTAAGGCAAGTGATACAGAGACTGGCTATATTCCTTATCATTTCTTCCCCTAAGAATGGGTTTAATCATCCTAAAGCAGTCAAACAAAACAGAGACAAAGCACCATGGGCTAAATTCCATTTATCCAATCAGGCTGAATAGTCATACTTTGCTCTTTTCTTATGTTGTTTGTCTGGAACAGATTCTAGATGTTGTGCTGGGTGTCTGACAGTATTGATAAAGCCTGATGCACTTCGAGGCACCCACACATAGTTAAGATCATCTGAGAAAACATTACTCATCCACTTGTGTCTAATAAAAAGGAAGAAGAGGGAGGGAGGGAAAAAAAGAGGGTTGGAGGGCCTGGGGGAGGAAGAGAGAGGAGGAGGTGGGGCCAAGAGGGGAATGAGAAGAGAAGGGAAGGAAATAAAACAACACCATCGCTTGTACTCCAAGGAGCCCTGGTAAGGAAGGAATGAAGAGAGCATGCTGCGACTGTGACGTCTGTGGCAACAGAGACACTCTCTTTGCTCAGGGTTTCTTCTTTACCAGGAGGATCAGGGCTTCTATGGGGGAGGGTCTGGCAAATCTCTGGTGAAAGGTACTGACAGAGGTTAAATGCCTTAGGTCAGAAAGGAATCTTGTTCAGAAGGAACAAGACTCTGCTTTCCAGATAGTTTAGTTTAGGATTCCAGGCTTCCCCATATGGAAACATCTTAGACGGTCTTATCAGCCTGTGATTTCACGCACCTGGGTGTCACATTTGAGTGCGCTTGGCCAGGGAAGGGAAGGGGCAGGTTGGATTGATAGTAAAAACCAGGTGTACACAAAAGGAACAGTCTTTTTGTTTTGTTTTTGTTTTTGAACAGGGTACAACATGGGTCTGAGACCAAGCAAAGCAAACCGTAGGAAATACAGGAGTTCCAGACATTAGAAAGTGAGGATCAGCAGGCTCAGTGACAGAGTAAAGATAAATAAGAAAGGCGGAGTATAAAATATAGTAATGCTGAGGAAGGATGAATAAGCATAGTAACAACGGTGCCACCTCATTAATGAATGCTTAGTATATTCAGCTTACACGTATTATTGTGAGTGAGAAGGGTCATGTCATCCCCGTTATACAGAGAACTGAGGCTGAAAGGGTAAGTAGTTCCCTCAAGGTCACACAGCTGCCATAGAGCTGGGCCTCAGGTGGTAGTGTAATGCCAAACCTGGGATCTTCAAATTTGAAAGCCAGGAAAACAGGGATACCATGCGCAGAAAGAGGAAAAGGAATAACTGCTGTGTGTGTGGAGGGTGGCACCGGGAGAAGAGGGGCCGAGGTGGTTTCGTTGTCACCATAGTGATGCACGCACCTTTTACACATCATTGCTGCCTTCATACCACAAATAAGATATTTTGTGATATGTGTTTGCAAGTATTCTCTATGCATACAGAACAGTCAGTGATCCTTCCAAGAAAGCTTAAACATCAAACCTAAAAATTCTTCAACTAAAACCATTCGTTCGTATTTATTTCTCCGAACGTAAATTAGTGGCCTGCCACAGCTGACATCTGTAAAAAATCGCTCTGAAGCATTTTCTCTTCCTCAGTGTGATTTACTAGTATTTGTTACTTTTCATAACACATTGGGGAAATATGTTTTTCCAAATGGCATATTTTTAGTTTTTTTCCTTGATGCTTATTTTTATAGTAGATTATTTTGCTCTACATCTAAACCATTGTTTTTATCTTTCAATTTTTCTCCCAAATAAACAATATTGCTTTTCTGAAGTAGTATCTTCAAATCCAAAATTAACTTCCCAGGTGCCTCAGGGTACTCTTTAAAAAGATGCCTTCTTTGAGATATTTTCAGTGGATGCTTCTTTGGCCTGTCTAGCTATTTATTTTCTGACTCTGTTGCTAAAATGGACAAGGAAACCTGTGCTGATTATAGTCATATGTTTAGAAGACTTAAGAAAAAACAAAACAAAACAAAAATAACACAGAAGCATCTGGAAAAAGTTGGAGTAGTGACTACAATAATAATAGCCTGGATGAACTACTGTGAGATAAACGCCTCTCTTAGTAGAATATCTGTGACACCACATAGAATGAAAAGCAAAAATTTTTTTTTTTACTTTTGCTTTGAAATATAAATGAGCCCACCCAATTTAAAATAGTGTTGAAATGACTGAAATAATTTATTTAATCCCATATAAACATCATACTTTAGTCAGTACCAAAATTATGTTTTGATTGTCATTTTAAGAGCATACTGAATATGTTTCAGTGACCACATTTCTTATTGTGCACAAAAACATGGAGCAATGTTTTCCCCTCCCTCACTCCCCATTAGGATGATACATTACTCCTTGAAGAATTTTTATGCTTTCTACCATTTTGTGACACATGTCATACTTATTAATTTTTCAATGCTTTGTGAGAGCAGTGAATATTAATGTCTAGTTCACCATTGTTTACCTAGCATTTTGGCTAGAATAAGGCCTGAAATTCAAGCAGGTATTCAGAACATGTGTAGAATGAAATAATAAATGTGAGACATTATTTGAGAAGATTATATGCATAAACCCAGTGGCTCTGTGTGCAGATAAATAGAAGATAAAAATCCTCTAAGTCACTCAAGCTGCGGGTTGAAATATATGGTTATGCTTTTCATAGAAGTTTATAGCTTAACAGGAAATGAAGTTTCCACTCTGAATTACCTTGTGTTTATTTTATGATACAGAGCCTTACTAAATCTTCTAAAAGACATATTTTAAAAATTTGACTCAGGACCAATATTTTATGATAATTTCATATTGCAGATAGTTTATGGTTGAGTTTGTAATTTCTGATTGCAAGGATTTCTACCTCTAACATCAATTTCAATTTTTTAAAATAATTTTAATGCTGCATTTCTGGGAGTTGCTATTCCTGTTATGGAAACTGTATTGAGTATCCTGATCCTTCCTGCACAGGACAATATCATTTGGGAAAAATATCAAATTTTATCTGCATATTCATGTAATTAGTCCATGATAGGCTTATTATAATTCATTTTATTTCTTGTTTAATAAATATAAACCAGTATGTTTAATAAGTACAACTCAAGATGTAATCAAGACATCATGCAATGAATTATTTCTAATTTTCACTATCCCTGTAAGCTGTTTTTAGTAACTAATCTTCCCTTCCCCTTGATGAGAACTCCATGAAATCTGTGAGTTTTCTGCCCAGGCCTTAGTCTTTCTAAATTGCATATAATTTCAACTCAGGAATTAGAATGTTTGATACCTGTAACTGGACTCTGAATTGGCATATGTTACAGACAATAATTTGGTAAAGACCAAGGAAAGGGGAGGCAGGTGAGGGTGGAGGTAGGCAAAGGGTGGGGGGGACTCCTGCAATAATGCCAACATTAAAAAAAAATTTGTAATAAAAATATATTTTCCCTTCTACTATAACCCACTTCTGCTTGCAGGAATCTGTTTCAGACTGGGATTGATCAACAAAAAGGGCATAGGGATGGACAATGAGATTAGCTTCTCCTCCTCCTTCCACATAGCAATGCTGTTTTGACCTGAACAAGGGGAGGGAAAGTTTGATCGTGGGCTAGGACACTACAAATCTCCATATGGTGTGGCCTGGTAATCAGTTCTGTCCTGCACTGTGGCCTGGAAGATGGGGCACCCTTTTGGGCTCTTCCCAAGTTTGCTCCTGTCCCTCCCTTCTGGGGAGGAGACATCTCTGTTGAGATAGTCCCCTTAGATGATTTCTTCAGCCCCTGAGCATCTGGTTCTACAATTCTGGCCTCTTTCCCCAGAGGTTTTTCGTCTCTTGAAGCAGCTTTATAGGGAAGGACCCAAGACGGCTCCTTGCCTGCTCTCTCTCCCTGGTACAGCATTCACTAGTCTACAGGATACAGTTTTTCGGATTACATGACCTACTGAACTCTGCAGTGCAAGCTAATCCTTCCACAGTAGCATTCCCCTGTTTTCACTATCTAAGCAAAGACTGAGTCCATCTTTCATAGGCAGGAGCCAGATCTCATTCATGGTTTAGATTTCTCAGACTTGAGCAGAGCACCGCCCTCTGTATCTAACAATTTCAGCAAACATTTCAAAAACAGTTTTCCTAGGTAATGGGATTCAAGCCCCTGTCCCCTCTTACTATGCTAGGAGTTATAAGTAGGAGTTCATAAAGCTGCAACAGTAAATCCTTTCAGCAGCCCCCTACCCCTTCTCTCCATTTTGATCCTGATTAATATATTTGAATCAGAGGCCCAAGGACCATGGAACAGGTTCTCTTGCATTTTCATTCTAAATTTCCTTTGGGTGAAAGGTATGGGGAGTCTGGCTCACAAATCACAAATTAGCATATTTTTTACAGTTTCTGTTCCAAATGTTCTCTTATATCCTAAATAGATTTTAATTAACTCCCTATTAACCTGAAAAAGTTATATAAAGTAAAATTATATATAGTCATTGCAAATGGATAATCAGTAACATTTGCAGTAAATGGGAGGTGTCCATAAAACACACTCACAGAACAAAATCAAAATTAAACCAATGTCATTGAATTCTAGCAAGAGGATCTAGCTAAGGATCTGAGCCCGAGGTTTGCTTTTACTTTGCTAAAAAGGGATATTAGCCCTGGCCAGGTGGCTCAGTTGGTTGGAGTAGCATCCCATACATCAAAAGGTTTTGGGTATGATTCCAGTCAGGGCACATACCTAGGTTGCAGGTTTGATCCCCTGGACAGAGCGCTATGGAAGGCAAGCAAATGATGTTTTTCTTTCTCTCCCTTCCTTTCCTTTCTCTCTAAAATCAATAAAACATATCCTTGGGTGAGGATTTTTTAAAAAGTGGGGATATTAGCAAGCCATAGAAAGAAGTTGAAAATATACTAACATCAAACTGAGAACTTTTGTTAAAGTAATCAAAAGCTTTGAAAAAGGACTATTTTCTCAGTATTTAAGGCCATAACAGTATTCCACCTGAAATCATTTTGTTTTCTAACAGTGGGTATTTGTCCCATGTTGCAGAGAACACTGCACTATGTCTAACCTAGCATGAATGACTACCTCTTAGAGTTACAGTGAGTTTCAGATAATACATGTGGAAGCATTTCAACAATATTAGCAATAGTTGCCACTACATGTTGGATCCTGTGCTAAGCCGTTATATACATTATTTTTTGCATAATCTAATCTTATGATGTAGATATTAGTATCCATATTTTATTGCTGAAAAAGGAAAGCTTACAGAGATTAATTTACTAGAATTTAATAATGAGTAAATGGCAGTGCCGGGAATTTAACCCTAGTTTGGCTAATTCCAGAATGTATGCCTGTGAACACAATGCAATGTATTTGAGTCACCTTTAATATTACATGAAAACAAATAAATATATTGTGCTGCTTCCATTTTGTTTTTTGGTCACTTCTACATTGGGAGAGCTACCCAGATTTTTTAATCTATTCTAATTTTGTTCCATAATTTATGTCATATTTCCTTTGCAGAATTTTGTATGTAGATATGTGTGTATATGAAATACACACACATACATACACACACAGACACACAGGAACACATAGAGTATGCTCAAATCATAAGGATACAAAGGTGGATGGCATTTACTGACTAAACATGGTCATATAAAAGTGTCCAGATCAAGAAACTGGCCATCAGTAGCACCCTAGAAACTCCTTCCTGTTTCCTGCTAGTCCCTGCCTTCCTGAGAGTAACCCATATGTTGACTTCTAACATTACACGTTAGTCTTGCTTATTTTAATTTTATAACAGAATCATGCATTAGATCATTCATTGGCTCCTCTTCACACCTGGCGTCTTCCCTCAACAGTATACTTGTGAGATTCGTCGATGTTGCTGTGTGTAGTGTTTACTCTTTTTACCGTTAATGGACGTTTGGGTGATTGCCAGTTTTTGCCTACTACCAAGAATATTGCTTTGCATATTCTTGAAAATATCTTTTGGGAACCTATACATACATTTATTTTTTGGAAAATATCCAGGAGTGGTATAGTTAAGTCATAGGAGATGCATATATATAGTTTGGGGGAAAACTGTTTTATTTCATTTTCTTGTCTTCTGCCAATCAACATTGATTTGTTCTTCGCAACTGCATTCTGATTTTCTTTGGGAAAGGATTCACCAATAGTATGTGGTCATTTTAAGGCAATAAATCAAGTGTTGTGTTTTTTAAATACAGAAACAGAAGGGGTCTGTGGAGCCTTTGTTTACTAGAACTTTACAAGTATCTTCCTTTGTACAGGAAAAATATAGAGGCCTGTGATCTAAACTTATTCAATCATAGTCTATTTTTAAGGGAGATTTGAAACTTGAGCAGAGTAATTCAAAACAGAAGAAATAATTGGCATTTCATCCTAGTAGCAGCAGCACTGACTTGGAGAGTCATAAGATTTATAGTTACTGTTTCTTGTCAGTTTTAAACCTGATTGTTTGCCTTATCCTGATCCTGTGAGCTCCTGTATCTCCTTCCAGCATGTTCCCTTTTTAGTTAAAATATTCATGTTGGTTTCTGTTGCTTGCAACCAAATTAACCTATGTCATATATAAGCTCATATACCACACATCAGTAACAGCTTTTCTCTTACTATGCTATAAATAGTGTTCCATTTTACTGTACTCTCTTGAGTATGATGGATTACAGAACAGCCTTGGCGGCTACATATAGATGAGAACATCCATTAAAAGAGTGTGTGATTTCTGGACAGAGTGGAAATGCTTCCTACAAATGAGGCCTGGGGGAAATGGTCAAGATTAGGCTTCTCTTCATTAGCCATGTGGGAGAGATGCGTGTTCAAAGACAGGGATTATGATAGTACCGGAAATTTTGTCTTCTATAGTTGATATTTACTACTACAATCATAATTATGTTTTATTTCTCAATGCTATTTTACATTTCAGATTAAGTGCATTAAATAGTAGTGTTCATAATATCACTTTGTATCGAGTGAATGAAGAGGAGAGGTAAATAAAGGTTACTTGCTATGAAATTGCCAGTAAGAATTCCTTTGCCCATTTCTTAATTGGTTTGTTTGTCTTCCTCTTGCTGAGTGCTATGAGTTCTTTGTACACTTTGGAAATTAGCCCCTTATCAGATACATCCTTGGCAAATATGTTTTTCCAAACCAGTGCCCATCAGTAGATAAGTGGATTAAAAAGCTGTGGGACATTTACACCATGGAATACTACGCAGCTGTAAAGAAGAAGAATCTCGTACCCTTTGGGACAGTATGGATGGACCTGGAGAATATTATGCTAAGTGAAATAAGTCAGGCAGCAAAAGAAAAATATCACATGATGTCGCTTATACGTGGAATCTAAAGAACTTAATAAACTGATGAGCAGAATAGATTCAATGACATGGAAGCATAGATGAGACTGATGAATGTCAGAGGGATGGAGGAGGGTGGGTGGGTGGAGGGGGAGAGAGTAACCAAAGAATTTATATGCATATATGCACAACCCAAGGACAGGGACACTGGTGGGGAGAGGGACTGGGGAGGGGAAAGGAACAGGGTGGAACGGGTCATTGGGAAGAAAAAGGGACATCTGTAATATTTTAAACAAAAATAAAATTAAAAAAAAAAAATTTCTGCCAAGTATATTGGGATGTATTTCACCTGTTCAAATTATGTTAAATCTACTTAAGGATTTAACATTGTGAGTTTTACTTAAATTTTAATCCCGTCTGCTAAAAGTTGGAGTGGACTTTTTTCTTTTCCATTTCAACTGTACACAAACAGGTGTGTAGGACCCAAATGCCCTTTTTTTAGAGTTGTTTGTAGGGTCTAGCTACTTTGGAGTGTACTGTGGAGTTGGGTAAAGGTTGCTTCAGTCCATTAGTGTTGAATCTCAGGTATAAGTCTTAAACTGAAAGGGGCCTTCAGATCACATTTTGCAGTATTGTGTGAACAGAGATGGTGGCTACTTGAGACACCCTAGCCTAAGTCGTTTCTTGGCCGAATGACCATGATAGCATGGTCTGGGTTCTCCTGCCCTGCTTTCCTGAATTCCACTTCAGCTCACACAAATAAAGGGGGGATGGGCAGCTAGTTGAAAAACCCTAGAGATAATTTTTAGAACAGTTGCATTCTAGGGCTGTGGATATTAGCCCTGAAGTTCCAGGCCAGACAGCACAAATCAGAGTTGAGCTGCAGGAGGCAATATATGCAAGGGTTGAAAACAGATACTGGAGGGAGAGACTGCTGGAGGCCAAATTCTGATATCATTTACTAGTTTTATCACTTCTCGGCCTTTTGGCTAAGATCAAGTGCATTTATTAATTATGTGTTCCTCAGCAAGTTACTTAACCCATTAAGATTCCTTTTCGGACCAGTAAAATGGAGAACAGAATAGTGTTTTCTTTGCTGTGATATGTAAATTAGAAAATATCTGTAAAGCTCTTAGTCTCAGTCACATTAGATATTAGCTTTTATTATAGGATTCCCCATTCTATCATCTTGAGATACTTCAAAGAAACTGGACTCTTAATTATAAAATGTGAACCCCCAAAAGCCAGACTAGATCTCCCTGGTCTACTCTTGCAAAGCCTCTTGTACCTGTTTTTAATGCATTTATCACAATGTTTATACTTACAGTGCTGTGAAGATTGTTTATTTGTTTGCTCTGATGTCTGGTTCCCTTACTGTGAATTAAACTCATTAAAGCTGGGATTATGGTTGATAATGAATGTATTTTCAATACCTAGGCAAATAACTGGTATAAATTGCCAAATAAATATTTGTAGAATGGATGCATGGATTTAAAATAGTCATCTGGGGGGCTATAGAGGTAGTAAATGGCCATTAAAGCTGAAGAGGATTAATTTACTTATACATCAGACTCTAATTTTTCTCCCATTGTATCCTCAGTGCCTATAACTGATCCTTAAATACAGAACTGATAAATAAACATTAAGTTGAACAATGTAAAACTGCCAATATTCAACTATTTCTGCCCTACAAAATGGCAATTACATATAGCTCAAAATGGTATTTGTTGAACAGATGAATAAATATTTTAATCCTAGAGTAATTGCCCATTGTGGATTTAATTTTCAATATATATTTATGTGTATTTGTTTGTCTTGTGTATCACAAACAATTGGGAGCTATGCAATAGCCCCGTATTTATAATCTCAAAAATTCTAATACTAAATACTAAAACTTGGTATTTTAAAGAAAGCTGTCTAAAAACTCTTCAGATGCTTACAAAATATGGAAACTACTAGTCTAAAGTTTGTTATTTGTGGATATCCAAACAAAATTAAGCTTTCTTAAGATGGTCTTCTTAAAAGAGTATTGCTTCCGCCCCCACTCATTTCTGGGAACAGGTAATTTATCTCATGGATCTTTGTATAGTAATACATGGAGAGTATATATTCTTTCTTTTAAAACTTAGGGTTTATTGAAGATATCAAAAAGATTTGGTGGCGATAATTGAACCCATTAATGAATGAGCAATATAAATATTTTCTACTCTGGCATAATGGCAAACCACCATGCATCTGCAGATTTGGTTTCTGATGTCAACTTTCAGTTTCCTCTCACCTGGAAAGTACTTATAATTATTCTACTTGGAAATAAGGGACTGGTTCCTCCTGTGGTATGATTGATATTATTCTCCTAAATTCTACTTTTTTTCTGAGTCTCATGACTATAATTTTCTGGACTGGGATATCTGCTTTTGAATTTGGTCCATTAATAATGTTTACATTCTTTATCATTTTTATGTGTTTGTTGAAAGCACATTTATATAATAAGTTTTTTTTTGTGATTTACATAGAAGATTTTATGTTCTTTCTATCAATATGCATGTCATAAAGTCTGGGAGCTTGTTTTTTAAAATGTTTAATTTTATATTTATTTATTTCAAATTAATGGAAGTGGCTGTGACTTCTTGGAATTCAGAATCAGGTTCTCTGATTCTAAATCTCAAGTTTTATTTTTTAGGAATTCTAAAAGATATTCTAGGATCACTAAGAATGGCCTCAGTAACTTATTAACTTTAATAGCAGAATCACCCCCACTGCTTTATATTTATTTATCATGTCAATTGGCAGGACCTTCAGTTTCATTTTGGGAAACTTACAGCAGTGTTTTCTTTAATTATTTGTTTGAATATTGTATTTGATATCCATTGTTTCATTTTTGTTGTCTATTTGTATCTTGCTTGTTAATACAGTTAAAGTACAAAATGCCTGCATTTTCATATTCTAATTTGGCACTATGAAGGCATTAACTTTAGTGTAAAATATATGGCAAATTTTATTCTTACTCTTCACTCTTAAAATTTCTGTTCCTCTTTTTTGACCTTCAAATTTATAAATATGTGAACAAGTTTAAAATTTAGTGATGGACATCAGTGATCAGTATATGCATTAAAGTGGATATGCTAAAATAAAGTATTTAAAAAAATGTTTCAAATAATAGAGTCACTTAAACATGAAAAAAACAATTGAGCATATTTATTACTCCCCTATTTCCTTGTCTTAACTGAATGTTTCAAATCAATCCCGTGAGAATGAGTTGTTAAACTTTAGGAGTAGCAATAGGAATATATTTTGAAGATTGCATTTTTAATTTAGGAAACAATTCATAACTATTTTATTTGTTTTAATTCTAGTTTATAGTTTAAATCAAGCCATGTTGTAATACAACATAACTGTTCCTACTAGTTAGTTCCTAGAGAGCAACTGCCCTTTCAAGAAATATTAAAAATAACAAAACATTTAGTAGAAAAACCTTCTTGATTCAATCATGTAAATTATTCGCTATGTTCAATAAAGAGCATTAGTTTCAGAGACATGTAGAGGAACAAAATATGAAAAGGAGAAAAAATCTGCTGAAAAATAATAAAACAGATCAGGAAAACTAACAAATTGATATAGATGTTGACATGAGTTTGAATTTAGTTATTTTATTTCTGACTAAATCCTCCAAAGAACATAATATAAAATTATTCTAAGAAATATGTCATGTTAACCTATCAGAATAAATTTGCAATTTTGTAATGAAACGATCAGAAATAATCGGGTTCAGACAATAATGACCAGAAATATGATTTACAAAGTTGCAGAGAGATAAAAGTGCTGGATTTAAGATGTAAAAACATCTGGCAAATGGCAGGCAGTATTGTTTGACACCATATTAGTAGGAGATGAAGGGAAGGAAAGGAAAGTCCTGGGAGGGTAGCTGAATAGAGGTGGACAGATCTTTGAAGTTTAGAAAGGTAAGTAGAATTCAGAATCTGAGAATCAGATATTCAGAACCTAATATCATCACCATGTAGGGCTGGGAGGTTCTAATCATGGAAATCCTGATTTTTTTTTTTTATCTTTGCCTACCAGATATGTTCCCAAAATAGTTTATGGAGGGAAGGAATTCAATGTCCCTAAATATATTTTATTTTTTGTTAAGTTAGGGACAAAGCAATCGGGACTTTTTGAAATGCATATGTAATAATAATAGCTGACTATTTTTGAGTGCATGTTGGAAACCAGGTATTATATACTATGTGCAAGTAACTTTCATGCATTATTTCTCTAAATCCTTAACTTATATTATGAACATTATCTCTATCATACAGATGAAGAAGCAGAGCCATAGAGTGGTTAAATCATTTTTTTAAGGTTACACAACTAGTAATGAGTGAAGCCTGGATTGGAACTCAGGCAGCTTGATTTAAAAGCTACAAGGATATATACTATTCAAGAACATGGGCAGGTGAGATCATATGGTGGATATAATTAGATTTGAATCATCTTTAAACATCATGATGAAATAGTGTAGACAAGTCACTATCTACAACTCCTATATTTGAAATTCATAGTTAATAAAAATATTAAGGAACATCCTGCTTAATTCAAGCCACCATGGATGCACTATTAATGATACATGAGAATAGGTAATAGAATCTTCAATAGAATGAGAAGTTGACATTATTGAATTTGTCTGGGATTTATTTTACTTCATTTGTCTGTTATCATTTGTTTATTCAATACACAATTATTTTCACCATGTGCTAGTTATAGTGTTAGCAATACACAGAGCATGTCCTCATGAATTTATAGTCCATTGATGGAGACAGTCAATAAATAAGCAAATACATAAGTATATGTATTATCAATATTTCTTGGAGATAAGTACTATGAAGAAAAATGAAGCAGACTAAAGATAGAGAGTGAAAAGGCAGGATTATTTTAGAAGGGGTGCTCAAGTATTCTCTGGGGAGATAAATTTGAAAACAGACCTGAATGAAGTGAATAAATAAGGTTTCTCGATATATATGGAGGAAATGGAAACAGTAAGTGTAAATACATTGAGTTCAGAAAACAATGTGAGGAGCATCAAGAGACAGGTAGGTGTGAGATCATGGAGGGTCTATTAGTCCATGGTGTAAGGTTCCCATTGTGAACCAGATGGAAAGCCAGAGGGGGGTTTTGACATGAAGATTTTAAGAAGATTTTTGATACTAAGATTTTTTTTATTTTTTTTAAAAATATATCTTTATTGATTTCAGAGAGAGGAAAGGAGAAGGAGAGAGAGAGACAGAAACATCAATGATGAGAGAGTCACTGATCGAGCCCACAACCTGGGCATGTGCCCTGACCGGGAATCGAACCCTGATCGCCTAGATCCTAGGCTGACGCTCAACCGCTAAGCCATGCCCGGCCAGGTCAATACTAAGATTTTTAAAAAATTAAAATTACTTCAGCTACTGAGGAGATAGCTTCTTTGACTAAGGTACTAGCAGTGGAGTTAAAGAAATGTAGTCAAGTTCAGATATATTCTAAAGGCAGAGCACAATGTAATTGCTCAAGATTTAGGATTTGGATTTTGGATGTAAAAAAAAAGAATGCTCCAAAGTTTTTGGCCCAAGTAACTGGAGGATTGGTAGTGCCAGTTTGGGCATGATGTCATAATGGAAATAATTATTTCCACTTTAGAAACATTAAGTAGGAGATTCTATTAAAGATTGAAGTAAAGATTTGGCATCTTTAAGAGTTATCAAAATATATACATGGTTTCCAAAGCCCTAAGACTGGATGGCATTACCAAGAAGTGCAATGGATAGAAAAAGCAGAGAGACAAAGACTGAGCTCTGGATCATTCCAGTACTTGTCAAGAAGAAGAAAATTCAGAAAATGAGTCTGACATAAATAGTAAAATAAAATAAACACTGGGAATGTATAGTGTCTTAGAACTGAAGGGAAGAAAAGGTTTCAAAAAGGAGAAAAGCCTATGTCAAATGCTGCTGAGAAAATGAGTAAAATTGGAACTAAATATAGAACATGTGCTCATAGGATTTATCAACACGGGAATTATCATTGTTCTTGAATAAAAGCAATTTCAGTGGAATGGTTGTGATTAAAGCCCTGAGAGATCAAATGAAGGCAGCAAACATAAAGGAACCCTTTAAAAATTTTGCCAAAATGCAAACGAAGAAATTGGGCACATAAGGTGTAAAGAGTTTTCTTTTTACTTCAGTGAGAGTTATAGAATGTTTGATATAAAAAAAATGCTTTAATAATCAAAGAAAAATGAAATTTATATTTGAAAGAGAAAAGGTAATTGAAGGAATAAAGTCCTTACAATGTAGAGGGGATGAAATGCACATGAGTAAGTGAGTTGACCTTAGGTAGATGTAGGGACCTTTCATTCATTAACAGGAAATTCGGGATATATGGGTACAGATGCAGCATGCTGGCAGATGAGGTGGAGAGAGGAGAAAGATCTATGGTGATTGCTTCAACTGGCTCCATGAACAAAGTATATGGTCGTTATCCAAGAGTGAAGGGTAGAGTGGGTGCTAGACATTTGAGGATATCCAGGATGGTGTGAAATAATCTTCTTGGGATTGGGAGAGTGAACTCACTAGGGACATGTATTAGAATCACAGAGCACTGCTGAAGTCCCGACTGAGATAGATCATGCTAAATGTAAAAATGAGACTAGCCGGCGTGGCTGTGTATGCTTTCTACAGTCTTGTGGAGCAGCATGGATACACGTGTGGTATGGTGAGATAGTTGAGTTTAAGTAGGGTTGAGTTCTTTGGAGGTTTCTTTCAAGTAACCCAGGTAACAGAGCAAGTACAAGGGGGTTCAAGATTTATTCAAAGAATAGACTAGAACTGTAGATAGACAAGGAGTCTAAACTGAATAAAAAGAAAATGAGAAAATGAGGGGCTGATTGCTAATGAGAAAGTGACAGATCAGTGGATTAGTGAGCTGAAGGGGTTAAAAAGTTATTGGTGTGGGACTAATGATTAGAGTAAATGAGCTGGAAAAAATGGAATTAGTGTTCAGGGGTCTGAACCTGTCTAAGATATCAGATTGTTGAAATAAAAGGAGAATATTATGTTAGCTGTTACAGGCCTTTGAAGTCATAAGCAGAAGGTCCTGTCGCTGCAGCTCCCTGTGCTGAGAGATGACATCTTTATTTCCCATATTAATGTAAACATATGGATGTGTAATGCACATGTAATATGACCTGATGAGTAAAAGAAAATTAAACTATAGTTTTGAGATGGCATTTGTGTACTCCAAAAATAATAATAAGGGTAAAATGTACACTTTTAAGTAAATGGCCAATCATTGAGATATTCTGAATTAATGATTTTGAAAAAACCTTGTCCATAAGCCAATTCTGAAAAAGTTTTTGAAGCCATAAGGTTTGGAGAATTAATATGCAATGTAACAAAGTTGTTTTTATATATAGGACTTCACAAAACATTGCCACATACGTGAAGTCAATATAGTAAGCAATGATTTAACAAGTTTCTATAATTTTGTGACAGTGGTTTAATCAGTGTCTTATCAGTGCCAAATGACTCTCGGGATTGATTTGATTTACTCTGTTTAATTTTATTTTAGTAATCTGCATGCATAATCCTTTGATTTTTATAGTTTTTATGTAAGCTCCAAAAGCAGTACATTTAAAAATATATATATGTTGTAACTCTTGATTTTTGCTCTAAAATACATTCTTACTATGTGGAAATACTAAATGATGAAATATTAAGAAGTTATGAGAGTTTAATGAAAGTGTTATGGTGTTATCATGTATTTTACCCATGTGTGAATAGTATGGATATGAGCAGATAATTCTTTTTGCAGAATCAAAATGTCAGATTTTTCGAACTTAGTTATTCTGGGAAAAGATTCTATATACATTTCCTTTTGATACTAAACAAAATAACTTAGTTTTATTTCAGAGACTTAGGAAAACAAACATTTAAGGTAAATAAATGCACATTTATTGTAATTTCCTAAAAGGCATGTACTCTCATCAAAATAATTTTAAATATTTAGGACTCATAACCAGTTCTTGGCACTAGTTTGTTCTTGTGATTTAAAGCATATTTTTTTATACAAATAACATATCCAATGTTTTTATTTTTACATGATTGTTTTCCTAGTAATCATATGGTTGGATATGGTTTATCAAGTAAGCAAATCTTAACATTGCCAAATAGTGTCGTTTGGATGTTTTTGATTTCAGTGAATTGTAATATGGTTTCTAGAAAATAAACACTCACACACATATACATTCACATTTAATGCACACACACACATATATACAAATTAAATCTGTTCCTTCTGACATTATCAATTGTAGTCTCACTCACTTGAAAATTTGAACCCCAAATGAGAAATGTGGAGAATTTGGTGGAAAAGTATTGGTGTAGAAATCTATGCTCCTCTTTTGTGAGGGTTTTGGCATCTCTTGTGATTCTAATTTGGTTGTTTAATCTATGATTGCACTTTGTGTGTGCTTGTTAGCATCAAGTGGTTATGTGTTTGAATCACAGAATGTTAGAGGTTGAAGGAGGAGAGTCTTAGAATCCTTCTATTTTCCAGGGGAACTGAAGTATAGATAGGTTGAGACTTGCTCAAGAGCCACATAACCATCAAAGGGCAGATTCTGAACTTAAACTCAGGTTTTCTGACTTTGAACCTTGTGCTCTTTTCATGTTGGGCTGAAATGGTGGCTGCAGGATTGGAAGGGTATATTGAAAGAGGCTGATCCCCAGAAAATTCATCTGGAAGAGGGAAGAAAGAGCTTTATGACATGCTATTAGGGGAAAAACAAAATAAGGCAGCATTACTTCAACTTTTGGGGGAAAAGAGTGAATGAAATATGGGTAACTTTAATAGAACATCATATAAGGCTGCTAGTACATCAATACATAGTGTGTTTTTTGAGCAGTTGGTGACATTTAGAAGTGAGGGTTCCAGCCATTTTCAGTAGGTGGTCACTTTGACATTTCTGTGTAATGCCTCTCTGGGCTAATAAAACTTTTCTATTCCTGCTAGTTCCCTTTTCATTTTATTTTTTTCATTTAAAGTAACAATTTAGTAGATCGCTGTATATAAGCAAATGCTGGAAATCAAGCATTTATACATACTAAATTTTTTTAAGCCTGGATTTATTACTATCATTTTATTTTTTGCCTAACAGATGGGAAAAGTATGAATAATTTCATTGGAATTGTGTAATCTTAGTTTTTGAAAAAAATATTTAGTAACATTTAAATATTCAGTTTATGTCTAATAAAACAAATCATATTTTAAATTAAGCCCCACAATTATTATCAAAACATATTCATGTGGCTTGGCAACTAGAAAAATAACATGGACATCTGTTACTGGGAAAATAAGTTAAACCAAAATGAATTGAACCATAGTGAATGTTGTTACAATTTGGTAGTTAATTTATATATTAAGCTACAAATTTATGCACCCTAACATCAACTGGACCTTTGTAATGATGTCCTGTTTACAGCGTGTCATGTTGCCACAGATCTGTTTCAAAGATTCTCCAAATTTCTCAAACCTGAAAACATAGAGCCCACCACTCTACTCAGCACCATCTTTGTGGCGATTACCTAGTCTTATAAATTTATGTTAAGTATTGTTGCAATCCAGTTAGTTTAATCACCTTTTAAATTTTTTCCTCTGTATTTTTTTTTTAACATTTTATCATTTTTTTATCTTCAATTACAGTAGACATATATTATTATATTAGTTTCAGGTATATACCCCAGTGATCAGATATTACATAACTTAATAAGTGATCATCCCAATAAACCTTGCACCCATCTGATATCATACATATTTATTAAAATATTAACTGTATTCCCTATGCTGTACTTTACATCCACATGAATATTCTGTAACAACCAATTTGTACTTCTTAATCCCTTCACCTTTTTTGCCCATCCCCCCATTACCCCTCCCGTCTGGTAACTGTCAAAACGTTCTCAATATCTAAGAGTCTGACTCTATTCTGCTTGTTCATTTATGTTGGTTTTAGATTCAATTGTTGATAGATATGTATTTATTGCCATTTTATTGTTCATATTTTTGATCTTCTTCTTAAAGAAGACCTTTTAACATTTCATGTAATACTGGTTTGGTTTAGCTTTTTTCTTATCTGGAAAGATCTTTATCTGACCTTCAGTTCTAAATGATAGCTTTGTTGTACAGAGTAATCTTGGTTGTAGGTTCTTGCTTTTCATCACTTTGAATATTTCTTGCCAGTATCTTCTGGCCTGCAAGGTTTCTGTTGAGAAATCAGCTGACAGTCTTATGGGAGCTTCCTTGTAAGAAACTGTCTTTCTCTTGCTGCTTTTAAGATTCTTTGTCTTTAACCTTTTGTATTTTAATTATGATATGTCTTGGTGTAAGCTTCTTTGGGCTCATCTTATTTGGGACTCTGTGATTCCTGGACTTATGTTTATTTCCTTCACCAAGTTAGAAAAGTTTTCTATCAATTTTTCAAATAGGTTTTCAATTTCTTGCTCTCTGCTAGTACCCCCATGATGCAAATGTTGGTATATTTCAAGATGTCTCAGGCTCCTTACACTATCCTTATTTTGGGGGGTTCTTTTTTCTTTTTGCTGTTCTGAAAGGGTAGTTTTTGCTTTCTTATATTCCAAATCACTGATTTCATTCTCAGCTTCATCTGCTCTACTGTTGATTCCTTGTAAAGTATTCTTTATTTCAGTTAGTGTATTCTCCATTTCTGACTGGTTCTTTTTTATGCTGTTGAGTATCTCACTAAGTTCATTGAGTATTGTTATAACCAGTGTTTTTAATTTTGCATCTGTCAGATTGCTTGTCTCCCTTTTGTTTAGTTCTTGTTCTGGAGTTTTGTTCTGTTCTTTCATTTGGGCCATGTTTCTTTGTCTCCTCATTTTGGAAGTCTCCCTGTATTTGTTTCTGTATATTAAGTAGAGCTGCTACATCTCTCAGGCTTGGTAGTCTGGTCTAATGTAGTAGGTGATCTGTAGAGTCCAGTGGCACAGCCTCCCCTGATCACTCAAGCTGCGCACTCCAGGTATGCCCCCATGTGGGCTGTATACTCTCCTGTTGTACTTAAGCTTTGGTGTTGGCATGTCAATAAGAGGGATTTACTGAGGCCAATCACATGCAAGGACTGGCTGTAACCACTGACCTCCAGCTACCATGGAGAATCAGCTGTTCAGGGACCCACCACACTGGTGTCTGCTGGGTGCCCCCTTTAATGTGTCACTTATGAAGGTGGTTGGGCGGTCGTGCTTTGATGTGGTCTGAAGCTGTCCACTGGGTGCACTGGCTCTGAGGCCTCCCAGGAGGTGCAGGCCAAAGTCAGTCACTGTCTGTGTTCTGCCCAGGGTCACCCTGCATAAACTACAAAGTGACCTGCAGATGGCTGCTTCTTGTGCTGGGCTTGTATGCCCAGGCAAGGCAAAGCTGTGAACGAAGGTCAACTGCTGCTAGTCCTGGGATTGGGGCCACTTAATGAGAAGTATGGGGCTTGCTCAGGCCAGATGCTGTTTGTTTGAAAGATATTAGAAAAATCTGAAGCATGAGCCAAGATAGGCCACTGGAAATAGCATGGGTGGGCCCAGAAAGTTGGGTGGGGCTGGGCCTCAGGGAGTCACCAGGGTTGGGCAAACAGCCTGAGCCAGGTTAGTGTAGATTCAGATATGGAATCTGACTGCTGGCTCTGTTGAGAACAAGGGTTCTTTAAAGGAACAACGGCTTCTGCTGGCACTTCTGTCTGGGAGAAAGCTGCCCCTCCAGCTCCTCCTGTGATGCCAAACAATTCAATTCCTCCCTGTATGTCCCTGGTTCCTTTCAAACTGCTGCCCCAGGGCTGGAGCTCAGAGGGATTGAGTCTGAGTAAGTCCATGTGTAGGCCCTTTAAGATGAACTGTCAGCCCCCTGTCTCCCTCAACCTCAATCCCCACTGGTTTTTACATCCAGAAGTTATGGGACTTGTCTTCCTGGGACTGGAACCCTGGGCTGGTGGGCCTAGTTTGGGGCTGAGATGCCTCACTCCTCAGGGGAGACCACTACAGCCAAGATATTCCTTCAGATTTTATCTGCCACTCATTGATGTGGGACCAGTTCCTTCCATATCTCCACCCTTCCTACCAGTCTTGATGTGGCTTCTTTAATTCTGTAGTTGTAGGACTTCCATTCAGCTGTCTCAGGCAGTTCTGAATGATGGTTGTTCTGTAGTTTAGTTGTAATTTGATGTGGTTGTGGGGGGAGGCAATTACCCACTACCATCTTGGCTGGAAGTCTCTCTCCTCTGTATTTTAATTCCCCTTGATCCCTCCCCACTTCTAAAGAAGTATTCCAACTTCCCCATTTGTGACTTAGTATATATCTTTGCTGTTGATTACATTGACCCTCCCAAGACCTTTTTGCATCAATTGTCTTCTTGTTAAAAAAGTATAATTGAAATAGCCCTTGACACTGCCCCTGATTGGGGTGTGGGTACTCTGGATCTGGCTCAGCTTATCCCTATCCAAGTCAAGGGTC
This sequence comes from Miniopterus natalensis, assembly GCF_054644295.1. Taxonomy (NCBI): domain Eukaryota; kingdom Metazoa; phylum Chordata; class Mammalia; order Chiroptera; family Miniopteridae; genus Miniopterus; species Miniopterus natalensis. The sequence continues at coordinate 117,400,296 of NC_142082.1, read as the reverse complement.
TTATGAAGCTTTGTCCTTCCCTCTGTCTCTCTGGTTACCCAGGACCATATCCGATTTACAGAATATATATGTATATTAGAGCACTAAAAAGAATTTATCCAATGGGAGTAGCTGTGAAGGGAATTTATCCTGCTGAAGATTGACAAGTATCACACAGCTGTCTGAGGAGGCAACCTTCACCTTGCTACCTACAGAGTGAAGGACTGCTTAAGGAACTGCTCAGCACAGGCAACCTCTCCCTCCTACTGCTACTGGTATAGTCAGACTTTGCTCTTGGAAGAAGCAGAGTAATCTTATTGATGTTCACATTCCGTCAGAATAATCCACTTAGGTTTGAAAGGCCCTCTATTACCTGCCTTAAGGATTCTTCTGACCTTTTAACCAGAACTAACACTAACAAAGAATAACTAAAATGCTGCTCTTCATCTATCTCTTAAAACCGTATTTATGAATAAATTGAATGCTGTGCTCCTTCAGGGCTTTCATTTTTGATCCTTGATTCTGCTCCTGTTTTTCCTTCTTGACAATTTCTGCTCTTGCAAATTAAAAGTTTCCACTGTTACATGGCTATCAATGAAATGCAAAGCCAGTTTGAAAGACAAAGTTTCCTTGCCTTTTTATGCCGGTGTTGGCCATCTTAATTCCCTCCAAGGTACTTGTGGCTGAATGACAGAAGCTCATGCAACACTATTTGTGCACAAATATAGCAAAATAATTTAATTAAATGGATAAATAAAATTTTACCCCTGCTCTTTTTATTGAATTCTTTATCTTTTCATGTTCTAAACTTTACCTCTAAAATGTTCCAACAGCAATGATGATGACAAATAACAAAGAAGTTTTTGAACTTCTAACCAATAAAGGCATCGACCTATTTCTCTTTCTTTTTTTTCTTTTTCTCTTTCTTTTTCTCTTTCTTTTTCTCTTTCTTTTTCTTTCTTTCTTTCTTTCTTTCTTTCTTTCTTTCTTTCTTTCTTTCTTTCTTTCTTTCTTTCTTTCTTTCTTTCTTTCTTTCTTTCTTTCTCTCTCTCTCTCTTTCTCTCTCTCTTTCTCTCTCTCTTTCTCTTTCTCTTTCTCTTTCTCTTTCTCTTTCTCTTTCTCTTTCTCTTTCTCTTTCTCTTTCTCTTTCTCTTTCTCTTTCTCTTTCTCTTTCTCTTTCTCTTTCTCTCTCTCTCTCTCTCTCTCTCTCTCTCTCTCTTTCTTTCTGAGTGTCATAGCTCATGGCTCAACCAAATAAACATCTTTTTTTTTTTTCAATTACAGTTTGCATTCACTGTTATTTTGTATTACTTTCAGGTATATAGCATAGTGGATAGATAATGACATACTTTACAGAGTGTTCCCTCTGATATTTGCAGTATCCCCCTGGCACCATCCATAGTTATTGCAATATTATTAACTATATTTTCTGTGCTGTACTTTACATCCCCATGACTATTTTGTAACTATCAATCTGTACTTCTCAATCCCTCCAACTTTTTCACCCAGTCCCTCAACCCCACTCCTCTTTGGCAGCCATCAGTCTGTCTTCTGTATCCACGAGTCTGTTTCTGTTTTGTTTGTTTAGATTCCACATATAAGTGAAATCACATGCCAACCTATTTCTTCATTCCAAATTTCTTGAAAAGTGAAGTCTGTTTTTTTTGGCTGGAGTCCTTAGTACTCTTATATTCTGTGTGCTCCTAGAAAATTCCTTTTTATTATTTTATTATTGATATTTTAAATAGATATTGGCTTAAATATCACCAACATGATAGTCTGTGTGACTTTTCATTGAAATTTTCTACTGCCATTCCTACAAGAAAACATTCACACCCAAATTCATTCATATGGAAATGCTTTTTATGCAGGTGAGATGCTTCTCCCTCTAGTCAAGGTTAATTTCTATACTTATTTTCTGGCTCCTATGACCACTACCCTCTTCTTCTCCATTTCTAAGATATTCCTGCATCAAATGTACCCATTTTCCTCTCTACATCTTCAAACTTTCTGTCCCTGTCTACTGGCTCATTAGCTTTGTTTCCTTTTCTCTATGTTGTTATGATTACACAGAGAAAAGGAGTTAATAGGTAAATAGTGTTCCCCAAATTTCTCCTTTTACTTCTTGTCTTACCTTGCACTTTTCAATCTGTTTACAGTTAATTTCAAGACTTTAATGACCATATTCTTAGTGGTCATTCCCAAATGTAAGTCAAAGGTAATAACACTTTAATAATAGTATTTTAGCATCACTTTGGTAGTAATATTGAAGTAGTTAAAATGCTGATTGACCTGGGGAGTATTGTGCTAAGTGAAATAAGCCAGTCAGAGAAAGACAAGTATCATATGATCTCACTCATATGTAGAATCTAATGAACAAAATAAACTGATGAAAAAAATAAATGCAGAGACATAGAAGCATGGAATAGACTGAGGGATCTCAGACGGAAGGAGGGCAGGGAGGCCAGGAAGAGATTAACCAAAAAACTTGTACTCATATATGCATAACCCATGGACACAGACAATAGTGCAGTGAAGGCCTAGGGGTGGGGCAGGTAAATGGGGGGAAAAAGGGGACATCTGTAATACTTTCAACAATAAAGATAAGTTTTTAAAAAGATAAAAAAGAAAGTAACACAAAACCCACATATTATCAAATTTCATTATTCTCCCTTAGAGCAAAACAATTTGCTAACTAAGGCATTCAATAACATAATATTTTAATTTTGCATTTATGTTTTTCTAGTTTGAAAACAAAGCATATATCAAGTCTGGATTTCAGTCTGATCTATCATAGTAATATGTTATATGAAATGCTTTTGAGCTGTTTATTCTGCTCACTACGAATGAGACAGACTTTTCTAAATTATTAAAGTACAAGTGATTTTTCCAAGGTATGATTTTAAAATGTCTCTTGAGTTGGGGCTGTTTTTGAACCTCCTCCTGTTTACACAAAGGGAGTGTTCTTACTTGTGGAATATTCTTAAGGAATCTCAACATTTTCTACTTGGGCAGTAGAATATAAAAAATGAGCGTCATATCTTTACTCATTAGGAGAAATAAGTTTCACCCTTGCTATGGCATAAATACAGGGGTGGACAAAAGCAGGGTTACAGTTATTTGTGTGGTAAATAATATAATAATTAATAAGTAGTGATACAAGAATAAACTCTGTGTTTTGTGTACTGACAACTGTAAACTTACTTTTGCCCAACACTGTATTGTCTTTTCTAAGCAATGAGTAAAGCACATCTATTCTTGATTTCTATAATGTTACCTAGGGCTTAAATTAATTATGAGTTTAGAAATATCCGGAGTTTTAACTTAATTTTTTATTAGGCAAAAATATTGAAATTAATGGAAGTAAACAGATATGACTGATACACCTTCATTTTAGTGGAATTTGTAGGCCTCAATTTTTTTTTTTAAGAATATTTTTATTGATTTCAGAGAAAGGAAGGGATTGGGAAAGAGAGATAGAAACATCAGTGATATGAGAGAGTCAGATTGGCTCCACTTGCATGCCCCCTGCTGGGGATTGAGCCCGAAACCTGGGCATGTGCTCTGACTGGGAATCAAATCCCGATCTCCTAGATCATACATAGCTCTAGGTCGATGCTCAACTGCTGAGCCATGCCAGCCGGGCTATAGGCCTCAATTCTTATATATGTAGGAACATGGGTAGGAATGTATTATGAGAAGATGAGAGAATATGAAATAATGCTTGACTTTGAAAAGGCTACCAATTTGCCCAAAGTCACATATCAAAATTTTTTGTTTACTTCTCTTAAAAATAATAATTTGCACAATAATCATTCTGTCATTACCTACAATTGCTAGAAAGCTCTTCTGCACATTAAGATGACATTCCCACACATACGCTCCTCATATGAACTTTTGGGGCCCCTTAAAATATGTCTAATTCATCTGCTATGTGACAGCCCTTCAAATATTTATTAATGTCTTCTTGAATTTTCTCCCCCAGCCTGAACATCTCCTGCTGTTTCAATTTTTCCTCACGTGATGTGGTTTCAGCATAGCATATTCTCCTGTGAATGTTCTTGGGCTTGTTTAAAGCCCTTGTAACCAGGTGGAACCTGACAGCCTGAATAATGGCTCTCATTGACAGGGTTTTGTGCCCTATTGTCCAGAGTCCACCTCTACTGTGCCAGGGAAGTTCTCACCTCATAAGCCAGGCTTTGCATGGACCCTTGACACCTGTCAGAGTGGAACCTGGAGGCTGTTGGGGAAGCACACGCACCGTGCTATAGATTGAATATTTGTGTCCCCTCAAAATCTGCATGTTAAAACCTACCCCCTAATGTGTGGGATTTGGAAGTGAGGTCTTTGGGAGGCAGTTATATCATAAAGATGGAGCCCTCATGAATAGAATTAGTGCCCTTATAAGAGAGACAAGAGAGTCTCTCACCCCTTCTTCCATGTGAGGACACGGGGAAAATGCTGCTGTCTAGGAACCAGGAAGCAGGCTCTCACCAGATCCCTTGACCTTGGATTTCCTAGTCTCCAGAACTAAAAGAAATAAATTTCTGTTTTTTATACACCAATAATAATAATAATTTATAACCATTTCAAGAACAAATAATAATGAACAATATGAATAGATAAAGTACCATAGAATATCTTATCTTTAGACTATACTCAATTTGCCTAATTTCCTCTAGGGAAAGAAAAGTTACTCAAATTTATATATTAATGTGTAAAGAGTTAATTAATGTCAAGTTTTACCATACAGAAATTTTCTCAGTAGAATTATACTTTATACTGTATGCTCCTCAAAATAGGAGGAATGGTAAGAATGAAAATATTTCAGAATTTGTGCTCTTAGTCTTCTACATTCCTAACAATATTTACTTAGTTTTAAAATACATAGCTTTTTAAAAATCATGTTTTCTCTGTTTTATTCCTAGAAGGAACAAACTAACTCATGAGTACAAATAAAATTATAAAACTATATTTGAGCCCAGCCAGTGTTGCTTAGTGGTTGAGCATCAACCCAGGAACCAAGGGGTCACAGTTCAATGCCTGGTCAGGGCACATGCTTGGGTTTTGGGCTCGATCCCCAGTAGGGGGCGTGCAGGAAGCAGCCAATCAATGATGTTTCACTCTCATGGATGTTTCTATCTCTCTATACCTCTCCCTCCCTCTCTAAAAAAAAAAAATCAATAAAAACATTTAAAAACACACACCTATATTTCATTTTGGGGGAAGTAGGGATGTAAAATCAAATCAATGAAATAAACACTGCCTTCACATGAAAACTTTCCGGTGCTGTTAGGAGCTACAGCATTCATTTCTCAAAGAACAAACAAAGAGGCTTTTGGCAGGACTTGAATGACAGGAACTTGGAGACAGAGCTGGTAAATTGACAGCTTACATGTTTGAAAGTGCATGTTTTAAATCATAGTAATTTTTTAAAATAAAAAATATTCAGAATTTTAAAAAATCCTATTGAGAGAAAACAACAAGAAATGTTTTTAAAAGCAAAATCAGGCTATTGTGGCATATTCTAGAAATAAATTATTTAAATTAATGGAGAAATAAAGATTTCAAATGTTAGTAAAAATAGAAAAATGATGTTCTGCTTCTTACAGACTCAGTGAGGAATTTATTGTTGACACCAGGGGGTGCTCAAATTTTAAACCAAATTATTTGGTGCTTGGCAACCTGCAGATACTATGATCAGTATCTGCAGATCATAGATCCTTGTTTATCTATGGGGTAAAGTCACAGGAAAGGGTTTCTAGCACCCTTTTGTTAAATCATGGGTTCTGATTCAGGAACAGCAATGTACACATAAAAAAAATCCTCATGAAGGACTATTCCCCACATGATAAATAGTTTCCACAGGACCAGTGACAGCATATATGTATAAATTCATTATAAATTTAGGTTACAAGATATGAATACATTATTTTTTGTTCAGTATACATTTAGCAACTGACTAGTGGGCTTACTATGTTTTAGGTGAATTACTAGGCCATATAGTGTTGAGTAGGCCATAAGAACGTTTGTTTTTGTTTTTGTTTTTTAATGTAAGAGAAATTGGACAGGAACAATCTGTCTACAAATAGAACATGAAATACAGTCATTTTTCACCATTTTCACTATTACCTGAAACAATGCTTATCACTTAATAGTATTCATTATATATTTATTGGATGAATGAATATAATAGATATCATAAGAGAATAAAAGTGTTTAAGTATTTAAGAGGTAGCTGGTAGTGTATGATATTTGTGGAATGCTTTGTAAGTCACATACCTGGCTATTTCGTGTTCAGCGGTGGTGGACACGACATCCTGTGATGCATTGTAAGCAGGATGTGAGATACTACTTTTCTTTACCCGCCCATTCATTTGTTCATCACTCAGTAGCTTCCTGAACACCTCCGATATGAGAGGACTAGAACACAAATAAAAGATCTGCCATTAATGAGGTTATATATTGAAGGAGACAAGCAAATAAATAAGCAATTAAAATAGATTATGATAAATGCTATGCTATATTTATTTTCTTGGCATTTCTTTCAGTTGTTCCCTTTTTCCTTTTCAGGCTCACCTTAACATTTCCCTTTATTTATTGAGTGAGCTGCCTCAATGGCATGTGTCAGACTCCTATTCTGATCCCTTAGACCCATCTTTCATTCCAATCAAGCAATTTTCCACTATCTTCATCACTAACACACTCCTGTTCAGTTATTTGAAATAAATATGACAGTTCCTCAAACTACGGTAAAGGGCTATGCATTTTCAGCTTCAGGAATAACCTAAGAGGTTGAACTGCAGAGATTCCTAGCATGCCCTTGTCGAGTCAGGAAAGCCTGTGTTCAGATCACATCTGCCATTTACTCTTTGAGTTAAGGTCATTGACCTCTTTGGGCCTCACCTTCCTCATCTGAGAGATGGTGATCATAACAATATTTATACAATAAGGTTCATGTGAAGCTTAAATGCATTAATATTTGTAAAATGCTTAGAATGGCTTTTAGTAATATTCATTACTTATCCACATGTTCTAGCCAGATTACTACCCTCTATTGAAATTATAGAGATGTTCCTGACAATAATAATAGCTTATGTTCAGAGGTGGATTTGCCATTGGTGTCATAAAGCTTACACTTTAGGATCTGTCACTTGGACAGATCCCTTAAGACTCGTGGGGTTTTGGTAAAAAATTTCAAAAGGAGTGTGGTAGCTGCAATCAGTTGCCTGTTCTTATTTATCTGATAACTGAAAACTTGTTCGTTTTCACCACCTTCATCCAATTCCTCCACCTTCTATCCCTCAACTTTGATTACTGCCAATCTGATCTCTTTTTCTGTGAAGTGTATTTTTATTTTCTTTTTTAAGATTCCACATATAAGTGAGATTATATAGTATTTGTCTCTCTCTGTCTGGCATATTTACCTTAGCATAATGCCCTCAAGGTCCATCTATGTTGTTGCAAATGGCAGGATTTTCTTATTTTTTTATGGCTAAATTATATTCTATTGTGTGTATGTGTACTTGTGATATATAAATATACTTCTTAATCCCTTCATTTGTTGATAGACACTTTGGTTGTTTCCATCTTTTGGCTATTGTAAATAATGCTGCAATGAACATGAAGGTGCAGATATCTTTTCCATATAGTGTCTCTATACTGAGAATTTTTAACTCCTGAATCCTTGCTTCTCACCCCTGCCACCCAGCCTTCAACCTATCTCTTTTTCTCTCCTCTAGCATAACTGTAGATTATAACACTCTGAGAGTTTTTTTTTTTTTCTTACATTTTGTATCTCCAATGTATCAGATACTTGAGAAATTATTTATAACTCTCTCCCCCTAATTTAAATCTCTGGTCCCTGTTTTAAGCACTACCCAAGCAGTCATTTATATCTTAGTTCATTGGTTCTAAACCTTTACTGTATGTTAAAGTCACCTGGGGAGCTTTAAAAATTTTCAATACCCAGGCAATATTTCAGACCAATTAGATCAGAATCTCTGGTAGTTGAACCAAGGCATAAGTATATTTTAAGGGTGAAGCCAATGTGCAGCCAGGTTTGATAAACAATCTGTTTTTGATTTGAGGTAAAAATAAGAATGGTTCTCTGAGAGGGAAGAAAGCACTCAGGAAGGAAAAACTGTACAGAGTACAGAATCTGGGGATTTCCAAAAAGGGGAACTCTGCTTTGTAATAGCCAGTGAAGTAAATAAAGGCAGAAATGTGAATGCTGGCCATGTTACTTTACTGATTGTGTCATCTCAGACACACCATTAAATTATGTACAATCTCAAGATTCTTCCTTATGATATGGGTGTAATAGACACCCTATGGTTTCTTGTGAAGATAAAGATAAATTTAAAATAAAATACCTGTTGGATAGAGTATTCTTGATTTCAGATCCTTGTTTTGTGTTACCTTGAATACTCTTTCCAGCAAGGCTGTTATTCAAAATAGATGGTGAAGCCCCACTAGGCATGGCTCAGCGGTTGAGTGCCGACCTAGGATCCAGGAGATCACAGTTCGATTCCCGGTCAGGGCACATGTCCAGGTTGTGGGCTCGATCCCCAGTCAGGGGTGTGCAGGAGGCAGCTGATTAATGACTCTCTCATCATTGATGTTTCTCTCTCTTTTTCCCTCTTCCTTCCTCTCTCTGAAATCAATAAAGATATATATATTTTTTAAAAAAGATGCTGAAATAAAGAGCTTCACAAACAAACAACAAAAGGCTAAAATAGAATAGCTGTTGATTAAAATTAATGTATTATTACGATTGTTATTCATTATAAAGGTGTAGAGCACTTAACAGTTGCTTTAAGGCAGTTGTAACTCTTAATTGCATACCTTTGCATAGTACTCTCTAATGGCAAAATTCCCTGAGTTTTTGTAGGGCTAGGCCACTTCTGTGCTGTTCACTGCTGTAATCACAGTCCCTAACAAATAGCCTGATATAGACTATGCCTACAAAATATTACATGAGTGAGTAAATGAATGTGTCATCTAGCTTAATCTCATTGGTCTAAAATAGAAGGATGACACCAGGTTATATATTTCTTTTGTGCCCTCCTACAATCTCATTTTCTCTTACTTGATAAACATCAGATTAATAACAACAATAGTTTACTGTGTGTCAGGTACTGTTGTAAGAACTTTATAAAATTGCTACTTAGAATCTTATGAATTAGGTATGGCCATTCTTTTTCTATTACAGATAATAATCTTGAAGAACAGAGAATTTAGAGAATTTGTCTGAACACAGATAGAAAGCTGTTGAGTTTGGATTTGAATTTAGGTAAATGGACTTGGACTTGAGAACAAATTCTAAGTATTGACCTTCCTGCAGCAATAATCACTTCACCTGTGTAAAAGCAGCCATTGCTATGAATTACTTGAAGTCCTTGAACCAATCGCTTTCTAGAAAGTTTCAAACAACTTTTGTCTGCTAGGCTTCTTGGGAACTAGTCATAACTCTAGTATTGCTAGAAGAGATATAATCATCATATTTACTTTGCTTGGAAAAACAATTTTTACTTTACAAAAATTATGTTACTAATTTTTATTTGGCTTAGACAAAAACACATGGACTCATATTAATACAACTATTATGTCTGTTATGTTCAGCTATTCTGCTGGAAGCAATGATAAATTTAGACATTTCTTCTTTAGTATTATGTCACAGTTCATTAGAGAGTTAACAGCCATATTTAAGAGCCTTTACATTGGGACATTAGGTTTTTCTTATTTAAAAAAGCCCATTGCTTATAAGGTATTCGCTGAATAAGAGCTTACCTAGTTTGATTTTCTCTTGAAAAGTGGAGATAGGAAAGTGTATGCTGTGGTTTATGCCATTTCCTTTCCTTTAGAACTCTTTAGAAGATAAGAATCAGGTCCAGATAAAACTCTGTACAACCACAGAACTCAGGAACACACCAGATGTATTTCTGGCCTTTAATTTATAATGAGAAAAATCTCTTCCAAGTCCAAAGTTAGTTTCAGATCGATAAGTAAAAAAGGTTGATTGCTTTTTAAATTGTAGGTGTTCTTTTTTCATTATTATATTTATAATTTTAGCTGAGTTATGTCTTCTATCTCAGCTTTATTACTTTTGGGTTGTATGGATATATGCAAATAAAAAGATTATAGATATTGCAAAAACATTTTCATGTTCTCAGCAGAACACAATTGGAATTCCAGGGAATATTAAGGAAATGGTTGCCCATTCCTAATAAAATAAATGTTTACCCAAGATAATAAAATTTCGAGAAATAAAATGGCCAATTTCTCTCCTTCCAACAGCAGATGTTTCTCTGCCAGTATGAAATAAACATTTCCCTTGGGAACATCTGTCAGAGTGACATGTCTATAATTAAAATGAACATTGAGGATATTAGAATTGCCAATTGAAAAAAAAAATCATTTATTGAAAAAAATGCTATTAAAAAAGCATTTGAGGTAAATTTCAACTATTAATCCTAGTTAACAATGTTTACTGTGAAATGTGCACCACTTTGCATCACATTATATGAAAGCAGCTACTTTTTGTTGTATTTAATTAGAAATACTAAATATATCTATTTATGGATTTGATTTGTGCGCCTTGCCAGAAAATATGACTAGTCTCCTATTTTGCAATTTTTGTTTAATCCAACAAAAAACTAAAACAGTATCTATGAAGAAAGTATAGGGGAGGTATTTAATATTGTGAAAAGCAAGGTTTAAAATACATAGTTCTTTTGTGCAGCTATAACAAGGGGCTATATTTCCACAGAGGTCCAAACTAGAAGAAATCAATTTAATTTACCAAGAGAAACGGAATATATTTTTTTAAAATGTGGAATTAAATGATGTGTAAAACTAAAGAAGAGAAAAAAACCTTGGATCTCTTTAACCAGTTCATTGTTTTTATTTCTCCTAGTGACAAAATATTTAACATTGATGTGATTCATATTTATAAAGATTAATTTAATAATAATGTACTTAAAAATTACATCTACTCATGTTCCATAAGTACCATAGCATGATAAGATGCAGTGTTAAACTTTGGCTTTTTCATGTATAGCCACCTTTTTGAAGTAACCAGCTATTATCAAATAAACATTTGTGGTCACACCCATGCTGCTGCCCGAGTTCACATCGCAATTCCTCACCTCTCAACCAAACAAAATATGACAGAGGTTTGTGTGCTCACCTTTTACTCCTTAGCACACAACTAGAGTGTATTTCCGAGCCTCCTTAGAGTTTTACACAATGGAGTGCGGACGAAGGTGATTAATGTATATCACTTCAAGGCCCAGCTTCTAAGTATCTTCTATACACAATTCTTGACTCTCCTAATCTTTATTCACCAAAAGAATAGACATACTGAATAAGGTCTCTCCAGTATCAAGATATAAAGAGCAGCCCCCTGAATAAGTACCCCTGCTTGGAGCAAGGAGTACATTTATTGTATGAAACTACTAAAATTTTCAGCTTTGTCATTGACAGAACCTAGCATTGTTTACTCTATTTCAGGCACACCAGTAAGAGAATTACAAACAATTATCTTTATCTTCATCTGTGCAATATAATGCCATTTTACATTCTAGTCTGAAAACAGAATCTTAATATTCCCTTCCAATTAGCTTTGACTTGCAACATTTCTCTTTTTCTGTTAATGGCACCATCATTCTAGAAGCAGTTATCAAAAAAGAAAATATGATGCAATTTGGGATTTTGATGATTGAGAACAGGCATTTTGCAATTAACTCTATTATAGATTTTTGTTACATTTTAACAGATATGATATGGCAGCAAAATTTAACTTCTTATTCTAGTATTTATGCTATAATGTATCCCTTTAGAACAAGGAAAGGCAGCTAAAAACTATAGCAAGCTACTCTGTACCCCAGCATAACATAATTTGAAATCTTTGAGATTATTTTATTAGTTCATGTTTATCAGAATTCATTAGAATCATTTTTTAGTACCATCATGAAAACTATCCAATACTCCTTTCTTGAGTTCATAGCGTGATCGCTCATTTGGATACCACTGGATAGCAAAACATGTAAGAAAAGCCTCAAATCACATACGAGTCATGCCATTTCTGCAAATGTAGATGGTGTATATAATTCTTTTTTCTCTCTCTCATTTGAAAATAATCAAAGGAATAGCTCCAGATATGCTTATTACAAAGGACTGGTAAGTTTCTATCACTGTGGCAGGGCTGGCAGCTAGGCTACAGTTGTTAGAATGCCAAATCCCAGACATGGCATGATTAAATCCAGTGTCTAATCATTTTGTTATAGTAAATTCACAAAGCAGTCTGATTACAGCATGCCCTCTCTTCATGGTGGTACACGTGTTATACATTTGCTATGAAATTACTAGTGTGAATTTGCAACCAAAGTGTATTGTTTACAAAAGAATTTTTTTCTCTACAATTAAAAAAAAAACACAAAACTTATTTGTGTATCATACTAGTCCTGTTGGTAAAAGCCATGATATTAATTCAACCTCTCACTATTTTACTATAGTTTTTTGCTTTCTTATTTATCTACAATTTTATTTTTTGTGTGCTTTTCTTTATGCTGAGTATAAAAATTTTCTAAGATGCAAATGCCAGCTGTTTAAAATTATGTTCAAATAACATTTGGGACAAATATTTATTAATTTATTTTCTTAAATACAAATATTGGAGGTATTTAATATGTATATATTAACAAGTTTACAAAAATAGATTCTGTGGCTTTAGGCTATAATAAAAGAAATATTTAGAGTTATAACTTTAATATCTTGGCCAAGAAGATATATAGAAATATTTTAAGAAAATATATTAAATCAAATCAGTTTATTTGTTTCTGTATACCACATTAATGGGCAATAGAACACATTTATTAAACTCTCTTGACAATATGTAATACATTAAATAAATCATTAAAGTTTGGCTGTGGATCTACTGTTATAGTGCTTTTTGTTATGAATAACAGTATATTTGCTATAAATATTCTCTTATAACCCTTTTCTACATAAGAAAACACATCTAAAATTTGACTTCTATTTTTCCTTTGAGGCAGTCCCCCCCCCCTTTTTGTCTTTGTATTAAAGCATTACCAACCCTGATTAATTGGTAGAAAATTTCTGACTTTTGTAGTTCACTGAGAGGTGATAGTAGAAAGGAAATTCAGGGTGTATGCAGACACATATTTGTGAAGAGTCTGTTTTAACCCATTGACAAATATTATTGGATGCTTACCCTAAATCCTGACATTTAGTTTCTAGGTGGACATTCCATGTCATATCAAGAATGTTCAGCATCCCCCTTCTTACCTGCAAATACTTTCCCTTCTCTCACACCTATGGTCTGTACTGTCTTCAGAATGATTCTCTTAACTCATGAATTCCTCCCAACTTTTCTCACCAGTCTTGCCTATCCCCCCAGCCCCAGTATGATATATCCAACACTCTACTCAATATCTCTACTTGGAAAGACAAATTTAACATGGCAAAATTGATCTCACTATCTCCCTCGAAGCCTGTTGCTCCCGTAGTGATCCATATCTCGATAAAAGGCACTATCCGGTACTTATTTTTTCAGCCCCCAAACCTAGAAATCATCCATGTGTTCTTGTATCACACTTCACATCCAACCCATCCATAAATTCTGTTAGTTGTACCTTTAAAATATATCCATAATCTGACCATGTCTTTTATTTCATCTGCTGCTACTCTAATCCAAATTACCATCAACTTGATTTTATCTCTACATAAGCTCCTAAATGGTCTTACATTTTTCTACTCTTGCCCTACTTATAGCCTCTTGACACAGCAGCTGATAAAATCATGTCAATCCCCTCACTGAAAAATTTCCAGTGAGTTCATATAATATTCAGAAAAAAAATCTGTCCTGGGAATATCCTCAAGGCTTCACATGATTTGGCCTCTACTTTAATCTCCTACCCATCTCTTTTTTCACTAAGTCTGCTTTAGCCACACTGACCTTCTTGCTATCCACCCCAAAGTATTTGCATTTTTCTGTTCTCTCTACCAGAATATATTATTCCCAAACTGAAGGTATCTTCCCAAACTTCATTCATTTTTTTCTGTTTAAATATTTCCCTTTTATGCTCATCTCATCTTTCAATCCCAGTTATTACCTAATCCCTTACCAACTTTCCTTAATAGCTCTTATAATTAACCTATACTTTTCCAATATTTACTTTTTATTGTCTGTCTTCCCCGTGAAGGAATTCAGAGCATATCATGTCATGTTGGCATGTTGCTTATTTTAAGTTAAAGGCACTTCAAAAACAGTGTTAAGAAGGGTACTCTGACTCTCCTTTTCTCTCCTGAAAGTGGGAGATAAAACTCCCATTTGAAAGGTGCCCTCCCTGTACAAGGAAGGAAGACATTCTTATCACTGGGGGTAGGGAATTGAGGCTGAGAAATCCGTACAAATAAACCTTGTTATACTAACCCTTATCTTTCTTCTCACATCTTTACAATTTACTGCCCCTACCCCAAAGCCCTCTGTCTTGTCAATTCTTTACAAGTGTATTGTTTCTTTGTCTAAAAGGTATAAAGGTTTCTACTCTGTTCATTTCTTCAAGCTTTTATTTTCCTGTGAAGGCTCCCATATACATGTAAAAATTTAATAAAACTTCTATGCTTTCTCGTGTCCATATGTCTTATGTCAATTTAACTCTTAGTTCCAGCCAGAGACAAAAATGTATAGAGGAGATTTTTTTCTCTTATACCTACTAGAATTTGACTATGAAAAACAGGGACTGTCTTACTGACTGTAGTATCCTCATTGCCTAGAAAAGTTTCAAAAAATATTTGCTAAGTAGATAAATGATAAAAATCAAGCCATCAATTAAAATTCATGTTTTCCATCATAACTAGTTGATAATGATCATTTCATTTATTCTGATTAAAGTACCAAGAAAGGAACCACAGTACACAGCTCTTGCCTTGTCACTGTTTCTTTCTTAATTAACCATGTTGATCTGCATCTGGCTCACCTCTCTCACTCAGCTACTATCTTTCTTACAGGATGAATTACTTTGATGAGAATCATTTATAGCTGCAATCCTTAAACTTTAGCATGCATCAGAATCACCTGAAGAGCTTATTAAAACAAAAATGGCAGGACCCCAACCCCAGAATTGCTTATCTAGTAGGTCTGGGGTGTGGCTAGAAAATGTGCATTCCTAACTAGTCCTCAAGTATTGCTGACTCTGCTAGTCTGGGGATCACACTTTGAGAAACACATTTTTATAGA
The DNA here is from genome assembly GCF_054644295.1 of Miniopterus natalensis. Classification (NCBI taxonomy): domain Eukaryota; kingdom Metazoa; phylum Chordata; class Mammalia; order Chiroptera; family Miniopteridae; genus Miniopterus; species Miniopterus natalensis. Next base: position 117,385,052 of record NC_142082.1, on the reverse strand, counting down.
GTGTCTGAATAATGGCCATCTCTTTCTGTTGTGACTTCCTTAGAGAGGAACCTGAGGAAACTGAGGTGGAAGTTTTCTGTAGAACAGGATAAGCAATGTACTGGGATCCTGGTAGTTGTGTGAACAAGCTGGGGAAGTGAGCAGTTGCCAGAGGAAGTGTCCTGAAGAGTTTCCTCAGCTATATTTCAAATGTAAAATTTGACAAAATGAGAAAGAAGAGGCACTAATGAAAGAGATAGAGAACAGAGAGCGAGACATGATGAAGGAAGAAAAGGAAGAAGGAGAGGGGATTTGGAACAACTGAGATGCTGATATGTAGAGATTTGGAAAGTATAGAGAATGCCTGAAGGAACCAGCTGAAGCTGATTTAGAGAAACTGGTGTTTGCAGTCAATTTTCCTATGGTATTTATAGATTCAGATTTAGAGAGAATTACATGGGGGCAGGAGAAAGGCAGTGAAGAAACTAACATAGAGCAGAGATCTTCCATCTTGCCATGTTTAGAAGCTTTCACATAATAGGCAGATTCTTTAACCAAAATCTGTATTCACTGTCTAAGGATATGTTAATTCAATACAGCAAATTGGTGCCAAAACAAAACAAAACAAACAACTTTATTATATCATAGTTCTGGAAGCTGAAAGTCCAAAATCAAAGTGTGTGCAAGGCCTTGCTCTTTCTGAAGGTTCTAGGGGAGGATCCTTCTTCACATTTTCCTAGCTTCTAGTGGTTGCATGAAATCCTTGGCATTTCTTGTCTTATAGCTCCACCACTCCAGTCTCTGCCTCTGCCCTCACATGGCATTCTCCCTGTGTCATCCATTTTTCATGCTGTTTCTGTGTCTTCTATGGGTACTATTATGAAAGTTAACTTAAAAAAAACTATTTTGGTAAAATATTTTAAGTAGAGGAACTAACTGAATCTTTCTTTGGCTGTGATCCCCCAAAGACTTGCTCTTTGCAAATGATCATTTGTGATTTACTTGCTACTATCCTCATGCTGTTTCATCTGTCTGCTTTATGTTCCAACTAAAATTGAGAGTTTCTAGTCAGGGTGTGTATGGAAGGCAGCTGATTTCTGTTTCTCTCTCACATCGATGTTTCTCTCTCTTTCTCTCTCTCTCTCTCTTTCTCTCCCTCCTTCCCTTCCTCTCTCTGTAAATATCAATAAAAGTATATTCTCATATGAGGATTTAAAAAATAATTTTAAAAAATGCTGGTTTCAGTGATGACAAGCAAACATATAGGTCTGTAAGAAATGAAAGACAGAATACTCTTTGTTAAAATTAACAACCAGGTTGAAGTGATAGAGGATTTCAATCTAACAGAACTAAGCAGTTAACCCTGCAGTCAGAGGCCTAGACTTACTTTCTCATCTCTAAGGTGATTTGAAGTCTTTTACAACATATCTAAAGGTTTACCAAATCCTTGCCTGTCCTTTGTTATCAATTTTTAACATATTATTTTGGGTGAATTTAAAAGGAGTCATTTTTAATATTATACTTTTATTGTTACTGCAATAAAATCAGTTATAGTACAAGCCATGTTAAATGACTCCTGGTTTCTATCAAATGTTATTGATTTCTTTTGACGTGATGAAAATATTTTAAATTTTGCAGAAGTTTTTCCAACCAGAGCCGTTTGAGTACCACAGCCTGCCTCTCATATGTCAAAGTTCTTTATAGCTATATATAGTATAACAGGTTTATTGGAGAGTCTGAGCTCTGTGGGGTACACACTTGAAAAGGATTTACTTTTTTAATAAATGTTTTCAACTGTGCAATGCCAAATCTTTCTTTCCTTCTGGGTAACAGATCTCTTAATTATGCCTTGGGTAGATTCTATAATTTCTCTCTAAATGATGAAAAAGTCTAGTCTAGTTAAGAACTCCAATGTCATATCCTCTCCCCATCACAATACAGGCTTGGTTTGGGGCCAAAGCCTTGGTTTGGAATGAGGAGGAAGTGTGGTCTGCTCTCATGTGCTTGTTATTACCAGGAGTCAAGTGGAAGCTTATAGTCGGACTCTTTGGGACATCTCCCCACAATCTACAGGTTGTCCCCCCAAAATGTATACAAACTTTAACAGCTGATAGCTCAATTTTGAAAATGAAATGTATTTTAATAAACACTGCCTTTATAATTATTCAAAGTGTGTGTATACATTTTTTGGGACACCCCATATATTATGCTTTTATGTCTATAGCTGCTCTAGGAAGAGATATAAAGTAAACAGACAAGAATCTCTTTACTTCATTGAGCTTGCAAGAGCAATACTTTGTTTCTCTGACTGTCACCTGCCTTGCTCTCCTGGATAACACTAACAGGTTATCAAAGTCCTGGATGACAAATATCTAACTACTGACTTTCTAATAAAGCACGTGGGTAAATTTCTTGAAGGTTCTATTTGGAATGTATTCACTGTAAATTTACCTCATATGTTTTTATATTCATTTAACACTTACATAGCTTTTAGTTTGTGCTATGCACAGTTCTACATACTTTACCAATTTAATTATCTGTAAATCATATGAAGTAGGTACTTTTATTGGTTAGTTGGAGAAACAAGTACAGTGAAACTGAACAAATTGTGCAAGATCACGTTGCTAGTAACTGGCCGACCTGGTACTTGAACCCAGGTGGTCTGGCTCCAGTATCTGTGCTCTTAACTACTATGCCTTCATGTGGTTATCTCTGGCTTGTAACAATTTAATGAGATATGGTAGTAGTGGTCTGCAGCCAAAAGCTTTCTAGACTACAGATAACATTTTATACGTTTGGAATCATCAATATATATCATTCATTTTTGAATTAGGATTTTTGAATTATGAGCATGGATGAGATTTCTGAAAGGGAAGACCCAACAGGGGGAAATAATAATGTTGAAGCAACACAAAAGACCCCAGGGATGACAACTTTAAAGAACCAGGGAGATGAACAGATTAAGCTCTACAACACATGGAGAGATGGACATCCCCAGCAAACCAATAGCTGGGTGCCCATTCCAACCTCACTGTCTAAATGCTGTTCTCACTCATTCAGAGAAGAGCCTAACCCCTTGCATGCAGAGCTGTTAGAAAAAGACATTGCCTCAGTTTACATAACTCAGCAAAACAAAAGTCTTAAAGTTAACAAAACCTACTTCCATCAAACATTGTTGTCATTGGAGAGTGAGTCAAAGGCAGTTTCCCTCAGGCTCAGCAACTTAATGATGTACCTAGGAGAAATCTTGGAAATTCATTTATCTTCTCATCACATATTCAGTGATATTTTGGTGTTCTTTATATATTGGCATCCTGAACATGTAACTGTCAGCCTGGCCTGAGTCTGTGCTTAACCCTGAAGTCACTGGCGCCAAAGCCTGGAGCACTTCAAATGGAAATGAACAGCTGCAAAATGTTCAAATATGTCCAGTGGATTAAGAATTGGAAAATTAGATTCTGTGATTAGAAGGTCATTCTGGTTTTGCAGGAGAAAATTGAGGTCATTCATTTCCCAGCTGCAACTCATGCAATTGTTAAAATTTGACATTTCAATATTTGATTCATTTTGATTTTTTTAAATGTATGATGTGAAATAGTTTCAAATTAATTTTTGTATTGATGGTTACCCAGTTTTCCCAAAGACTTTTATAGAGTGAGTTATTTTTTTTCCTACCTAATTTGAGAGTTAATCATTTTCATATGTTAAAATATCATATATATATTTTAAATTAAAAAAAAATCCTCACCTGAGGATATGTTTATTGATTTTAGAGAGAGGGGAAGAGAGGGAGGGTGACAGAGAGAGAGAAAGAGAAACATTGATGTGAGAGGAAAACATCCATCGATTGCCTACCAAATGCACCCTGACCAGGGATCGAACCCCAACCTTTCAATGCATGGGACAGTGCTCCAGCCCACTGAGCCACACCAGCCAGGGCTTGTGTGTGTGTGTGTGTGTGTGTGTGTGTGTGTATTTCTGGATGTTTTCTTCTAATTCAATAGTCTATTAATGTGCTATCTTGTTTACTTATAGAAGCTTTATAGTATATTTCAACATTAGGAGACTTTTAAAGAATTTTCCTGTCTATTCATGTTTATTTCCCTTATTATCTTTAGACTAATTTTTTACTTTAAAAACTATTTTCCTTTTTAACTGAAAACATATTACATTAGAAATTGTTTTCTTCCTTCATGAGTGTTTTAAAGTTCCTATGTAAAGATCTTATTTATTTGTAGTTAAACTTATTTGTAGGTACTGTATTATTTTTTAACAATAAATGGGGTCTTATAAATGGGGTCCTTTCTTTCATTAAAATTTTATTATATCTTTTTATCTGATTACTGTTGGTTAATTAAATTCCTGGTATTTTTATGTAACTTGACCAGCAAAAAAAATTCTTCGATATGGTTCAAACTATTCTCTTTGAAAGCTATTTATTTATGCATATTATTTTTACTCTGTACTATGCTGTTATTTTATTTCTTATAATGTTTGCTTGTTCTCTTCTTTTGTACAGGTGTTCAATCACATTATCTGTAAATAGAACATCTTATTTCCAGTTTGTGTATATCCAGTTTTTTCTTGTGTCAAACTGTTTTGGCAGTAACTCAAGTACAGTGTTAAATACTAATGAGATAGAGGGAAGACATCCTTTTCTTGTCCCTGACTTCACTAGGGAAAATTTTAGTGGTTTTCTATATAGCCCTTTCAGCTGAGATGAATATATTTTATCAGGCTTAGAAAGTGTCTATAAATTCCTAATTCATTGAATATTTTTATATTTAATAATATCTATAGGTATGAAACATTTTTGGGCTTATTAATATGATAAATTATGTTGATAGCTTATTTAATTCTGAATAATCCTTATACTTGGAGTAAAATTTTCTTGGCGATAATATATTACTCTTCTCATAAACTGCTAAGTTGTTTGCAAATATTTTCTAATGGATTGTCTTATGACTGACTCATAAATGATATTGAGCTGTAGTATTTTTATGCAATATTTGACACATTTTGGCATATGTGTTATGCTGCTTTGAAAAAAAGAATTTAGTTATTTTTTATCTATGGTCTAAAGGTGTTTTAATATCTTGGAAGTGACCTACATGTTAAGGATTTTTATAAATTTCCCATGTGAAACCATAGCCTAGCACTTTTAGGAGGAAATCTCATTTCAGATGCATTATTTCTTCTGTGGGAATTAACATGTTTGGGGTATTATTGCAAATGTAGTTAGTTTCTATTTTTCTAGAAAGTTTTTTATTTTATCAAAGTTTTCATATCTATTTTATTACCGAGCAAAGAAGCTTTTATGGTTTTTCTAATTTTCTAAATTTTGGGGTTTTGTTCCATGTGTAAAAATTTTATGTATTTGTTTTTTGTCTTTTTTTATCACTAAGTTGGTTAGTAGTTTGTTGACTATAGCTTTAAATTATATTGGCTATACTTTTTTCAAGTATATAAATAATTTGATTTTTTTGTTAATAATTACTCCTTGTTTTTCTTTAGCTTGATTTGGGATTTGTTTTCTAACTTTTTGAATCAGTTTATTTATTTTAATTATTTCTTTTTATTGACTTAAAATTTATAGCTATGAATTATCTTCTTAATATACTTCAGGTGTATTTTACAGGTTTCATTATTTAAATATTTTCTAGATCTTGTAATGTTTTTGTTTGATTCACTTCTTTAGTAGAAATTTGTTTAAGAAAAAAGACTATATATTTTGATTTGTTAGGCTATTTTGGTTTTCTGATTTTAATGTTAAAAATTTCTAATTTTCTTTCTCTTTAATCAGATAATGGTATCTTGACAATATTTACATTTTGGGATTATTGGAGCTCTTTTAGTAGTGGAGATTCTGGTCATGTTTATTGTTTTTTGAGTATTTAGGCAGTAAATATTCACTTTCAGAGTTCAATAGATTTCAAAGACTTGTCACATTCATGATGTTTGTTAGATCTGTCTTTACTTTTGATTGTTTCTATTGTTATTATTTATCCACTTACTTCTCTGGACTAAAGCAATGAATAAGTTTCCTCACAGTAGATAATTTCTGATATTCTTGTACTTATATAGTTTTGTTTTATAATACTGACTTTGTTATTTTTAGCAAATATTCCAAACTATTAAAACATCATTAGTAGCCATCTTTATCATCATAAAGTGCCTTTCTAATCTCTTATAATGTTTTTTGACATAAATTCTGCTCTTTTCCTCAAATTTATTGAGGAGTGATTGACAAATATAATTGTATATATTTAAAGTACACAATGTGATAATTTGATGTACTACACATTTTGGAATCATTACCAGGATCAAGATCATTAACACATTCATCCCGTTATATAGTTAACTCTGTGTATGTGTGTGTGTGGTAGAATGCTAGAGAAGTTCTACTCTCAGGAACTTCAAATATACAATAGGATATTATTAACTATACTCACAATGCTATACATTAGTTCTACAGAAATTCTTCTTCTTATAATTGAAAGTTTGTATCCTTTGACCTATATCACCCCAGTTAACATCTCTCCTCAGTCTCTGGCATCTATCATTTTATTTCTGTTTCTATGAAATGAGATTTGTGGGGTTTTTTAAAGATTCCACATGTAAGTGATACCAAACCACGGTCTGTCTGCCTTGGCCTATTAGCATATTGCTCTCAAGGTTCATCCATGTTGTCACAAATGCCAGGATGTCTTTCTTTTTTATGGCTGAATAGCATTTAATTCTATCTATCATCTATCTATCTATCTATCTATCTATCTATCTATCTATCTATCTATCTATCTATCTATCATCTATCTATCTATCTATATCTATCATCTATCTATCTATCTATCATCTATCTATCTATCTATCTATCTATCTATCTATCTATCTATCTATCTATCATCTATCTATCTATCTATCTATCATCTATCTATCTATCTATCTATCTATCTATCTATCTATCTATCTATCTATCTATCTATCTATCTATCTATCTATATCTATCATCTATCTATCTATCTATCTATCTATCTATCTATCTATCTATCTATCTATCTATCTATCATCTATCTATCTATCTATCTATCTATCATCTATCTATCTATCATCTATCTATCTATCATCATCTATCATCTATCTATCTATCTATCTATCTATCTATCTATCTATCTATCTATCTATCTATCTATCTATCTATCTATCTATCTATTATCTATCTATCTATCTATCTATCTATCTATCATCTATCATCTATCTATCTATCTATCTATCTATCTATCTATCTATCTATCTATCTATCATCTATCTATCTATCTATCTATCTATCTATCTATCTATCTATCTAATCATCTATCTATCTATCTATCTATCTATCTATCTATCTATCTATCATCATCTATCATCTATCATCATCTATCATCTATCTATCATCTATCTATCTATCATCTATATCTATCATCTATCTATTATCTATCTATCATCTATCAATCTATCTCTCTACCATCTCTCTATCATCTATCATCTCTCTATCATCTATATATCTATCATCTATCATCTCTCATCTCTCTCTATCCACATCACAAATTCTTTATCCATTTATCTATTGGAGGTCATTAAGATTGTTTTCAGATCTTGGCTAATACATATATAAAGATTCCTTTTTCTCCATATCCCTGCCAAAATTTACTCTTTTTGATAAAAGCCATCTAAACAGGTTTGTGAAGTGATATATAACTGTGGTTTTGATTTGCATTTTCCTTACATTAGTGATGTTGAGTACCTTTTCATGTAATTGTTGGCCCTTTAAATATTACCTTTGGAACAATATTCAGGCCTTTTGACCATTTTTAATTGGATTATTTGCTCTTTTGTTATTGAGTTATATGAGTTCTTTATATAATTTGCTAGTAACCCTTATCAGATCTATAGTTTGTAAATATTTTGTCCCATTTTATAGGTTGCTTTTTTATTTTGTTGATGTTTTCTGTTGCTGGGCTAACTAACTCTCCTTAGTTTAATGTAATCTTAGTTGTTTATTTTAGCTTTTGTTGCCTGTGCTTTTGGTGTCTTATACAAGAAATCATTGTCAATGTCAAGGATCTTTCTCTCTGACTTTTTTTCTGAAAGTTTTATGGTTTCAGGTATTACATTTAAGTATTTAATCCATTTTTAGTTATTTTTGTCAGTGGTGTAAGATAGAAATTTGGTTTCATTCTTTTGCATGTGTGTATCCAGTTTCCCCAACACCATTTATTGAAGAGACTGTCCTTTATCTATTCCATGTTCTTGGCACCCCTGTCAAAAATTAGTGCTGTATATATGTGCCTTTAATTTCTGGGCTCTCTATTTTGTTCCACTTGTCTATGTAGTGTTTTTATGCCAGTATCATACTGTTTTGATTACTATACTTTGTTATATATTATGAAATCAGAAAGTGATGTCTCCAGCTTTCTTTTTTCTCAAGATTGCTTTGGATATTAAGGATCTTTTATGGTTCCATATAAATTTTAGGATAGCGTTTTTCCACTTCTGTGAAAAATGCAATTGGAATTTTGATAGATTGCATTGAAAATATAGATTACTTTGGGTAGTATAGATATAGTAATATTAATTCTAATCTAAGAATATGGGATATATTTCCATTTATTTGTGTCTTCAATTTTTTTTTAATCAAATTCTTATAGTTTCTAGTGTATAGGTCTTTCAACTTCTTGGTTAAATTTATTCCTAATTATCTTTATTGTTTTGATGCTATTGTAAATGAGATAGCTTTCTTAATTTTTCTTTCAGATAGTTCATTGTTAGTATATAGAGAAGCAAGTGATGTGTAGCTTAATTTTGCATCCTGCAACTTGACTGAATTTACTTATTAGTTCTAACAGTTTTTTGGTGGTGTCTTTAGAGATTTACGTATAAGATCATGTCATCTGAAAACAGATCATTTTAATTCTTTTTTCTAATTTGGATGCCTTTTATTTCTTTTCTTGCCTAATTTCAGGGGCTATACTTCCAGAATTATGTTGAATAGAAGTGTTGAGTGTAACTATTTTTGTGTTCTTTTTGCTCTCAGAGAAAAGACCCTTCACTTTCACCATTGAGTATGAGGTTAGTCATAGGCTTTTCATACACAGTCTTCTGTTGAGGTGCGTTTTTCCTATATTTAATTTGTTGAGAGTTTTTATGATGGAAGAATGTTGAATTTGTCAAATTATTTCTCTGTACTTATTGAGATGATCATATGATTTTTAGCCTACATTCTGTTAATGTGGTGTATCACATTAAGTGATTTGCAAGTGTTAAATCATCTTTGCATCCCAGGGTTGTTTTCCACTTGATCATGGTGTATGATCCTTTTAATGTGCTCTTAAATTCAATTTACTAGTATTTTGGGGGGATTTTTGAATTTGTATTTATCAGGGATATTGGCCTATAACATTCTTTTCTTGTAGTATTCTTGTCTGGCTGTGGTATCAGGGTAATGCCAGCTTAGTAAATTAGTTTGAAAGTGTCATTTCTCTTTTATTTCTTAGAAAATTTTGAGGTGAATCGGTATTAATTTTTCTTAAAATGTCTTTGGTATAATTAACCAGTAAAGCAATCTGGTCCTGAAGTTTTGTTTTGGGGTGGGGGGTGGCAGGAGAGTTTTGATACTGGTTGAATCTCTTTATTAATAATCAGTCTGTCCTGATCTTTTGTTTCTTCATGACTCAGTCTTGTTAGGTTGTATGTTTTTAGGAATTTACTTATTTCTTCTAAGTTAATAATTATATAATAATATAAGTACACCTTTGTATTTCAGTGGTATTAATTGTAACATCTCTTTCATTTCTAGTTCTATTAGTTTGAGTCCTCTTTTTTTTGATAAGTCTAGCTAAAACTTTGTGTATTTTGTTTATCTTTTTATAAAACCTGCTGTTTCATTGATCTTTCTACTATTTTTAGTCTTTATTTTATTTATTCCTGCTTTGATCTTTATTTCCTTCCTTCTACTAACTGTGGGCTTAGTTTGTTCTTTTCTGGTTCCTTGAGGTATAACATCAGGTTGTTTGAGATCTTTCTTGGTTACTTCTGTAGGCCGTATTGTTAAGAGCTTTCCTCTTAGAGCTGCTTTTGCTGCTCCCATAAATTTTAGAATGCTGTATTTTCATTTTCTTTTGTATCAAAATATCTTTTATTTCTCTTTTGATGTCTTTTTTGACCCACTGTTTGTTCAGTAGCATGCTATTTTATCTCCAAATATTTGTGAATTTTTCAATATTCTTCTTGTAATTGATTTCTGGTTTCATGTTGTTATAGTTGGAAAAGTTGCTTGATAGGATTTCAGTCTTCATAAGTTTTTTAAGACTTGTTTTGATATCTAATTTATAATCTAGCCTAGAAAATTTCCATATGTGCTTGAGAAGAATGTGTATTCCGTTGCTTTGGATGTTTTATTAATATCCGTTAGGTCTAGCTGATGTAATGTGTAGAATAAATCCAAGGTTTCCTTATTGATATTCTGTCTGGATGGTCTATCCATTGATAAAAGTGGGTATTGATGAAGTCTCTTACTATTATTGTATTGCTCTTTCTCCTTTTAGTCTGTTAATATTTGCTTTTTATATTTAGGTGCTCCTGTTTTTTGGTGAAATTTGAGTGTCCTCTTCCCCACTGGGTGCTGGGGGTGGGGTCCTCATGATATCTCGAGAAAAATAATTTTCTGAGACTCACACTGGAGGATGAATGATTTTTATTTTCATGGAATTACATCCCTGAGTTTTCTAAGACCCATTCCAGTTATAGAAGAATTGTAGCTGGGGTTTCAGTAAAGCTTGAAGCAAATACAGTGTCCAGAGTTTCCATTCCATGTTGCAGCTGGGTCTAGATCACCATCAGGCTAGTTGCAGTCCATTAGTCCATTGTGTTTGGGGGTCCACATGGACATGGGACACGTGGATGAATATAGGAGAGTGTGCCCCGAGCAATAAGAATCCCAAGAGCATAAGAGGAACTGAAAAATCAAGTGTGTGAAATTCTTTTAGGGGATTAAATATCCCAAATTTTGCACCCTTGCAGTGGCCACCCCCACTCTGCCCAATGACCTGTTCCCAGGTGTGACTGATAGACAAGTACCTTCCCTGTGTCACCCTGACTTTACTGAGCATGTGTCTATTTTCTTCCCTGTCCAGTTCCTTCCCTCAGCGATCTACTGGGACTAGACTGGCGGCTCCCTGGTGAGTGTAAAGCTTTAGCTTCCCAGTATAGCTGCCCAAATGACATGCCTATAATATTTAGCCTTCGCTTTGCTCCTTTCCTGTTATTACTAACTAGGTTAATTACAACAGTATCACTCCTATGTTCATTGCCTAAATATTTACAAGTGTTATATCATCTTGTTGGATTAACCTCTTTATAATTATATAATAGTCTTCTTTGTTTCTTATTACAGTCTTTGTCTCTCTTTAAGTATATTTGTGTAATATAAGTATGGCTACCCCAGTTTTCTTTTGGTCTCCATTTGTATGGAATATCTTCTTTTAGATAATTTAGTATTGTTAGGTATTAACTTATTGCCATTTTGTTCATTATTTTCTGGCTGTTTTATAATTTCTTTGTTTCTTCTCTCCTCTTCCTTTGTGAGTGATAATTTTATGCAGTGGTATGCTCAGATTTCTTTCTCTTTCTCTTTTATATATCTGCTATAGGTTTTTGCTTTGTGTTACCATGAGGCTTACATAAACCTTCTTAGAGTTATAACCGCCTATTTTGAGCTGCTAACAACTTATGCTTGAACACGTTCTAAAGCTACATTTTTACCTCTCTGCCCACATTTATGTTTTTGTTGTATAAACCCAGAGGCTGTTTTTGTTTCTTGTTTTTTTGTTTTTCTCTTTTTTGTAATGCAAGTGACTGACTTAAGCTTTGATTGCCAAGGCATCCATTTGAAAGAGGCATCCACTCCAGAGATGGCTATTTTGAATAAACACTGTGCCAGCCACAAGACTAGATAAAAAGCCAGGCTTTCTCCTACCACTGAGGTCCTTTGTTTTAGAGATCTTGGTTAACTTCAATAACTGACCATGTAAGCTACTTCTTTTCTTTTACTTCTAGTGCCTTAAATCCCTGTTCTTATATTTTAAATTTACCAATAAAGACTATCCTGAAGAACTCTAGGCTTCTGCTCTCAACCCCAGTAAAAGCAAAACCCCAACCTGTGTGCTCACTCCCTCCCTCTCCGTCTCCCTCTCCCCACAAACTTGCTGCGTAGCACTGGTGTGCTGTGTAATTTCCAGGCCCTATTAGTAATAAACCATGGATTTTTCAAGATTTCCTGATGATTGTTGTTGAAGGGTATTTTGCAAACATAATAAGAACCACAACAGTCAGTCCAACCATACCATTGGTTATTGATAGATTGAGACCAGCACAAAAGTTTTGTTTTTTTAAAATTTATCTTTATTGTTGAAAGTATTACAGATGTCCCCTTTTTACCCCCCATTGATCTCCTCCACGCCCCACCCCCCAGGCCTTCCCCATACCAATGTTTGTGTCCATAGGTTATGCATATAAGCATATAAATTCTTTGATTAATCTCTCCCCACCCACTCCCCTGCCTTCCCTCTGAGATCCCTCAGTCTGTCTGTTCCATGTTTCTATGTCTCCGGATTTATTTTGTTCATCAGTTTATTTTGTTTATTATATTCCACATGTAAGTGAGATCATGTGGTACTTGTCTTTCTCTGTCTGGCTTATTGTTATCACAGTTTACATATTATATTTTGTATCCATTAATAACATTGTAGTTATGTTATTTTTACTACTTTTGTCTTTTAACTTTCATATAGATTTATAAGTAACCCACCACCATTACATCATTGAATTATTTTGAATTTAATAATATATTTACCCTTGCTAGTGAGATTTATACTTTCATATGTTACTAATTAGTGCCCTTTCATTTCAGCTTAAATAAATCCCTTTAAATTTTCTTATAAGGCCAGGTGATAAACTCCTTTAGTTTTTGTGGCCTAGGAAACTTTTCCTCTCCAATTTTGAAGGATAACCTTTCCAGGTATTCTTGGTTGGCAGTATTTTTCTTCCACTTCTTTGATTATACTGTGCTATTCCCTTATAACCTGCAAATTTCTGCTGAAAAATCTGCTGATAATCTTATGGGGGTTCTTTAGTACTTAATAAGTTGTTTTTCTCTTGTTGTTCTTAATATTTGTCACTTTAGTTATAATGTGTCTTGGTGTGGAAATTTTTGGATTAATCTCTTTTGGAACTTTCTGAGCATCCTGGATCTGGATATCTGTTTTCCTTCCCCATGTTAGGAAAGTTTTCAGACATTATTTCTACAAATAAGTTTTCTGTTTATTTTCTCTCTCTTGTCTTTTTTGGATCTATATACTGTGAACATCTGCTTGATATTTTCCCTTAAGTTCTTTAAGATGTCATCACTCTTTTTCTTTTTCCTCCTCTGACTAGATGAACTCCAGTTCTCTGCCTTTGAGTTCACTGACCCTTTCTCTCACCTTTTCTAGTCTACTGTTGAACCTCTCTATTGAATATTTCAGCTCAGTTGTAGTATTTTAGCTCTCTGATTATTCTGGGGGCTGTTTCTTATATTTTCTGTTATTGTTAAAATTCTCATTTTGCTCATGCATTATTCACCTTACCTCAGTGAGTATCTTTATGCCAATTTTTAAAATTCTTTATCAGGTAAATTATCTCCATTTCATTAATGTCCCCATTGGGTTTTAGCTTTTCATTTGGGACATATTTCTCTCTTTATTTTCCTTGGCTCTTTGTGAATTAAATAAAACAGTCACCTCTCCAAGTCAAATAAGTGGCCCTGTGTAGGAGATGAACCTTGTCCTGAACCCTGCATTGGTTCTTTCTCAAACTTCTGTCCAAGTAGACTTTTTCTTAGCAATTCCCATAGTTGAGGGTATGCCAAGACCTGTCAGTGTTTCCAAGGGGAAGATATCAGTAAGCTACATAAAGGCTGATTGGAAGCTGTTGCCTCAGACAGCAGCTTTTAAAGTACATGAATATACCTCTTTGATGGGGAAATTGGGCAGCAGCCATAAAAACCAGGGCACCAGATGGATACACAAGCTCCTTTCACAGAGACACTGGTAACCTGGGGTGAGGCAGAACTAGGACATTAAGATGGCACCTGCTAGCCTCTCTGGTCTTGGGGGAAGGATTGCATATTAAATTAGAATTCTGCCCCTGAGGATGTTGCTTTTAAAGTCTACAAATAGGCCTCTTTCAGGGAAAGTTTTGGTGTTTTAGTCTGCGGTCTCCATGCTGTGCTGTGGAAGATAGCCAGTAAAGAACTATTTCTCTGTTACAGTTCTGTGGAAACTGTGAATGGTTTCTACTAGCCACCAGAGCTGCAATCAAGGGATGCATCCCCTGGGTGGCATCTGCAAAAGCAAATGAACCAGACTTTGGTTCAGAATGGACAAGTTTTTTGGGGGAGATACAGGAGACCTGGAGAGTGGCAGAAGGAGACAGCAGTATTGGTGCCCACTGGCCGGGCCTGTCCCTAGGAAATATTATAATAGGCTTCTAGGTCTGTGTTAAAAGCCTGCCCTTTGGACTTCAGCTTTTAAGATAAGCAAATAAGCCTTTTTCAAGGAAATACTTGGTGCTTCAGTGGGCTGCCTATCATTGATCCCTAGTGGGAAAGCCATGGTGAGTCCTTACAAACCCATTAAACACTTTCTTAGTTTGCTATTTAGCTTTATGGTCTCATGGACACAAGCTCCATTGTCTTTCAGAGCTAGATGTTTTGTGGGCCTCTCAGATGAACATCTTATAAGTTGGGGCACCATATGTGGGGTCCAAATCCTTCACTCCTCAAGGAGAAGCAGGAGTTGTGAGTTCCTTCCCAATTGTGTGTTGCTGGGCAGGGGTTGGGGTTTATGTTGAGATTGTGTCTCAGCCTCCTTTACCTGTTTCAATGTGGGTTTTGTGTGTGTGTGTGTGTGTGTGTGTTTGTTTTTGTCTTCATTTTCCTGGTGTGTAGGATTGGTTCTACTAATTTGGATTTTTGTCAGAGATATTGTTCCACATGTAGCTGTAGAGTCTGTCCATAGGAGAAGGTGAGTTCAGGATCTTCCTATGTTGCCATATAACCAGAGGCCCTTCTTTTTCATTCTTATTTTCTTTTTCTCTGACTGGATAATGTCAAGAGATTTGTCTTCAATTTCTCAGATTTTTTTCTTCTGCACAATTAAGCCTGCTGTTGAATCTCTCTATTGCATTTTTCCTTTGATTGTCATTTCTATCTCTTTGTTAAACTTCTTTCTTTTCTAAGTTCATTGAGTTTTTTGGGTTCTCTTGAATTTTATTAAACCTTAAAATAATTATTTTGAATTCTTTTTTTAGTAATTCATAGGTCTCCACTTTTTGCTGGTCATTTACTGGAAACAACATTGGTGGTGTAGTATTTCCTTGCTTGTTCTTGTTCCTAATGGCTTTGAATTGATATCATGCATTTGTGGGAGCAGTCGCATCTTCCAGGCTCTGGGACTGGCTCCAGCAGGGAAAGACTTTCAACTAAAAGTGGTTCTGAGGTTGCTGGCTCAGTGGAGTGCAGCTTCTCTACTTCCTTAGAGGGTACAGTGATGGAGTCTGTGCTGTTCCATCAGCTGATGTCAAATTAGCAAAGATGGTGGGGATCTTCTGTTGTTAAGACTGTGGAGGTCCTGTGGATGGCACTGATGACTAGGGTCATTGAGGTCCTTGGAGGTGAAGGTTCCTGATTTCCTCCTACTCTCCTTTTCTGCCCTTGGGAGGAAGTTCTAGCTGAGGAGATCCCTCTTGTTGCCAGATCTGGTACACTAGCACTCAGAGCAGAAGTGGGACTGGGGTCCTGAGATCACACACACACAGAACTACCATAGCATCTTTGTCCAGGGAGCACAATTGCACTACTGCCAGTGTCTGAGGTACAGGAGCATGCAAATCTTCTATAGAACTGGGGTTGGGTGGTTAGGGGCTTGCTGCAGTGACTTGGACACTGAGGGCAGAATGCAGCAACAGCAGCATGGGCACTGTGATGACAGGGCACAGCAATAACTTGGGCCCAGTGGGCAGGGTGCAATAATACCATGCCCTGAAGATAGTGGATCAAAGTATTGATTCTGGCCCTTGGAGGCAATTGCAGAATATTAGAAGCTCAGCCCAGATGATGGCAGGTCAAAGCTTTGACCTATAACCTTTGGATTGGAACACATAGCTGTACCAGTGTAGCCCAGTGATGATGGGTTAAAACCTCAACTTTGGACCTATAGATAGAACACAAAGCAACAGCAGTGAAGTCCTGGTAATTTATAAAATGCTGCGACTTAGAACCCTCAAGCTGGGGCACATAGCTGCAGCAGTGCAGTCAGGTGTTGGTGGGTCAAAGCCCTGACTTATGACCCAAGGTGAGATGCAGAGCAATGGCATGTGAAAACCATAATTGGGGACCTCAGGGCTGGGTGAAGAGCAGTGGCAGCTCATGTTGTAAATGAGGTGCTATGGCATTTTGACACTGGAGAGCAGGGCACGGCAGTGACTAGGGCACCTGGGGACAAGGTGTCACCACAGTGACAACTCCAGCAATGGGGCAGAGACATACTGACTGGGACTCCAGGCAGCTCCATCAGCAGAGCTGAGCATTGATGAAGACTTTGGGATTCCTCAGTAGCAAAGTCTGCAAATGTCCATGGTGATGAGGCTTGCTGGTTTTCCCCTGCTCTCCCTTTCCCCATGGGGTGAAATCCCTCTGAGAGAATCCCTCTTGGTACCAAGCTGCTCAGGACTATGGGATGGGCAATGCATGTAAAATGCTTTCTATGTATTTCTATGTGGCTATCCTTGTTTTTTGACCTCTGCAGAGCTACTGATGCTTTCTCATTATAGTCTAGAGCAGGGGTGGGGAGTGTCTGGCCCTGCCAAGGCAACCACAGATGGGACTCAATAAATCTAGATTTTTTTCACAGCTAATTTTTAAGTTGATAGTTTTGTATGGCCTGTGAATGTTATAAATATCCAAATGGCCCTTTACAGATAAAAGGCTCCTCACCCCTGGTCTAGAGCTTTCCTAAAGCAATTTTGGTTTGTGGTTGTTTATCTGTTGTTTTTATTGGGGGAGAGTTTTGGGACCGCCTCACCATCTATCTTGCTTAAATTTAACTTTGTTTTATAACTCCCTGGTCACTTTTATTTGCTTGTTAACCTCTGAATTATTTAGTATTAAAGGTTTGTGCATTTATAGGTGTGTTTTTAAAAATCTCCAACCTCAAACCTCAATCTCTCTCTTTCTCTGTCCCTTCTCCCTCCTTTTCTAATTTTTTCTCTTTGATTTTAAAGAGTTCAATTGAGCTCATTTGAAGACAAATACATTTGCATTTAAAAATATATTTTCAATAAGGTTTTAAAATTTTTTTTCAAGTGCTATCTTTTTCCGTTCTAGAATGTCCACTTGGTTCTTTATCAAATCTGCCTAATCTTTATATTATCTTGTTTTATGGTTTTGATTCTTCATTTTATGTTGTCAATCTTTTCAGAAAAATATTTATTCAATTAATTTGAACTGAAAACATCAGTTTACCCATTTTGCCCCACCCACCCCTACCTCTTGGCAACCACCAATTTGTTCTCTGTATCTATAAACCGGGCTTTTGTTTATGGACTGCACATGTCTTTTCTCTAGGGTTAGAAAAAGATTGCTTAGTAGCTTAAGAGAAAGTCATGCATTCATTTATCCAGTGAAGGGAGGGGGGAGAGAGAATGGACCTGGGGTTCTGCCTTTATTTGGGTCAAGGGTGAGGTGCCAAAGTTTTCACGGGTTTTCTATTAGTGAATTTAAAACAAACAAATGGGAACTATGGAATTATAGCATAGGAAGGGAAAAGCAAGTAGTTAGTCAAATGGTGAGTTTTCTAGGTCCTTCAGAACTTTGTAAAGAAGGGAACTTCTTGGGTGGAGCAGGCTGGCTCTTTATCTAGTTGTGCAGCTGGCAATGTTTATTCCAGATGGATGTCTTTGAAATGGATGCCTTGGCAATCAAACACTTAATATCAGACACATGACAATCAAAAAGGGCTAATTGCCCTGGCTGGGTGGCTTAGTTGGTTGGAGAATCATCGTCTGTATAGCAGAAAGGTTGTAGGTTTGATTCCCGGGTCAGGGCACATACCTAGGTTGCTGGTTCAATCCCTGTTTGGGACATATAGGTGGCAACTAATCAATGTTTCTCTCTCTTTTTTTTCCTTCCTCTCTCTAAAACCATATCCTTGGGTGAAATTAAAAAAAATAATAGTATTAATTGTCAGGCACTTACACTACAGGAGTTGACAAAATGTGGAAGAATCATTGTACGAAAGGAAAAGGTACAAACTAGGAATGAATGAGACTTATTGCACAGAAATGCTTTGGGCTGAGAAAATGAATGATATTCATTTTCAGTAGTCATTCAATAGAATTAGGCAATTTTCTTTGAAATGCCTTTCAGAGTAGGTGTGAATGATAAGGTGACTGTCATTTATTCATTACACAGTATATACAAACTTTTTGAAGGCTGTTTTATAACAGCTCAACACGAATGATGAAGTTTACATATGAGGTAACTTAGACTCAAATAGGATAAGCTATCTGACATAAAAAATGTTACTAAATCGGAGCTATCATTAGAACATAGTATGGCTTAGGAAAGGAAGCAAACAAACAAAAAGCCACACACTCTGATTATTTTTAGGTAATATTTTTATTTTATAAGGTAAAAATGCCAAAGAGCCATGTTGATGAAAAGTGTTAATTTAATACAGACTAGGTACAGTAGCAAATGTTCCAATAGGTAACAGGCCAGGAAGTAGGTGACAAGCAAGAGGCTGAAAATCATGAGGAAAGAGGAATACTATATACTTTGTGAAATGAAATATTTAGAAACATTTCAGTCATTTATTGTTTTGGTATTCTAGTATGAAAAAAATCATAATTGTTGTGAATTGTATTTATGTGTAATTCCTTCGCTTTTATTCTTTACTAATGTATTTTCTCACCAAGGTACAGCATTAATGTGAAAATCCAAGATACTTTGTGAAATTTTTAAGGCTTAAATTACACTTGCAGATGGAAATGTTTTCAAAATTATTTATATCAAACATTTTCTCTGTGCTGCTTTCTCATGTCTTGCTCTATTGTAAATGCCATTGTGGATATCTTGCAGTTGCTATAAAACATTTTGAATGGATGTTTTTGAAGTAATGTAGAATATAAGTGATATGATTGGATGGAATGTAATATTGTGGGAGTTAATATTTTCCAGTGGGAATGAGATAATATTGTAATCATTCATTCTTTTGTTGAAAGCAGTTTTGATTTAGATCACAAATCATTGGGTCTACAATGTTAATGACTCATCCTTGAATTTTTATATCATTATCAATAACCACACACACCATTTATGTGGTGCAGTACAGTTTTAGTTTTCATAGCTAGGTTTTTAATATTTTTATGTAGATACAGTGGCATATCACACAGACATGCTTCAACAAGTATCTAAACACAATGTAAAGGTTGAAAATATGAATTATCTTACATTTATTTGCAATGAAATTGAACAGCTGACCCAAGGGCAAGTGAATGTATTGTACAACATCATTTTTTATTTCTGTCGGGTTTGATTTTTCTCTGTGATTTGTAATGAAATAGAATAATGGGCCTAATACTGTTACTGATTGAACAGATTTGAATTGGACCTTTAGTCAGAAAGTGACAATAGCAGTAAGCTTCAAAATAAAAATAAAGGACTGTTTCAGGGAGAAAGGGAACTAGGCAGTGATATAGAAGGGGACTTGCTTGCATTCAAATGACTCATTTGATTAAAAGCAAGAATCATGCTGCTGTATGTTGATGATAAGCTAGCATGTATAAAGTCAGTACTGTTAAATTATTAAAAGACTTCATGCATAATCAATTTCTATCCTTCAAATATATTTTGAATACTTACTGTGTCAAGCATTATTAGCTATAGTTATGAGTTCAATTCTGTCTCCCTCCCACAAAATAAAATATGTTGAAGTCCAAACCCACGGTACCTGTGAAATATGGCCTTATTAGGAAACTGGGTCTTTGTAGATGCTATCAAGTTGAGATGAAGTCATCAGGGTGGGCCTAAAACAATATGACTCTTGTCTTTTGGACATAGGCATACATAAAAAAGAGGACAGCCACGTGAGGACAGAAACAGGTGTGGAAGAGCAAAGACACTTTTTCTTCTACCCTTCTAAGTTCTTCTGGCTGGTTTAATAACAAAATTGACATGGGACAAATTAACAGGAAAAAAAATAACCAAATTTATTATGTATGTACACATAGGGGTTCCATAAGAATATGGGGCCTGAGGAGAAATCTGGCAGTTGAGGCTTATAGGATGGACATCTTGAGCTAAGGAGAAAGAGACCTCAGAGGGTAGGAAGGCAATTTACATGGGGATAGAAAGGCGAATGTTTGATGAGCAAATGTTTGTTGGGCCATCGTTAACAATGGGACACAGATTGGACTTTGGTCAACTGGCCGGCCTTTCTAGGTTCCTCCTTATATATGTAGTTCATTTTAAACTATATCTCTGTATGATGATAGCTTTCTTCCTGGTCTAAATTCTTATGGTCAGGTAAGGGAGGGTCAATGATGCTTTCTGAGACTTTGTTTCTTAAAAATAATCAGCTTAAAATAAAATTGCAAAGAGGCTATTTTGGGATGCCAAACTCTGCGACTCCTCAAAGTTAAGGAAAGAGCCATGTGACAACAGAGGTAGAGATTGGAGTAAATCAGTTGCAAGCCCAGGAATCCGAAGGATTGGATGGGCTGCCCCTGGAAGCTAGAAAATGACAAGGGAGGGTTTCTTCTTTATGGGTTTCAGAAGAAGCCCTACTGCTACCTTGATTTGGGACTTCTAGTCTCCAGGACTGTGAAAGAATAAATATCATGAATATCTGTTGTTTTAAGCAACCCAATTTGTGGCACTTTGTTATTGCTGCCCTAGGAAACTAAGACAGAAGTATTCCAATAGTCTAGAAAAGCTAAATTTTTGATCATTTTATAAAGTGAACTATTGCAATATTTTATTCAGATAAAATCATGGTAAGTATATAAGTATGCACATACATATATATTAAAGTAAGACACTTTGCTAATCACTAGTGCTTAAGTAAGGGACTTAGGCAGTAAATATATTTAGGAAACTTATTACTAAGAAAAATAAGACATATAACAAATTTCAATATACATGAGAATTTTTCTAGTTTATGACAATGATACAGATATGAAACAATAATTTCTAGTGACACAGAGATTGTTTTGACTAGAAATACTTCATGGAAGAGGCAGCACTTGAACTGAGCTTACAATACAGTAGTTTCCCCTGCCCAGGATATGTTCTAAGAACCCTCATGAATGCAGAAAACCACAGATAGTACCAAATTCTAATCCACTTCTTCAATTCTGCAAGAAATGTGGCAGCAGTTTATTCATTGTCAGACACATCCTTTCCAGTATTTTCTATACTTTTTAGTCCAAACTATTCCTGAGTCTGTAACCATTTCTTTCTTGTAGTAAATGGCTCTATGCCACTCATTTCAGGGGATCCCTTGCTGAAGTGTCTGTATAGACTAAGCACTTTTCACCCATTGTGGCCATAACTTTTGCAGTTTGAGGTATGACAGCAAAACTAGTGTGATTCTTTTTTTCTTCTTCACAATTTCACAGAGAGAAGATTCATTCTTACCTTAGATCTTAGCAACCTCAGTATATGATTTTTTTCTTTCCTTATGAAGTCAAGAACATTAACCATTCCACTTTAAAAAGACACTTTACAGCTTCTCTTTAGCATATGTGAATTGCCACTATCACTTCTTTTACCCTTTCAGGCCATCATTAAATAAAATAAGGGTAATTTGAACATAAGCACTGTGATGTTGTGACAGTCCATTTGACAACTGAGGGGCCTCCTAAGTGACAAATGGATGGAGAGCATATACAAGGTGGAGATGATGGACAAAGGGATGATCCAGGTCGTACTGGGAGGGAGCTGGACTGGTGAGATTTCATCATGCTACTCAAAACTGCCATTTAAAACTTATGAATTGTTTATTTCTAGAATTTTCCATTTAATATTTTTGGACTGTGGTTGACTATGGGTAACTGAAACCATGAAAAGAAAAACTGGGATTAGGAAGGACTGCTGTAGTTTGGATTTGAACATGCAAACTTTGAGGGAAGAATTTGAGGAGGGAACCCTGTGTACAGACCCACAAAGGCAGAAAGCATGAGTGAGTGGGATATTAAGTGCCCATGCTCTTGTGTCTATTCTAAATTTCTTTAGCAGTGTCAAGTGCACTGGGCAAAGTTTTGACATCAAAACCATGTTTTCCCATTTCTTTTTTATGGTCTCAGCCTCTCAGGCAGCCGGGACAGTTTCTATAAACTGTATCCTCAGGGCAGAGATGATAAAAGGAGAAAAACAAAACAAGGAGGCAAATTCTTCACTTCTGAATGTCTGTAAACCTCTTGTGGAGACAATGTTTTGAAAAGACTGGAATTTCAATTTCAAGAAACTTATGCTTGTGACAGAAAAGTATATTTATTTTTGTTTCAGTGCCAGAAGCTCCAATTAAATATGAAGAGCCAAAACCAGCTGGAACTTGAGCCAAGAATTGATATCTTAGAGTAGGAAGTGAGGTTTAGACTGATTAGCATATGGAAAGAGACATCACAAAGGAATGTGACTAGATATAAGAAACAATAGTCTCTGGGAAGTGCCCAGCCCTTGTGTTTTGGACTAAGTCCCAAAGAGTGGAGGAGCTGAAGTAAACCTCTAGATACAAGGAGAAAGTACTAATTGATTGGCTTCTCACAGTATAACAGAGCAAATAACAAGCCTTATGGGAAAACCCACTGCCCAAACTGGCACCCAGGATTAGAGGACCAATGACCAATGACCAATGACTGAAGGAAGTTCCTTAGTCAGATCCATATGAGGTCAATCATACAAAGTCATGAACTCTGAAGTATTGTGAAAAGATATAACCAATATTCTTGAGCACTCAACCCCTATCAAAGATTCAGAATTGGAAAGAACAGCATACCATCAGAAGAGAACTTACGGTTGGAACAAACAGGCTGCAGATTGTATGGTTTTGACAATTAAAATCTGGTATGGGGCCGCAACTGGGTCATTGTGAGTGTTATAGTTTAGTAAAATCTGGGAAAATTCTAGGACAAGAGGAATAGGGAAACTGAGACAGATAGTTAAACAGCAATTTTGTGGCCACCTAGTAAATTCTATCTTTCCTAAACCAAGAACACTTAAGGGTAAATGGTTTGCATTTCTCTTTCCCAGCCAGAGATAGCTTAAGTCACCCTACTCAGAGATAACCAAAATCCAATTAGGGCCATTTGCCAACCACACACAATGACAAATGAAGTTAGGAGAATAAACCTCACTTTTCTATATCAGCATAAAGCTGAGGAATATTCTATTGATCCTCCTCTAAGAGCTCCCCTAATTGCCCAGCCTTTAAAGCCCCTGAAAATGAACATCCCAGCACTCACTCTTCACCTTGCCCCTCAAGGGGAGTGTGCCAGAGTCATTTCCTTCTCCCCTCTGACGGGGCCCCACAAGACTTGCAACTAGGGGAGGAATGGGCAGTGGCAGCTCGTCCTGGGCTTACCCACTGAACCTGTCTCCAAGGTCCCGGAACCTTACCTTTCTCACATCCCAGTGAGCCAAGGCAGCCCAGCCTGGGTTCTCCTGTTACTTCTATGCACATTCTTTGTTTCACCATCCTAAGTATATTTTTGCTTTGGCCAATAAGTTTTTGCTTTTCTAAACTTGGTCTCTTGATTGAAATATTTCCCTCAGGAAGACAAGAAGCAATGTCTCCTCATCATCTCCCCAGTAACAAGAGTACTGTGGGCCAGATTGATAAGAATTATATTCCTGTGCAGAACAGAGAAGCCAGAAAGTGCCATGAGGACCAGATAACTTCCTTCTGATGGTAGGATGATATATAACTTCATCCTAGGATTTAGATGACTTAGAATTTCAGAGGGAGAACCATGTGTATGTTTGTGTGTGCCTGGTGGTGGTGTTTGTGAGGTGGAATTCTAAGAGACTCACTTTTAAAACAGAAGTAATTGAATTACCATGAATTGATGGAGTTAAGCATTTTTTTTTATTGCTTATTTTTGTTTAAAATATTACAGATGTCCCTTTTTCTCCCCAATGACCCATTCCACCCCTTCTCCTTCCCCAGTCCCTCTCCCCTCCATTGTCCATGTTCTGGGTTGTGCATATATGCATATAAACTCTTTGGTTACTCTCTCCCCCTCCACCCAACTGCCCTCCTCCATCCCTCTGACATTCTCAGTCTCATCTATGCTTCCATGTCATTGAATCTATTCTGTTCATTAGTTTATTAAGTTCTTTAGATTCCACATATAATATAAGCAAGATCATATGATGTTTGTCCTCTGCCTGGCTTATTTCACTTAGCATAATATTCTTCAGGTCCATCCATGATGTCCCAAAAGGTATGAGATCCTTCTTTACAGCTGCATAGTATTCCATGGTGTAAATGTCCCACAGCTTTTTTATTCACTCATCTACTGATGGGCACTTGGGCTGTTTCCAGATCTTAGCTATGTAAACTGTGCTGCTATGAACATAGGGGTGCATATGTTCTTTCTGGTTAGTCTTTCAGGATTCTTAGGATATATTCCTAGAATCACTGGGTCAAAAGGCAGCTCCATTTTTAATTTTTTGAGGAACCTCCATACTGTTTTCCATAGTGGCTGCCCCAGCCTGCATTCCCACCAGCAGTGTACCAGGGCTCCCCTTTCTCCCCTTTCACCAGCACAAGTTGTTTGTTGATGGTAGCCATTCTGACAGGTGTGAAGTGATACCTTATTGTGGTTTTAATTTGCATCTCTCTGACGATTAGCGACAGAGTTAAGCATTTTTGACATCTATATAATTAGAATCTCAAGAACAGTAGTGGAAGTTATATACAAAGTTAGATTTTGCACATCTGAATTTGTGTTACCGGACCAAAGGGGTCTGTTTGCCTGTGTGTATCAAAGCCCAATAGAGAGGAACAGAGTTTGCAGCAGAGAAAGTGAGGGCTTATTTTTAGGAAGTGGCCCATGCCCAGAGATACAGGTGAGCTAATGCCAAAGACCAGGCTCCCTGATGGCTTCCAGGAAATGGGTTATGTAGAGGAAACATAATTAATCAAGGTGTCTAAGGGAATTATGGTCCATGTCAGGGTTCTGGTCTCTAGTGATTGGGCACTGTTAGGGTGGGGAGTAGTTGATCACTGTGTCTGGTCCTTATGTCAGTCATGGTGTCACTTTGTCAGATTTCACTGCTTTTCTGGGCCTGGAGCTGAAACACAGCTGAGACCTAGATGTTATCTCTAGTTTGACCGAAACTCTGTCTCTGGGGTCAATATGTTGGCAGTGGTGAGAATGGCACCAGCTGTCAAACTGGAACCTTGGTTCAGCAACCTCAGTACTTAAGTTCTGGTTGGGAAAGAACTCAAACTATAAGAGAAGTTTATTTAGAACAGAGGCAAAAAAGGGCCTTTGGAGCTTAGGAGAGAGAAAGGTAAGGGTAATGTGCCTGTGGCAGGGGTGGGAATTGGGGAGGAGGAAAAGTTGAAGGCATGCTCCGGGAAGGGAGAGAGAGTTGGGTCCTTCATCCTAAAGGCTTTTAAGGGTGAGGATTTTAGGGGAGGTCCCACAAAAGGATCACAATAGAATATTCATCAGCTTTCCAGGTATATCCTTTCAGAGTCATGGTCTACACTGATTGGTTGCCACCAAGCCAGGGGTCATTAGTCAATGCAGCTTGTCCTGAAGTCAGCCTTGGCATCACTTGTCTAGTTTTTCTGCTTTTCTGGGCCTGGAGGTGAAACACAACTGAGGCCTAGATGTTATCTCTAGTGAGGACAGGTCAGGGGTTCTAAACCAAATGACCAGGGATATGCTAAGGGAGGAAAGGTTACCCTGCGGGTAACCTTTGTTTTCCCCATTGCTAGGCACCTGGGGCTATCTGCCCTGGTGACCTGGCCCATTGTCCTTGGTCTGCTCCTGTCTGTCTAACTGCCTGCCACAAGTATACCCAAGATTTTCTTTCTAAGATTATTGATGCCTTGATGATGACCAGAACATTGTCCTGAGAGCTAATGATTAAGGGAGTAGACATGCTAGGGAGAAGGAGGCAGGTGAATCCGTGCTAGATGAGGCCAGTTTAAAGAAAGGAGAAAAGGTTATATCAAAGAAATAAAGTTTCTGTGTGGTTACATTTGTGGACTGTTTGGTATCTACTATGAAAGAGGTTGACACAGAGGGCACAATAAATAATAATTTACCCAAAGTCCTGTATTTAATTAAACCAGGATCACTACTCATAGTCACAACTGTGAAATACCATGTTTATGCCATGTTTAGATAAAATAATTTCATGTAATTTCCTATACTCTTCAGGAAACTTTATGCTTATTGGTCAGAAGAAATAAATGAAACTCATTAATATTTAAAAATTTGTCTCACATAATATAGTCAGAGTTGACATTAGAGCCTGTGTTGGTCTAAGAACCAAGTCCACTGTATTGTGCTGTATTCTAGTCAGAGCATGCTCCATATTGCCCAAACAAAAATTCTTTATACAAAATGGAAGTAAGAGCTTGGTTGCCTCCTCTGTAGTCTACACTGTTTATTAAATCATTCACTGCGATTACATATGCTTCAACCTGTTTTGTCCTCAGGCTTCGTCTCTCGGCCTATAAAGCTTTATGCTCAAGAACAACAGAAAGTTGTGATAAGTCTCTACTTATGGAAGTACCACCCTATTTCATCATCCAGATACATAGAGTTTCTCCTTGACAGAAGTTAAAAATGTATGCTTGTCTATGACATTTTATTGAAACAGTCTGGTTCAAATATACATATATATTCCAGTACCCAAATTTAAGAAACACATGTTCTTCTCTAAAACACTCTAGTTCTATCTGTCAAATGAGCAAGTAATTAATATATTTTGGTTGCTGTTGTCTTGCTTACTGCTCATGTCTAAATTTAGCTAATTCTAGAAAACAAAAAAAATTCATAATCCTGTAAAGTAACAGGTAATTTTGTGAACAATTAATGTGCTTAATATTGGTAATTGTGAGTAGCTCAAACAAAATTCATTGATATTAATCACAAAGATGGCTGAAATATCACATTTCCAAACAATGTTTCCTATCAGCTCTTATTATCTCTTTATTATAGATATAGTTATGTGGCTGTAGGATATGTAGAATGTTTTCCAAATTCAATCAAAGATTAAGTTCAGAAGATTATAAGATGTAGCTTTTCTTGGGAGAAAAATATAAAAAGTTAGTAGTTAATATTTTTTTACTAACAAAATAGTTTTAGAAATTACTATTTGCAAAATGGAGTTAGAATAGGTTTTCTCACATTGTGTCTATTATTTATGATAAATATGAATAAATTTATATTTTATAGCAGAGTTATTTATATTGTTGATATGCATGATTTCACTT
Organism: Miniopterus natalensis; assembly: GCF_054644295.1. NCBI lineage: Eukaryota > Metazoa > Chordata > Mammalia > Chiroptera > Miniopteridae > Miniopterus > Miniopterus natalensis. Next base: position 117,357,480 of record NC_142082.1, on the reverse strand, counting down.
TAAACAGCTTCTGTTCCTGCTCTTATTTTACAAATTCTGAAATAACTTATGTGATTATTTATTTAAATATTTTCTATTCAAGAATATGAAACATGTGGTAATTATGCAAAATAATTTGAATAAAACTACCCCCCAAAATGCTAGGTCTAGCTTGCTCTGCTCAGCATAGATGAAACATTGATTTAAACCCTCTTTTTAAAACTTTTCTGTACCTACATTTTAGTTTTACTATTTCCCTTATTCAAATTTAGCATTTAATTAATAAATAAATAAATATGTGGAAGTCATTTTTTCATGTTTATGTAATTTTAGAGCACATCTATTTGAATTAAGTTTTCAAACCTAGGCACAGTTATTTTTTAAAACATGCATTTTGCTATTGATGGTGAATATTAAAATCTAATCTTGTCTTTCAGTATTAAATGCTTAAATTGGGATGTTTCAAACTGAGAAAAAAGCAATTTAATGGATATCCCTATGTCTAGAAATGCATGTGAACTGAAAACTCTTAATTACCTGTATTTAAAAATCCTCTGATCTTTAATCCCTAGTGCTGGGTCAGTGGCCAAAGCAGAGTGGTTCAAGGGAGCAGGGTGAGTCAGATTTTGGGAAACCAGGTCAGTTACCAGGAGAATAATATCTCACATCAGATCTGAAAGGTGGGTTAAGGCAATCAACTGTACAAGAAGCAATTGACAAGAAATCAAGTTAATAGGGTTTAAGAGCTCAAGGGAAGAATAAGGGAAAATACCAAGACTTGATCATGAACAAGACAAAGAGGTTAAGACCATTCTCAATGGATTGTGATTTTGAGACAAGGGTCCATGTCAGGCAGGTTATAGGCAGGTTGTGATAGAAAAAAATATTTGGGGAAAAAGACTCTTCAAAAGGCTATATGTAGCACTTCAGGTTCTTTTAAAATGTTTGTGTTACTATTTTGGCTTTATGGACCATGTGTCTGTTTTCTCAAACAACTAAAACTTTGGAAAAATTTTTCTTTGCAAAACTTTCTGGAATGACAAAAGAAGATCATAAAGTAGGAACTGAGAAGTATCTACTATGCTTCACACAGGTAAGTTACTATTAGTAGGCCTGCTTACTCTGTGCTCGATTGTTTGAAGCTACCTAAGTCAGGCTGTCAGTGCATGATCACTAATCAGTTTATTCTGTTGTTTGGAGAGAGGAAAAACTCTTCTAAGATGAGCACTTATAAATTATTTTTGTAAAACAAATATATAATTTTAAGATTCACAAGAATTGACCTTAGTGTGCAGAATGACAGATTATTGCAGAAGTTATTAAAAATTATGAATAGACTGAACTGCTGAGCCCAATTTAGATTCTATAAAATTAGTAAGCAAGCCAAAACAATGTATTTTTATTGCATTTATTTTTTATTCAGTAAGCATTCTGATATTTTTAGTGACCACAATGTATATAATATTTTGGACTATTCAGACATGTTTAATTAATGACTGAATACTTTGTGTAAGCACAGCTGGAATAATAGAATCTCTTATAAAAATGGAAACTAGATTTTTTTATTGAGTACATATCTCCAGTGCTTTAAAAATAATTTTATTTACTATTAATAAAAGTAAATTTTCAGTTAGAATATATTCAGATTCTCACAAAATATAATTTACATCTCTTCAAGGACTGTTCATTAATGGTATTTATGGTAGCTCATTTCTTTAGCAAACAGTAAGTAATGGGATGTAATCACACAACCATGCTACAAAGATAGTTTTTCGTAATTTATTAATAAACAAAAAGAGGTTTTTCTTAGTGCCCAAACTAATCCTAATTTCATATTGGTGCTTTCAAATCTCAGATGAAATGTGGTGAAATTTATTCTTTAGTACACCCATTTATTTTATTATTTAATATATATTAAGCAGGAATAGACTTTGGAACATTAGGGACATACTGGCACTGTAAAAACAAATAATAGGAGGCCTTTGATTCCAAGGAGCTTATAGTATATCTCGCTGGTAGGCTATCACTATCACTGTTAACAGTAAACATTTATTGAGTGTCAAATACTTTACATGTATTAATTTATTTATTTCTTATAATCCAAAAATTATAATAAGCTACCTTTAATGTGATCTTCATTTTACAGATGAAAAAAGCGAGTTACAGATAAAGTAATTAGCTTAAAGACACACAACTAATAAATATCAGAGTCAATATTTGACCCAAGGCTGTCTAGCTCCAATGTGCTTTATCCCGCTACATGAGAAAGAGAAATGCTCAGGATGCTGCTGGAGCATAAATAAAATCCATCTTTACAGTGGAGTTTAAGTTTAGTTTTGACAAAGTGATAGCACAAAAAACTCTGAATAGTGAGAAGCCTGTGTGATAGTGTGATGAGTAAGTAAAATGTTCTGTGGAGGTGAAGGACATGGCTGACCTTGGATGATAATCTGAGAAATTTGAACTTTATTCTGGAAGCTAGGGAGAACTACTGAAATATTTTAAGGGTTTTAAACAAGGCAACAATATGATTATATGTCATTTAGAAAGTTTATACTGGCAACAGTTAGGAAGATGAATTGAAGATAGGTTGATGAAACCCCAAACAGAAGTATTGGTGTGAAGAAAAGGAGACAGAGAAAAGATGTCTGATTTTAATATTTAAAAGGGCTGTTATTTCATGATACTTTCTGTGTACTAAGCGTTTACTTGGCATTTTACATATATAATCTTTCTAATTCCCCACCAGTTCCATGAGAGAGATTTCATTAGTGATGTGTTATAATGAGGTAATAAGGGCTTAGAGAGGTTAAGTAGCTTATTCAAGGTTTAGAGCTAGTCAGTCATAGACTTGGGAATCAAGTCCATGGCTTATGTTCTTTCTAGCTTATGATGGTACTTGCCATGCAAGTCTTTAATGACCAAATTTTGCAAATTTCAAAGCAATAGGTAGTAGAAAGATAAATTAGAAGTATGAATCTAGATTAATATTCATGTTTCTGGTATGGGTGTGAGTTTTTATATCATTCCACCAACATGTAAAGCAAGGAAATTTTAATACAATTTTCTCAAAAGATATGTTTATAATTGCTGCATTTATTTATTATCTCTTACTACTCAAACTCTGATCTGGCATCAGGCACCTTGTCTCTACCAGAGTTCCTGATGAGATCCACAATCATCTTCCTGTCTCTAATCCAAAGAACAATTTTTATATGCTTCTCAGCCTGCTTAGTAACACTCAGCACTATTTTCTACTCTTTTCCATTGGGACATTCTCATTATTTGAATTGCTTGCAATAATGCCCTTTAATTTTCTTCCTACCTCTCTATATGCTTGTCAGGCTCATCACAGTGGGCCGTTAAATATTGAAGTCACTTAAACTTAGTCTTAGAACCTTTCTTTTCTCATCCCTGACATCTTTATGACTTCAATTATTACTAGTTAGCTATACAGAGATAACAGATGCACTTACCCAGGACCCTTCTCTTATATCCATTCTTGGAAAATTCAAAATCGCCTTAAATATAGGGTATACAAAAAATAAATCCATGATATTCTCTCTCATTTCTAGTTCTTTTTCAGCCTTCCAGGTCTCTGTGAATGATACTGCAGATTTTGCAAGCAAGGAACTTAGTAGTCATCTTGAACACAGAGTTCTTCTTCACCTTCCTTATCTAATCACCACCAAGTCCTGTCAATCATATTTCCTAAGTATTTATCAGATTGTTTATATTTTTGCATGTGCATGGACAGCACAACATTCCCTGCTATATTTATTGCCACATAGAATTCTCAATAGCCTACAAACAGATATCCCCAGCCTTCTCTAAACTTTCCTTTAACCCATTCTTCATTCTTCATTGCAGAATAATATGTCAAAGTACATTTCTGATCATGCTCCCCCTATGCTTAGTATCCTTTAATGGTACATATTGCTCTTAGGAAAGAGGTTAGAATTCTGACTTCAGGACCCTGCATCATACAACCTCTATCTCCTGTTCTCCTGTTCCCTCTTTACACCAGTCTTCCCCTACTTTCTCTCATCCAGTGCCACTAGCCTTCTTCTAGTCCTTTATACTTACATTTGCATATATTGTTCCTTTTGGTTGGAATTAATATCTTAATTAGCTATTTCTACCCAACCTACTTTGAGTTCATATATCACTTCCTCTAGGAAATTTTCTTTGACCTACATATGTCAGATCTCTCTATTAAGGAACCACGGACATGTTAAGGGAAGGCCAAAAGAGTTCTTTATTTGTTGAAACATTAGTTCTCCAATGGACATATTTAATATAAAATGTGGGTGGATTAAATTTACAGATCAAGTTTTCTTGAATACACTATCTTTTAAAACTAAAAAATATGATGGTTTCCTGCAAAGTCCACCTGCTCTTTTTGGATGGTATTCTGTGCCAAATTTCCCGATGCAAAGGTGCGAGTGTATGTTTGTATATATTGTGGTGTGTACATATTTATGGCTAAAGGTAATGCAGTCAGATTTAATTGTACCATTTTACAGGTTAAATAAGGAGTAGAAAAATATTAGAAGGCAGAGGTAGTAGATATGAGTAGCAAGATATTTGGAGAGGATATATTAATGTACAGTAACTTGGGAAAAACAACTAGGGCACTGGAGAAGAAAAAAACAAAAGAAAAAATTATTTAAAACCCATTGAACTAGATGTACTATTTGTTCAAAGTAAATTTAGGCTTGATTGGTAGGAGGCGGCCTTTCTAGGCAATGGTTCTTTGATACCCTGTCTTGTGACTGAATTGCCTACTTACTTTCATTCTCTTTTTATTAAATATTTCCCTATTGTTTTTATAAGCAAAAATCCTTTTTGTCCTGCCCCAAATTTTAGAAACAATAAACACACATAGATATCTCCTTCAAAATTCAGAAACAAAATAAACTCTTTTTAGCTGAGAACTTTTTTCCATTCAGGATAAGAAGGTATTTTTTAGTTTGTTTTTTTAAAGGAGTACAAAGGGGGATAAATGACAAGTATGAGGAACTTTAGCCCCTACTCAGAAGGTCAAAATATCACATAATGTTTTATTCAAACTTCAACTCAGTTTTTATAATCATATTATCAGTGGCATGAATACTTTTCAGAAAAACTTTTGTTTCCCAGTTAAAACTATAATATAGCCTATACTCAGATGACAACAATGAACTCTTGCTCCCTCTCAGATAAGTACATTTGAATTGTAATCAAATTTTAACACCGTAAACTTTGCAAAGCTACTTTACCAGACTGCTACCCCAACTGAGTTTCATTCCAGCTATGGAAAATGTAACTTCTGGATGAAGAGGGAATGTGCAAGGCTTATGAGACACCAAGGTGAAGCATAATACATCTTGTTAGGGAGCTATTTATTGAAAATAAGATTCTGTGCTTATAGAACATACATATTGTAGAGTAAAAGTCAAATCCACATGGATTTTTAAGACCAGACATGGACTTAAAGTTTGATACTTGTGATGGGTTTTCCTTCTCACTCTGATGTTTCAGTGTCTTGATGGGAAAGTTTAGGTGATGTGCAGGAAACATTACACCACCACTGTGGCTGCTGCCGCCACCCCCATTCTTGCCTCCAGTGCACATCAACACCATGACTGACTCCAAGTGCTTCACAACCAATAAAAAAGGATAAAATTTTTAATTAAAAGCTAAACTCAACAGTGAAAAGAAAGAAAAGAGGAAGGAGGCTGTGAAGAAAGTAGTTGCTGCTATGACTGGGGAAGGATGTCAGCTCACTCTTTCCAGATGTAGTGAACTGTATGCAGACTGACAGCCTGGAACTAAAGAAGGTTGTGTATCTCTACTGGGTGAACTATGCCAAGAGTCAGCCAGATATGGCCACCATGGATGTCAACAGCTTTGTGAAATACTGTGAAGATCCCAGTTCTCTGATTTGGGCCCTGCAGTCAGAACCATGGGGTGCATTGGGTAAACAAGATTATAGAATATCTGAGTCCCTCCACAAGTGCTTGAAGAATGAAGATCCCTGTGTTCAGAAAACTACAGCAGTCTGTGTGGCAAAACGCCATTATATCAATGCCCAAATGAAGGAAGATTGAAGATGTCTGGATTCTCAGCAAGATCTCACAGCAGATTAAAATCCAATGGTGGTGGCTAATGCTCTGGCAATGTTATCTGAAATCAGTGTATCTCACCCAAACAGCAACTTATTCAATCTGAACCCACAGAACATTAATAAGCTGCTGACAGCCCTGAATGAGTAAACTGAATGGGGCCAGATTTTCATCCTGGGCTGTCTGTCAAATTAAAACCCTAAAGATGACTGGGAGGCTCAGAGATTTGTAAGTGTGTAACTCTAGGCTATCTCATGCCAACTCAGCAGTGGTGCTTTCATCAGTAAAAGTCCTAATGAAATTTCTAGAGTTGTTACCCACGTACTCTGACTACTACAATATGCTGCTGAAAAGTTGGACCCTCCACTTGTCACTTTGCTGTCTGGGGAGCCAGAGGTGCAGTACATCATCCTGAGGAACATCCACCTAATTGTCCAAAAAGGGCCTAAAGTCTTAAAGCAGGAAATCAAAGTCTTCGTGAAGTATAATGATCCCCTCTGTGTTAAACTACAGAAGTTGGACAACATGATTCAGTTGGCAGCCCAAGCCAGTATTACTCAGGTTCTGGTAGAACTGAAGGAATATGCCACAGAGGACTATGACTTTGTTCACAAAGCTTGTGTGGGCCATTGGATGGTGTGCCATCAAGGTGGAGCAACATGCAGAACGTTTTGTAAGCACATTGCTTGACCTCGTTCAGACCAAAGTAAATCATGTGGCCCAAGAGGCAATTGTTATCATCAGTGACATCTTCCGCAAGTACCCCAACAAGTATGAAAGTATCATTGCCACGGCATGTGAGAACTTGAACTTCTGGAGGGTGTTCATAATGAAGCACCCAGGTCCAGCTTACTCTGCTTACTGCCATGCTGAAGCTGTTTTCAAGAAATCATCAGAAACACAGAAGCTGGTACAGCAGGTCTTGAGTTTGGCAACACAGGATTCTGATAATTCTGACTTTTAAGATGGGGGCTATAATTATGGATGGCTTCTCTCAATGGACCCTGTCACAGCCAAATAAGTAGTCTTGTCTGAGAAGCCACTGATCTCTGAGGAGAGATCTTATTGAGCCAACTCTGCAGGATAAGCTAATCCGCCACATTGGTTCTTTGGCCTCTGTGTACCACAAGCCTCCCAATGTTTTTGTAGAAGCAAGTTACAGAATCCATTGCAAACACTTGCCAATGCATGATATAGGTGACAGCCCAGTTGGCATCACCACTGTCACCAAGCTGGAACAGCCTCATGTTATTCCCTCTCAACGTGACCTTCTAGGAGACCTTTTAAATCTTGACCTTGGTCCCCCAGTGTGCTACAGGTATCTTCCATGTGGGTGGGAGCAGTGAATCTCTTGGGAGAATGACTAGATAGTCTGCTTAGCAGTGAGCTTGGTGGGAGCATTGGAGGAAGTCGGGCAGTGAGACAGTCATTTCTGCCATCATCAGTGCTCACAACCATTGTTCTTCACCTACTCCTGCTCTAGTCAGCAGTGGTCTGGATGATCTATTTGAACTTTCTACAGGATCAGGCATGGCACATGGTGGGTATGTGGCTCCTAAGGCTGTCTGGCTGCCAGCCATAAAGGCTAAAATGCTTGGAGATTTCCAGAACATTTATTCATCATTAAGGGAACATCTATATAGAAATGGTTGCCACCAAAAAAGCTCTGCAGCACATGAGAGACTTTGCCTTCTAGTTTATCAAGAATAGTTTTGGTGGTGTCCCTCGCACTTGTCTGGCCATCCATACACCACTGATGCCAAACCAGAGCATTGATGTGTCCCTGCCTCTCAACACCTTGGGCCCAGTCATGAAGATGGAACCTGGATAACTTGCAGGTGGCTGTGAAAGACAACACTGATGTCTTCTACTTGGCACAACAGGATGATGCTCTGACATTTTTTTATTAAATTATAATCTTCATGCAAGACCAAGGATTTATGTAAAAATTACAGACTAGGCCATCTATTTACTCTTAGATTTTACTCTTCACTTTTTATAAATAGTGATTGTGAAAGTTGGAAACTATATTGTGGCTTTACCCACATAAATACAGAGGACTTTATTAACCACAAATAAAATTACCTAGAAACTCTCTATCTTTGAGGATATTTTCTTATTAGAACAGTGGCAGAAAGAAAATCAAATCAGTGCAAACCAAAATGTACAACAAATTTGGATTAGAAGATAAAGAAATCTGATGACTTTTAGATTAGTGTTTTCCATGAATATGCTTACGGTACTGACATTTTAGGCAAAACAGTGTTCCAAGGTGGGAGATAATCCTATTTATGGTGGTATATTGATATTTCACCCAGTTCCAGAATGCAAAATATGTCCTCAGTCATTGTGTCATCGCAAGAGCCTCCAGCATGTCCAGCCACCTCCCTAGTTTGAGCACCACTTTCTTTTAGAGAAAAAAAATAAATAAAGGTTTTGTTCTAGAAGTAGTAAAGAATAACATATTTAGGAAGAATTGAGGGATGTACAAAAATTAGGTAAACTTCATAGATTTCAGGTTTTAGAACCAATCAAGCCAATGTTTAAAATAATAAAAGGTACATGCTTGAAAAAAATCTAGATATAATTTTTTTAAAATAATGCTAGAAAGAAATGGGTTTTAATAATTATTAGGTTAAGGAACTCAATGATAACTCATGAAGATCCAAAAGAATAAGAAAAGATCTCATGGGAAAACTGGAATAAATAACCCAGAGAAAATAAAGATCCAAAAAAATTTGACATATACTTTGTTAAGTTTCAGAAAGAAGATTAATAAGAAAGCCAGTTGGGGACCCACTATTTGAAGATTGGGACAACTTTGGAATATGATTACATAAAATTTGGACAGCTTACAGCTTAAAATACTAAAAGCATTATTGGGTGAGTTTCAAGGTGACTCAATTATTGAATTGCAGAGGTTGCTTGTGCTGTGGGAAGAAATGCCCAAGAAATTTATGGAATTAGAAATCTAAGAAAAGTGATAGGCGCATTAAATAAAACTAAAGGGGAAACAGTCAAGGCCACAATTTATATAAATAAATAGTGGTCTATGTATTGGCGTGAGGAAATTTCCTCTAGATGGAATAATGCCATCCAGGAAAGGTAAGATGTTTTTTAACAATGAGTGGTAGTGCATGGCCAGGAATTAGGCTGATAGTTCATTAGAAATGAAACTCAGGGGCTGTAACTGAAATTCAAAAAGAACTCTTAAATGCTGAAATGGTCCATCACCTAGTCATATAGTGTAAAAAGTTGTGGCCTGTGTTTATCTTAGTACTTCTGATCTGACTGTTTACTCAGGGAAGCTTACATTTACCATAACTTTTTGTACATCTCTATAAAAACTTGGGGAAATATTGAGGAAAGCTGTTCCCATTTTATATATGATGTTGCTTGTTGACACTTCAGTAGTTAACCAAAGTGAACATAATTTAAACCAAATATGTTGCCAATCTGCTTCTCAAAATGAATGCTCCTAGATAATTCAGAACTCAAATTTTAAATTATTTACTTTTTCCAACTCTGTATGGTTAAATTGAAGACATATATTAGAATAATTAATTTATGTGTTAGTATCTCTCTATTAAGAATACTCTCATGATCAAGTTTCTAAATAAATAGCAGGAATATAAATCAGAGGTATCCTAAAGGAGAACATTCTTCCTAAGAGGGAGGGATAAGAGAGTAAAGTTGATGGAGTTGAGAAGCTTTGGCAAACTGAAGATAGCCATGAATGATTGGATGGGATCAAAGTACAATGGGGGAGTAAATAACTAAGGTTATCCACATTATAAAGCTATGAATGTGCCCCGGCCAGTGGCTCAGTTGGTTGGAGCATTGTCCTGTACACTAAAAAGGTTGCAGGTTCAGTTCCTGGTCATGGCACATAACCTAGGTTGTGAGTTCCATCCCTGGTCAGGGCCTGTACGGGAGGCAATCGATGTTTCTCTCACTCCTTTCCTCTCTTTCCAGAATCAGTAAAAACATATCCTTAGGTGAGGATTAAAAAAATAAAACCACTATGAATGTTGCCAATAGAATTATAAATATAAATTACCAAATTCTCAGGAGAAATCAATTTTTAGAACTGATTGAGAATTCAACTGGGATATCAGATAAACCTGAAGAGAGACAGACCAGACCAGTTCTAGGATCCTGGCACTTTGCTAGGCCTGGGTGTCTATCATATACATAGGGTGTGGCAAGGTAGTAAAAAATCTGTGAGACTTCATTATTGGTACTGGGGTTTTACTTTCCAAGATTAAAGGTATCCTTCCTAAGATTAAAATATGTGAGAGGTTGTGACACCTGAGGCTATCTTATTCAAAGAAGCCAATTTAAATTTGGAGAAAGTAGGTCTGTGTGTTCCTCCTAGCCTGGTAATTGACAAGAGTCTGGTTAAATTAAGAATCACCATAGTATTGAGCAACTAGTAATACAGCTATGTTTCATTCTCAGAAGTGTTCCTTTTTGGAACCCTTGACTAAGTTCCCCATACTATAGGGAACTTGAAATAAATATCAAACCCAATTGCTTTCATGGTAGTCAGAGATTAAAATGGGAAATTTTTATAAGTGGAAAAGTCCTTGGGAAAAGAACAGAGATTTAGCAAATAAGTTTTGGTCTATACCCTGGAAAGATATGGCAGTACAAAACTACACTCGAGGCATTTATACAGTGGATGCGATTGTCATTCTGTTCTCCACATCTTTGGTGCATGTCAGGAAATTTCAATAAATATATGGGGGTGGGGGGCAGCAAAGATTAAAAAAGAGAGATAGAATTATCTTATTAATTTTCACATTAGGAGATAAATATCAAGAAATAAATAGACCTCTGTGGTAGAAGAAAGTTCTTAAAAAGAATCAACTACCTCAGATCTGCTAGGAGAGAAATGGGTGTCAGGCATGGGGACTCCATGGGGCAGGTCCTAAAGAGGTAGACACGCCCTATTGTGTGCTTTCCTGGTGTGTATTCTGTGGGGAAGTGAGAACAAGCATGCCACATCACCTCTAAAAACTGGTGTGAGCATCACCACTTACATTCATAGGTGAACTTTGAGAACCTGGGGACTGCACAGGTGATTTCTGGTGTCTGAACATCTAGGGAGGGTAAAGAGGGTTTCTCTGTCACCTTTGAAGATCCTTGGTGGTGGGGCTTTTTATTTTTAATCCTTACCTGAGGGTATCTTTTCCATTGCTTTTCAGAGAGAGTGGAAGGGAGAGAGCGCGAAACATTGATGTGAGAGACACATATCCATCGGTTCCCTTGTGCACAAGCCCGGATGGGGGGCAAGCCTGCAACTGAGGCACATGCCCTTGGCTGGAATCGAACCTGGGACCCTTCAGTCCTCAGGCTGAGGCTCTAACCACTGAGCCAAACCGGCTAGGGCGGTGGAGTGGAGCTTTTTTGCCCAGGTATTTGAGTCCGTCTGACCCAGCCCAACTGACAGCTCAGGTATCAGTGACCCAGAAAATGGGAAGATTTCATTCATGTTAAGACAATTAAAGAAAGGAGGCTAAACAACCCAAAGCAAAGATTTACCAAAAGGCGAAACATGGAGGGACAAAGGAGATGGCAGTGTGAGAGGAGAGGAATAGCCCTCAAACTCTTGGGGAGAAGAGCTGGGAAGTATGGTGGTATCGTTTCCCTAAGTGGCACTCTCCCCACACTTGAGGTGAGACACTTTGCCAAGCGCAGAATGTGAGATCAGCGGCAGCACAGGCCGTCAGGCTCTCCCAGCACAGGGCCAGGACTTCAGGGCTGACCTGTTAGCCAGCCTCCAGTTCAAGCCTCGTTGATGGCATTGTCTTCCTCGCCCACCAGCCAGAGTGACTTCACTGCCCGAGCGCATGGTGGAAGGTTTCTGACAGCAGCACTTTCTTTTGAAAACTAGGTTGCAAAAAACTAACAATGATGAGCAACTGATCGGGGCAGTGTTTCCCCACTTAAAAGAGCCCTGATGGGAATAAATGAAAACAAAAAGAAACTTCTGTTCAGGGTGAAGATGCTGAAGGAAAGGTGGTGCAGTTAAGTTAGTTGCACACAAGTTAGGTGCCACAAGTTCAATCCAGCTTTCCCCTTATTTACTGGCAACTTAAACTGCAGTCCCTTAAACTGTATGGCTCTTAAATCACTTGATTATAAAGTGGCATTAATACTATATGCCTTATAGGCTGTGAATATTTCATAAGTGACGTAACAGATTTTGAATGCAAAAACAGAAACAAAGCTCTTACCTAGATGGAAAATGATAGATCAGGATGAGGCCATTTAATTAGGTCGATGGGGAAATATCTACTGCACTTTGTTTTTACTGGACTCTGACAGTAATTTAAACACAACATAATGAAGTAGCCCTGCCTGAGGATCCAGGTTGTATATAATACCCGCTAAGACTGAACAGTCCCTTGCAGAATAACGGCAGCTTCCTTGGGCAAGTGTGTCTACTTTTCAGAACCAAAAGGCCACTCAGATGGGATAAGCATCCCAGTGTTTATTCCTACAGGTTCAGAGGATGCTGCCTTCTCTCAGTTTTATTAGTATAACAGAATTAATAATTCTTCCTCTTGTACATCTATATCTGAGTTGGTTTTAAGTTTGGGAGGGGGAATGAGCATAATATGCCCTCTGGAATTCCAACGTCAGTCCATATTTTTTATATCCTGATCTCCAGAATAGTTGTCATTACAGCCACAGTACAAAGTACAGGTCTTGGAACAATGCATTTATTTTAGTTCACTTAATTTATTTTAATCCTTATAATAGCTTTGTGAGCAAGATATGAAAAATCTGTTTTAACAAAATAGAAAACTATGGCTCAAGAGGTTACCTGACTGAGAATCAAACAAATGCCTGTTTCCAAGTTTTATCGCACTTTCCTAATGCCTGGCTTCCTATCCACAAGAAGAGGTAGCAAGTTAATCACCTGGTCATTTTGTTGAATGAATTGAATGCTTGTTTATACTTAATTATGATAAACAGACGAGATGAGGAACATTTTGGAAAGTCTCAAAACTAGATTAAGAAATTGGCCATTATGCTGGTAAGTTGAGAGCCATTGAAAAATATTTGAGGGGACTCCTGTGATTTTAGTTGTAGAGGATAATAGTAAATTGGAAGGAGGTAGACTGAAGCTTAGAGACAGTTTGGGAGGCTGATGTGCTCCCTGCTCTGCTGTCTGGGGCTATAGCAGCCTGATGTAGGTTGGTGACAATGAAAATAGAAAATAATGGGTGTTTTAGGATGTTCAACTTTTTAAAAATTTAAGAAATATTAAAAATATTATCAGTGTATTATTAATATTAGTTTGGATTTACACTGTCTTTGTTGCCCAGAAGTCCATCCAAGTAATTATACAGTCCCAGATTATTCATAAAGCACTGAACAGATTCCAGAAAGTGATGCATTTACTCACTATAAATCTGTGAGCAGAACCATGGAGTACTGTTATTTTTCAAAAGCAAACTCAATGCTTCCACTTATAAAGTAGTATCAAGGTTATAGTTTAACAGCAGCTAAAAATTAAATTTACATCAACCATTAATCTTTCTCCTTAGGCACCACTTAGATTTTGCTATTCCTCTACTGGAAAGCCTTCCAACGATCCCCATTATCTCCCAGATTCCATAATTACTTCATCATAATGGGGGTCCAGCCCAGCTTTTTACCCCTGTCAGAGCTATCCCCCTATATAAAATCCATATACTTAAGAAAAAAAAAGAATCAACATCTTATCCTGTATCCAGCTTATAAGCATATCACCCCATCTTCGTGTCTTCAATTATAAGATTTAATTTTTATTTCCATCTCTGAAGTGAATCTGCTCAGGTTTGAAGGTGTGTGACTTTGGGAAATTTCTATGACTTTCCTGTGCCTTGATTTCTTCCCTTCCCTTCCTTTACCCTCCTCTTTTTCCCTTCTCCTCATTAAGTAGGTAATACGAGAGACTTTTAATCATATTTAGGAGATTGTAGGCACTCACATGTAAGCTGTTATCTATTATTTTGACTTAAGTAGGTCCGATCTACCATGAAATAAATAATATTTCTTGAAGAATCAAAGCTATAGGTTTTTCCTTTGAAGTTTTTGCAGTTGGTTTAACTAAGATATTATTGGTGTCATATCTTTAAATGTGAGGTGTTTGGAATAAGGGAAAAAGCTAATTCACTTAGTCTTTGAGCAGCTAAAGTTATCAGATCTTTTTCTCAACAGACTGAACAAGGAAAATAAAATATCCCCAAGCTCCCAGGCATCATATTTCCTTTTTGAGGCTATGCTGAGACTTGCCCCCAGTTGCTGCAGTAGAAACCACTCACATGGGAAGATGGGGTTATGACAATGGCAAGCACCACCATTCAAGGTGCTGGCCTTATTTGAGGTCTTTGCCTCTGATTCTTAGGTTTAATAAAATCACTTTCTTTACTGCAATAGGCTAAGAAAAAAAGCAGCAGTTGATCCATAATAATATAGAGTTTAAATTGACCATTTTTCTTTCTAGAGTAAGAGCTCTAAGAGATAAATTTTTACAAGTATTTACAACAAAATTTCACAGATGTTAGAATTACAAAATGATCTCCCAAATTGTCTTATTTTACAAAAAAGTACACTAAGACACAAAACATTATTAGTCTATGGTGTTGGAATTATAAATGGTAGAATCTAAAGTAGAACACTTCACTTGCTTAATGGTATTTGTTTACTTTAGCATAGTTTCTCTTCATAGCCACCACTGTATATTACATACTAGATGATGCATGACTGTGTCATAGAAATATTACTTTATAGTCTTTGTACATAATATTATGGAGCAGAAAAGGTTATGTTTATTTTTGGTGTTTGATTGTAAAGTTACATATCCTAATAATTATGGGTCGATTTGATGTCTATGTGATACACTATCATCTGGTTACCAAAGGAAAATGTAGTTTATAAGTGTCAATGGTTCATGGCTATATAGGTATAATTATTAATGGGTAAAGTTTTATTTTTGAGTCTTTTTGGTTCCCTGCATTCTTGCTTTTAATTTGCACTTATTTTAATGTCATCAGGCAATTTTCTGTCTCCTATTCAGCAAAATTGATGGCAATATCCTTGTAGTGAAACCTCAGGAGCCAACTTTATTTTCCACACTCACATATTCTATTTCCACAGTTACTCTATAAATCTTTGTTTTTCTTGTTTATCTAGAGTTCTCAGTGACTTTTTAAGTTTTCTTTCTACTTGGCAATACTTTTGCTAGTGGCTCTCCAAGGACTATGAGAGTACCTGGGAAATTTAACTGGTCTATAGAATAGCACAAACTTGGCTTTATACACTTCCGAATAAGTATTTTTAGCAGCAAAGTTAATAGGCTCAGAAATATCAGACCTGGATTGTATAATTTTATAACAAAGCATAAGTAGATAGAGATGAAATAATTTTGATTTGATTTACCGTTTTTATATTTATATAACCTAGATGTTGTGAAAAATTCCTGGTTTCAAGAAAAACAGTTTGATCATCAACATATAGGAGTGTGGAATCCTTTTGGGTTCGGGTCAATGTATATAGTGAGTTCAAGCTTGTAAAGATTCTGTATTTTACCCCACTATGTAAGGATATAACAACTTCACCTAGACCTTGAATGTTAGAGATGTAAGCTAATGCTACAGAATGATAAATAGGGTATTTCTTGTTCTTTATTAATAGATGATTAGGGCCACTGCTGAAAACAGAGGCATTCTAAAGAGAGCAACATATAACTTCAAACATATTTTTCAGGATTTGTTCAATGGGTGTACAGTGAGCTCTGTCATACTCAGTCATTAACCAAACACTCTTCCCCCATTCTGACCATTCCTTGCCAGTTGTAAAGGAAAAGAGGAATGAAAGTATAGATAACATTCCTGCTCCTACTTCAAATTCCTTTAGCCATAGGTCTTGCCTAAGGTGGGGAAGGGAATAAATTGTATATATGTGTGTTAATTGGAAACATACTCTTCTACCTCAAAATCCTTGACTTTGTATGCCTTAAGAACAATAATATTATCTTGCCTATCTGTTTAATAATTATCAAAATCAGGATACTTAACATTGGTACATTATCTAACTCATAATAAAATTCTTTATTGTGCCAATAAAATATATTACCTATATCTACATATCTTTCCTTTTTATCTTTATATATATATCTACGTGCAGGGGTGGGCAAAAGTAGGTTAACAGTTGTTTGTACTGGAAAGTTTACTCTTGTATTTTTATTATATCATTTATAGGAACAACTGTAAACCTACTTAATACACAAAAAGAGTGTGTGTGTGTGTGTGTGTGTGAGTAAAATATATAGGTCAACTACCTTGTGGAATACCTCTCAATATGGATTTGTCTGATGTTTACTCATGTTTAGTTTCAGCTATTACATTTTAGCAGGAATATCACAAAAGGGACATTGTGTCCTGTTTAAGGCATCATGTAAGAGGCCCACGATGTCAGTTGATCACAACATAGCATTTAACCAAAAGATCAAATTAATATCAGCTATCTACAAAGTTTATGTATTGTGAAGTCGGTATATTTTCCTTCAAAATTATTAATATTTGGGAAGATACTTTACAATTATATAAATATTATGTTTCTTATCATGCTTATGCCCTCAATTATTTTAAAATTCACTGATAATTTTTAAATTTCATCATTTCTTTAATTATTGGTTGATACTCTACTGAAAATAATAGCTCTTCCTTCCTTACCTTCCTTCCTATCTGCATAACTTCATGAATTCTAATTTTATTCCATGGGCCTTAATACATTATTATCATAATTATTATTTACTTTGATATTCAAAATATCCTAGACTGGCCAGTTTGAATGCCTTCTAGCTGGCAACTATATACTTTCTATGTGTTCCCATCATTCTTTGACCATTTTCTTTATTTATGGTATAACAAGGCGTTCTAGGAAAGGTTCATTTTTTCTGTACTTAGATTCAGTCTTTTTACCAAGAACCCTATTTTTCTTTAGTGAAGAATGGCCTTTAGAAACCAGTATCTGGGCTCTGAATGTGCTCATTGTTACTGGTATATCATCGCTTCTATGCCCTCTTAGTGGACAAGTCTGAAGAATATTCTTCAACAGTGTTCTTCTTGGCTCCTCTTATTTTTAATGAATTTACTTATTTTCTCAAACCTATTTAATATACAAAAAGTGGTTTGAAAATTGATAACTCATGACAGTGTAAAAAGTAAACTTACTAATTAATCAAAATTGTTGGTAGTTCTTTAACATAAACTTTATACACAGTAAAGTGTTCACACTTTAAGTGTACATTTTTTATTTTTGACAAATGCATATACCTATGTAACTCATACCTTTATCAAGATATAGAATATTTTCGTAGCCTAGAATGTTCCCTCCAGCCTCTTTCCAAAGAAGATAAATCAGAAATGAGATTAGAATTTTAAAATGTAATGAACTGCATTTTAATAACTAGACTGATAAGTCATGAGATTTTAAAATATATAGTTTAGAGAGAAAAGGTGTATTTTGTTTGTTCCTATGTTTGATAGTGCATGATTCAAATAAGCAACTGGAAAATATACTTTAGTAATATAGTACACAAAATACTTTTATATGCATTTTGCCAGGTTTTATTTCAGTAACTTCTGTTCTTTTTACAGATAAGACTACTAAAGCTGAGGGAGGATCCAGACTTAACTCAGTTTAAAAAGTTACTTTGCATCCCCGTGATTATTCTATAACAATCAATTTGTACTTCTTAATCCCTTCACCTTTTTTTACCTATTCCCCAAAGCCCCTGCCCTCTGACAACCATCAAAATGCTCTCTGTATCTCACTCTGTTTCTGTTCTGCTTGTTTGCTTATTTTGTTTTTTAGGTTCCATTGTTGATAGATATTTATTGCCATTTTATTTTTCATATTTTTTATCCTTCTTAAAGGAGACCCCTTAACATTTCATATAATACTGGTTTGGTGGTAATAAACTCCTTTGCTTTTTCTTGTCTGGGAAGCTGTTTATATCTGCCCTTTGAATCTAAATGATAGCTTTGCTGGGTATAGTAATGTTAGTTATATGTCCTTGCTTTTCATCACTTTGAATATTTTTTGCCTATCCCTTAAGGCCTGCAAGGTTTCTGTTGAGAAATCAGCTGAAAGTCTTATGGCAGCTCTCTTATAGGTAACTAACTGCTTTTTTCTTGCTGCTTTTAAGATTCTCTCTTTGTCTTTAATCTTTTGCATTTTAATTCTGATGTATCTTACTGTGGGCCTCTTTGGGATCATATTGTTTGGGACTCTCTGAACTTCCTGGACTTGTATGTCTATTTCCTTCATTAAGTTAGGGAAGTTTTCTGTCATTTTTTCAAATAGGTTTTAAATTCCTTTCTCTATTCTCCTTCTGGCATCCCCATAATGTTAGTTACAAAATAGTTATGAGGATTTAAAGTACAGCATAGGGAATACAGTCAATATTCTAATAACTATGCATGTTGTAAGATGGGTATGAGATTTATTGGGATGATCACTTAGTTATATAATGTCTTATCATTGGGGTGCACACCTGAAGCTAATATACTATTCTATGTCAACTGTAATTGGAAAATAAAATGACTTAAATTTTAAAAGTTGCTTTGTACTATCAATACTATTAGAAGTTATGGATTTCTATATGTAACAACTTGAAAATTGTTTTTATATTTAACTTAAACAGAGACCTAATTCAACTAGTTTAAAAAACAACAACAAATCAGTATGGCAGTATTCCGGCCATCAGTTAAAACTTTTGACTAGCATGTTTCAATACATTCTCATTCAATTTCTTACTAACGTATCATTGGACACACAGAAAAAAAATCAACACTTATACTACAAAAAGCCAAAATTGACAGATAAATTAATGAGAGAATCTGGAAGGAAATTGATATAAATTATGAAGCAGATTGAATTTATTAATAATAAAATCTGCTTATGCTTAAACACAAGATGAATGTTGGGTTTGCTTCATGAAAACGAGTATGGTGGATGTTGCTAATTTATTACCAATTTTTCACTTCCTTTCTACAATCTAACTGATACACTTTCCTATTTGACTCTGCAGTAGGCAGCTCTCACTGAGATGGGCAAAATATATTTTCCTGCTCCATTTATTTTGAATTTGGCTATTAACTTGCTTTGTTCAATGGAATGTGGACAACTATATAACTACCATTTCCAAGCCAAAATCTTTAAAAGTATACTGTTTCCACTTATTCCTCTACACTCCCACAAGTCCCCATGAGGACACATCCCAGGTACAAGGAGGGTGGGGGATACATAGAGCGGAGCAAGCAACTGAGATACTAAGTCACTGAGATACTGAGGTTTCTTCTTTCATTGCAAAAACAGATTAATGCACAGAGATTGCCTGGGAATAATGCACAAGACTGAGAAGCAATTTCTGACTTAGGGACACAGAGTATTTCTTTCTACTCCTCAACAACTGTTTGGTTAGGACAAATATACTCTTTACCTTGTTACCTTGTTATTTTCAGCTCATTGCAATGATTGCTGCATAGAACAGAGATTGAAATAAACAACCCTGGAAAACCACTTCAGTTGGTGGTAAGGGGTAGGATGAACCCTTGGGTAGTTTAGGATGCTCTAAGAAATACAGGTACCAGGGGAACATGACTTTGGTTAAGAGATGCTCATGAGCACTCTACTAGTACAATATGGTAGAGTAGTAATGTGTCATAAACTATATTTGCCTGTAAGAGCAGAAAATATGAATATAGGAGTAAAATGCCACCTGAGTAGAGAGAAAAATGATGAAATCTTGTTAAAGGTGAAGAATTGGACTGGGGTCAGGGACATCAATTTGCATTCCAGCTTTAGTCAAAATCACCATACAAGAGGGGAGACAGATTAAAAAAAATTGTTCTTTACTGATGATGAGTATAAAGAAATACTGTAATATGTTTTCTAGACAGATGATGTGTAAGGAGAAAAGTAACACCAATCAATGTAAGAGCAAAAAGTGCTGTGGGTATGAGAAAAGATGCTGGAAAAAGCAATCAGTAAACTAAGAAGAAAAAATCCCCTGAATATAATCCAATACTAAATCCAAAAGAATTTCTATGAAACCATTTGATGAACTCAATAGTGTAAAAGAATATAGGAAAAATAGGAAAATAAATTCACAAGGAAGGAGGATTATGAAAGGAATAACTACAGCAATGGATAAAAGTGCAACAGTAATATATGTGTAGATAAAAATATGAAAAATTTATATATATAAAACAATAAAAAGAAAAATATTTAATTGTATATGTTTTTTGGAAGTATGTGCCACAATTTAAAGTGTTGATATTGAATATTTAGGAGGGTTTTCAATTTATAAAATTATAAATAAGGATTTGTTTTAAAGGATACTAACATTTTTATTTTACATGATTATTTTTATGAAGTTAAAAAATATTCAGGATCTTTTTAGATGGCTATAAGCTTTTATATGTAGGACTCGGAAAAATACTAATAGCACTCTGAAGTCTTATCTAATGATAAATGGGTTTTAACTTTTTGATGAATAAAATATTTCTATTCTGATTATTTCCTTAGATTATATTCCAGAAATTAAGAATCTTTGGCCAAAATATCTAAGTTGAGGACATTATGTGACTTCAAAAGTTTATTCATGTTCCTCATACCGCCTTCCTCCCAGACAGACAAATTGCTCTCTACAATGTCCTATTAATTGACACTCCCATAAGCAATGCAGTGTGTCAGTTTTTAGCCAGAAAAAGCATAAACAGTTAAAATGCTCAAGGAAGTTGACAGAATTATATTAATCCAGGGATCTTTTTTGGAACTCCTGGGAAAGAGAAGCTATCTTTCTTACACTGTGGAGCTGGGAGGCTGTGCTCTGTGGTGGCCAGGAACCCGAAGGGGCCCGGGGGGGGGGGGGGAAATGAAGCTAACACAGAGAAGAGACATGTTTGGAGAAAATCTAAATTCTGATGATCTCACTAGAATTCTAGTTATTTCACATTACTTCAAGCAGTATCCCAGATTATTTATATTATATCAGTGAACAATGATTTTTTTTTTCCCCCCTTAGGACAGTTTGAGTTGGATTTCTATCCCTTAAAACAGAATGATGTATCCTGACTAACACACAGGTAATTACAACTTATTTTTCTGTAATTACAACTTATAATAGCATTGTCAAGTACACTAAATATTTTCAAATATACATTTGCACTCTAACCTTTCAGAGTTTTGATCTCAGATTGCCATTTAAAAACTAACGAATTTGAAGTTGACTTCTGTTAGAAGCTCAGCTCTAATACCCACATATTAGAATTTAAAAGAAATGTTTTGTTTTTGTAAACTATGCATATATTGCATGGATGCCTAGTAATGAAGTATAAGTGAATTTTACTTTGTTATTTCTGTTTTCTACATGGGGAAAATGTAAACGGTCTCTGAAGAGAACAGAAATAAATGTTCTGCTTCCTTAAGCAGCAGGCATATTTTAGCATTTCCATTAACATATTTTTTTGTTGTAAACAATCCTATTCTATCACCTATTTTAGGAAAATAATATATTCCGCCTGAAATAGGATTTATTTTTGTTGGTTAAAAAGGCACTGGTAACTTAAATCTTAGATAGAGCATCATGTTTGTGAGATGCTGTGCCATTTAGCTATTTATATTTGTTATACAGATAATTACTTGTGATTGGTGTTTCAGAGTTCACCAACTCATTTCGACCTCAGATACATTTGCACCTTTCAGTTTTTATTTTTTATTCAGTTTAATTTTCACCCAAGGACAAGCTTAGAGAGAGGAAGGGATTGGGGGAGAGAGAAACACCCAGCAGTTGCCTCCCATATACCCCCAGCAGAGATAAAGCCAGAAACCTGGGTCTGTGCCCTGACAGATAGTCACACCTGGACTATTTTGGTGCATGGATGAGGCTCTAACCACCTGAGCCACCAGGCCTGGGCCTTCAGTTTTTATTTATGCTCTATTTTTGCATAAAAATCTGTTCAAATACAATGCCAGTGCAAATGTGTCTCCAGTCAGGATACTTAGAATCTTTGCCTAAATGATCTATAAACAAGAAAGAACTAAAGTTTTCCTGCCAAATCTGGAGCTCCTCTTCTCTCTCCCAGATAGAGTCTTTGTGCAGTTTCTATCATGTTTCATTTTACCTTCTTCTTATAAATCAGGACAATTTTTTTTTTTTTTTTTTGTAAAGGGCCAAATAGTTAATCCTATAGGCTTTGTTCACCATAGGGTCCATCACAATTACTCATTTTTGTTGTTGTAAAAGAAATGCAGCCATAGACAATGTGGTGTGTACCAATTTATCTTTATAAAAGTAGACAGTGTAGTTTGGCCCACAAGCTGTAGTTTTCTGATCCCTGTAGATAGCTAATTTTCTCATTGGCCATGAATTTAGGAGACATGCTATATTAGAGGATAATACTATGTTTTAATAATTGCAGTGTTTGTAGATTTCATATGTCTATAATCATAATTCTTGCTCTCAAGACATAGGCAGGATTATGAGACAATTTTCAACAAAAACATGCAGACAATGCATTCATACTTAGCAATATAATAATATAGTTCACTTTGATCTCTAGCAGGCTAGAAATTTCCATAAAATTGATTATGTTCTGAAAGGTCTGAAGAAACTTTTTTTTTTTGGATATAAGGAATGGGGTATGGGAGAGTAGTTATAGGGAAAAAGCTAATATTATTGAAAAGTTGACAACTGGGACATCTACAGATAGTCTTTTTTCTTTTTTCTTTTTTAACTCTTTAAACTATTATTTATGAGAAACAGACTGAAGGTAAAAGGTACAGAGCAGAAAGAGACATGCAATTTCCCAGCTGCTAATCCAACTCAGCTAATCAGAAACATAAACATACAATAAAATCATTGAATGGGAGTGGCCAGATTAGGTGTCTTAGTCTTGTTCTTGACCTCAGATGGAAAGCCTTCAGTTTTTCATGTTGAGTTTGGGCTTATTATATATTGCCTTTATTATGTTAAGGTGCATAACATATGTAAAGTAATAATAATAAATATTATTCAACCTTAAAAAAGGAATCTAACCCCTGAAACAACATGGATGGACCTGGAAGACATTATACTAAGTGAAATAATTAGACACAGAAAGACAATATTGTATAATCTCACTTATATGTTGAATCTAAAATAGTCAAATTACTAGAAGCAGAGAATATAATGATGGGTACTGTGGGATGAGTGGAAAAATAAATAGGGAAGTGATAGTCAAAGGTCCAAAGTTTCAGTTATGTAAAATGAATAAGTTCTGGAGATCTACTGTACAGCAATTGTGCCTATACTTAACAGTACTGTATTGTATACTTAAAATTTTCCAAGAGAATAGACCTTATTTTAAGTGTTCTTACCACATAGAAACAATAATATTAATAATGAAGATTGGAGGGATTTTGGGCTGGTGATGGATATGTTTGTGACCTTGATGGTGGTGATGGTTTCATACATAGATACTTAGCCCCTACCTCACTGAGTTGTATACATTAAATACATACAGCTTTTTACATGTCAATCAGATCTCAATAAAGTGGTTAAAAAAAAATCATCTCATTTGTATGTGAAAAATAAGCATAAGAATTCATTTTGGTATCTATTTCTATATACTAACAGAAAAAAGAAGGTATATCAGAAATCCCACTGGAAATAATATACAAGAAAGTTGTTCCAGGAAAAGAAGACATTTTAGAAAAAATATACCCTATAATCTTAAAATTGAGAACAAGATAACCTTGATTTCATAAAATATTTTTCAGAGAAGAGTTAATAAAATAACAGAATGACATCAAACGTGACAATAGAGGGCGGTGCTCATTAAACTGTAGATTACAACACTTACTACCAAAATGAAACACATCAGAATCAAAGAGAAATGGACTGTATACAAAGTCAGTTATAAATGACAGACTTGAAGGGAAAAATATCACAATAGACAATTTAAAAGAGCATCAGACAGCCGTTGCAGTGCACTGAGCTCCACTGAGACAGTGCCGGGGCAAGTGCGAGCTGGACTGGCACCGGGTGACTGTGTGCTTGTTGAGGGAAAGTAGTTAAACATGGGCAAAGGAGATCCTAAGAAGCCAAGAGGCAAAATGTCATCATATGCTTTCTTTGTGCAAAGTTTCTGGGAGGAACACAAGACACAGCACCCAGATGCTTAAGTCAGCTTCTCAGAGTTTTCTAAGAAGTGCTCACAGAGGTGGAAGAGCATGTCTGCTAAAGAGAAAGGAAAATCTGAAGACATGGCAAAGGTGGACAAGGCCCATTATGAGAGAGAAATGAAAACTTATATCCCTCCTAAAGGGGAAACAAAGTTCAAAGATCCCAATGCACCCAAGAGGCCTCCTCAGGTCTTTTTCTTGTTTTGTTCTGAGCATCGCCTGAAAATCAAAGGAGAGCACCCTGGCTTATCCATTGGTGATGTTGCAAAGAAGCTGGGAGAGGTATGGAGTCAACACTGCTACAGATGACAAACGGCCTTATGAAAAGAAGGCTGCTGAGCTCAAGGAGAAATACGAAATGGATACTGCTGCCTACCGAGCTAAAGGAAAGCCTGATGTGGCCAAAAAGGGAGTTGCCAACGCTGATAAAAGCAAAAAAAAGAGGAGGAAGACGAAGATGATGATGAATAAGTTGGTTCTAGCACAGTTTTCTTTCTCTTGTCTATAAAGCATTTAATTCCCCCCCCCAACCTCTACACAACTCACTCTTTTTAAAGAAAAAAATTGAAATGGAAGGCTATGTGAGATTTGTTTTTTAACTGTATAGTGTCTTTTTTTGTATAGTTAACACTACTGAATGTGTCTTTAGATAGCCCTGTCCTGGTGGTATTTTCAGTAGCCACTAACCTTGCCTGGTATAGTATGGGAGTTGTGAATTGGCAGAAATTAAAGCAGGTTCTTGCTGGTGCACAGCACAAATTAGTTATATATGGGGATGGTAGTTTTTTCATCTTCAGTTATCTCTGATGCAGCTTACATGAAATAATTGTTCTGTTAACTGAATACCACTCTGTAATTGCAAAAAAAAAAAAAAAAGTTGCTGTTCTGTTGACATTCTGAGTGCTTCTAAGTAAATACATTTTTTTTTTAATTAGGAAAAAAATAAAAGAGCATCAGAATTGCTAGATGAAATAAAAATAGCTAGGAAATACAAAAATGGTCTGATATAAACATATTGTGTTCCTGAAAAAAAGTACAAACAAAGCAGGAATAATATTTAAAAATAAAGGAATAGCTAGCTGTCTTGATTGAAAGGACATTTAATTGTCATCTAAAAGGGCAGAACTTCATAAATGAAAAACAGTGAACAAAAACAACAAAACATATCTCGTGAAATTACTAAATTTCAAGTACAAAGAAAAAATCTTATAAAGCATTTAGTTATGAATAAAACAACTCAGCTATAGGAAGAAAAAATATTTTTGCTACAGCCTTTACACAAACAATGAAAAATGCCAGAAAATTATTAAAATATCTGCTACAGAAGTTCTTTTTTTATTTAAAAAAAATTTAATTGATTTTGGAGAGAGGATGGGAGAGGGAGGGAGGGAGAGAGAGAAAAAAACATTAATGATGAGAGAGGATCATCTGGGGATCAAGCCCATTGAGCCCATAACCTGGGCATGTGTGCTAACCAAAAATGGAACCGTGACCACCAGATTCATTGGTAGACACTCAACCACTGAGCCACAACTACTGGGCTGGAAGTAGTTCTTAAAGTGAAGTCTGAGTTCCTTAGGAGGCTCAAAAATTTCCATGTAGCTTATAAAGGTCAAAATAATTTCAAAAAATACTAAGATATCACTTGCTCTTTTTTATTTTCTATGAACGTCTAATGGAATTTTCTGGAGACTATATGATATGAGATATTGTAAGAGACTGAAGCAGATATGAGAGGCTATTTGTTTTCTATTAAACTGAACATTCAAGAGATTTGTAAGAATGTCAAACAATGTGGTCAAAAAAGATGGTAGATGTGATTTCAATCTTTATTAAGATTTGTTTTTTGGTCTAATATAATCTAGACTGAACAATGTTCCATGTGCTCTAAGATTCCTTTTTCTTTAATAACAGTAACCTTGAGCTAGATATTTCAACTTTCTAAACTCTGGTTTCTTTATTTGTGAAGTAGGCTGTGTGCTATGATTTTATAATTCCTAGCACCACCCTCTTTGTGGCTCTACTTAGGGTTCCCTCTCTTGGCAGTACTACCAGAATTTCCCTTCCTTTGTACCTGACAGAGCCTCAGCAAATTAATGTGTTTCCTCTTTTAGTTATATTTGCATTACAATCAGGAGTAGAGATTTATGCTTGGTAACCCCTCCCACCATACTAGAATCCACAAATATGAAAAAGAATGGTTGAAAAAGTACAGGGCATATTCTGGATGTTTTTAGTATTTACTATATGGAAGACATTCTGCTAGATAGTGGGATGTAAACAAGGAGATAGCAAAAGTGTAACAAGATAAAGGCATCTAACAGAGAAGCTAAGATAAATGTTATTGGAAGCATAGACGGAATGAAGCATATCACTGAGGGTTTGTGAGGTTTCTTAGAGGACCAAACCACTAAAGGACATGTCCTGATTTCTAGCAATAAGAATATTTTATCCCAAGGAAGGGAAGCATTCAAATTCTTTTTCCAATATCTAGTTTCTCTGAACAGAGCTTTTTATATGTATATGCCTGATATTCCAAACAAATATGCATAGCCTGGTAATTACATAAGCACATGAAATATCCAAAAAGCATCAGAAAACAGAGAGCAAAACATGATCTTTACCTTCAAGATCTCAATTTTCTCTTTCTCAAAGTCAACTTACTTTTACAGATCTAACATTTCTTAGTAAGTAAATGTGCCTGACATTTACACTTTTCTCAATTTGAATTTTCTGTTTTGCCCACTTGATAGAACTGAGTCTAAACTAATGTTTTCCAAACTCCCACATAATGTTTATTTTTAAATATCCCCCACCCCCATATATTTTCTCATCATGAGCAAAATAGCAAGGTTCAAATTCCAGATTTATCAGTTGCATGCTAGGAAAACAGGAAAGATGTCATTTATTCTGAACACCAGTTGCTTTGTAAATTGGGTACTATATGTAAATTTTCAGCACAGTACACAGTAGACATAATAGTGACTAGGTCAATGAGAGAAACCTGTCTGCTCTCTTACCCCAGTGCAACATGGAGAATACTCTTTGCTTTCCCAGTTTTCTCAATCATTTGTAACCTGATGTGATTGTGAGAAAAATTCCTGCTAGATTTTCAGTGTGCCAAACCAAAAGATAGGGGAAGAATAAGCAATCTAATCCTGTCTAATCATGTATTCTTATAACACTTGTTATATTACATCTAGAACTCGACTTCTGAAATTAAAAGTCACAAATTCACTGCCACAAACATACTCTGGTTTTACCTTAAAAATAAAACACTTGCCCAGGTGTGGCTCAGTGGTTGAGCATCGACCTAGGATCCAGGAGATCGGGGTTTGATTCCCGGTCAGGGCACATGCCTGGGTTGTGGGCTTGATCCCCAGCAGAGGGCACGCAGGAGGCAGCCGATCAATGACTCTCTCATCATTGATGTTTCTCTCTCTCTCCCTCTCCCTTCCTCTCTTTGAAATCAATAAAAGTATATTTAAAAAAATGATGGTCTTGTGCCTCTGGCATGAACTGCAGAGGAATAGAAGGATATCAGATAAACCTCACAATATCATCTTTCTTCCTCTAAAGGTCACTTGCTGTCTTGGCACTTTCTTTAACCTAGATGTCTACCATTCTTCTCCTGTATTAAACACAGTCCTATTTAGTTTTAGAGGAGTCTTTATAGATATTTTCAGCAACTTCTCACTTGCCAGAAGTATAGTACAGTTTATGACTGACATACCCATTTGATTTGAATTTTTTTTTATTTATACAAGATCTATACATTCCATCAAATGAAAGTAAAACTTGTTTTTAGTGTCCCATGGAGTTGACCATGTAAGATGAAAATAAAACCAGCAAAGATTTTATTATAATTAATGGTGCTTAGGATGGTGCATGCCTCCCTTGGCCTGAAATGAGATCAGGGAGTTATATGATCAAGTGACTTTCCAAATAGAGATGAAAATGTTATTTTTTATAAGCTTCATTTTATAATTCTAGCAAAAGACTATCAAATTTTACTCGTGATATTTTTAAACCTATTTTATAGTCCCAATACTATTCTATGTTAATGCCATAGTTTTAGTAGGAATTAAAGTAGGGCTCAGAGGAGTATAATTTCCAGGAGCATACTTCATGGTACTTTGCAAATTATTTTATTCTTTTGGCCTCACTTTATTGGCTTTTTAAAGATACTGGCTATATTATACTATAACACTCACACTAGATCCTGTCTTCTCACAAACACCCAGTTTTTATATTTATTATGTTCTCAATCAAGGTGCCTAAAGCATTTTGTGTCCTGAGGGTCAGAATTAGGCACCTTGAATGACAATGTGAACATTTTGAGGATATTTGAAAAGGCAATTGATGTTACTATAGTGGAGGACAGCAGCTGTAAATAGACAATATTATACATCATTTAAAACTTTTTTTAGACCAGGTCTACAATGACTTATCCACATTTCCATATACATAAAGCTCTACAACTACAGGACTCTTTTTTTACTTTTCTTTAAAATATTTTTTGAGAGTTTGATGCTAAATCTAACATAAAGTGAGGCTATTTAAAATATTTGTCCCACTAGTGTGAATATTCATGTTTGCTATATGTATATATTAATATGGTTAGAGAGTATGCCATTAGTCTTTGCTGAGTATTATATAGTGATATGTCATAATAAATTTTAAAAATTATTGTAGGATAATATATGTAAAGAATAACATATGTTGTAGGGTTAGACAGTTTACTAAAAATTTTTCTTGCTTTTTGAGGTAGGCCTACAGTGCTAAGAACTTTCCTCTCAGGACTGCTTTTGCTGTGTCCCATAGATTTTGGGTTGTTGTGTGTTCATTTTCATTTGTTTCCAGGAAGTTTTTTCTTTATCTTATTGGTAAACCCATTCATTGTTTAATAACATGCTATTTAGCCTCCATGTGTTCGAATGTTTTTGTGTTTTTTCACTGTAGTTGATTTCTAATTTTATGCTCTTGTGATCTGAGATGCTTGATTATGATTTCAATTTTCTTGAACTTGTAGAAACTTGTTTTACATTTAAAGTTGTTAGTGACAGATACTTATCTATTGCCATTTAAATTCTTTATGCCTATGTTCCTTTCTCTCTTTCTTCTTCTTATTACAGTAGCCCCTTTAACATTTCCTGCAATGCTGGTTTGGTGATGATAAACTCCGTTAGCCTTTTTTTTTTGTCTGGGAAGCTCTTTATTTCACCATCTATCTTGAATGACAGTCTTACTGGATAAAGCAGTCTTGGTTTCAGATCCTTGTTTTGCATTACCTTGAACGCTGCATGCCATTCACCTCTGGCCTGTAGTGTTTTTGATGAGAAGCCATCTGACAGCCTTATGGGAGCTCCTTTGTAGGTAACAGCTTGCTTTTCTCTTGTTACCTTTAAGATTCTCTCTTTGTCTTGAATTTTTGGCATTTTAATTATGATGTGTCTGGGCTTAGGACTCTGTGCCCCCTGAACTTGTGTGACTTTTTCCTTACCAGGTTAAGGAAGTTTTCTGCCATTATTTCTTCAAACAGGTTCTCTAGCCCTTGCTTTTGACCTCCTCAGGTACTCTTATAATGCGAATATTGTTACATTTCATTTTGTCCCCCAGCTCCCTTAGACTGTTAGAAAGCTCCCCTGTGAAGCCATGAAGACCAGGGATTTTGTTTGCTGGGAGTTTTTTTATTACTGCTTCAATTTCATCAGTTGTTATTAGCCTATTGAGGCTTTCTGATTATTCCTGATTCAGTTTTACATGATCTCACTCATATGTGGAATCTAATAAACAAAACAGACTGAAGAACAAAATAGACCCAGAGACATAGAAGCATGGAGCAGACTGATGAATCTCCGTGGGAAAGTAGGGGTGGAGGACTGAGTGGGGAGAAATTAATCAAAGAACTTATATGCATAACCCATAGACACAGACAATAGTGTGGTGAAGGCCTGTTGGGGGGGGGATGATGTGGTCAGTGGGGAAAAAAGGGAGGATATCTGTAATACTTTCAACAATAAAGATTAAAAAAAAAATAATACATTTGTGTATTAGTTTGCTAGGGCTGTTATAACAAAACATGATTGATAGACTAGGTGGCTTAAACAATAGTTCCTTATTTTCTCACAGTTTGGGAGGCTAGACATCCAAGATCAAAGTGTTGGTAGGTATTGTTTCTTCTGAGGCTGCCCTGCGTGGCTTGGGGATGGCTGCCTTCTCACTATACTGTCAGGTAATCTTTCCTCTGTGCACTTTGCTCTGGTGTTTGTATGACCTAATCATCTCCTCCTCTTATAAGGGCATCAGTCGGATTGGATTAGGGACCATCCTAAGGGTCTCATTTTAACTTAATTACCTCTTTAAAGGCCTTATCTCCAAATATATTCCACATTCTGAGGTACTAGTGGTTAGGGCTTCAACATACAGATTTTGAGGAAATGCAGTTCAGCCCATAACAATATGAACAGTTTGGTAAAGTTTTTCAGAAACACACACCATTGCCAGTACCACAGAAGCCTCTCTGTGTTCCCTTCTAGTCACTACTCCTGTACCAGCAAGCGAAACCTCTGCTGATTTTTATCTGCATACATTAGATATTTTCTCTTGTATTTTATATGAATGTAATCATATATCATGTGCTGTTTTATATTTAGCCTCTTTCAATTAACTTCACCCATAGTAGCTTGCATAGTTGTAGATAATTCATTCAAATTGTATAATCTGTTAATAAATCTACTTGTTTATCTATATTACCACTAATGGGCATTTGAATAGTTTCTAGTTTTGAACTATTACAAATAGCACTGCTATGAATTTTCTTTTACGTGTCTTTTAATGAGCACTGTCAAAGGGTAGAACTGTCAGTCATAACATATGCTTATATTCAGCACCAGTAAATCTGCTATATTGTGTTTCAAAGTTTCCAGACCAATTGAACAATGTCATGCATGCGATACCTATTTCACAAAGGCAGGCTTTGTAATTTAGAATCAGTGTAATAAGTCAAATATGGCACAGGGAAAGAATTACAGAAGAACTTTGAGTCTCCAGAATACTTACTGATGATTTTAAGATGTCACACATACATCAGGTAAGAGTGCAAAGTACTATTGTACTAACACTAAGAAGTCAAGGACGAAATGAACATGCCTTTGCTTAACTACTTTCCTTAACTGACAAAAATAGACATAATTTTTAAAGAATCAAAGGTTAGAAATAAGAGAACATCCTGACTCAAGAAGCCTTGATTAATGGCTATCATCAATAAATCAACAAACAAGTATAGGTGAAGATGTGGAGAAAAGGAAACACTTGTGCACTGTTGGTGGGAATGCAGATTGGGATAGCCACTGTAAAAAGCAGTATGAGGTTACCTTAAATAATTAAAAATAGAATTGCCTTATGATCTAGTGATTATGCTTCTGGTACTATATCCAAAGAAGCCTGAAACACTAATTCAAAGAATATATGCACCACTATGTTCATCCCAGCATTATTTATAATAGCCAAGATTTGGTAGCAGCCCAAGTGTTCATCAGTAGATGAGTAGATAAAAAAGATTTGGTACATGTATACAATGGAATACTATACAACTGTAAAAAAGAAGGATCCCTTACCCTTTGAGACAGCATGAATGGATCTGGAGAGTATTATGCTAAATGAAGTAAGCCAGTCAAAGAAAGACAAATATCACATGATCTCACTTATGTGTGGAATCTAAGAAACAGAATAAGCTAAAAAAAAATAGAAAAAAACCTCATAGAGAATAGACTGACAGCTGTTAGAGGTTAGGGGGTAGGAGGGCTGGGTGAAGAAGGTGAAGGTATTAAGCAAAGAAAACCCCCAAGAAACCCCTCATAGACACAGACAACAGCATGGGGGGGATAAGTGGTGATGGAAGGAGACTAGACTTGGGGTGGTGAACACACAATACAATATACAGATGATGTATTATAGAATTGTACACCTGAAGCCTATATAATTGTATTAAACAATTTCACCCCAATAAATAAAAATAAATAAACAAAAAGCATTGATTATACCATTAACAGATTATCAAGGAAAGTTTTGAGGAACATTTTTCCAGAAACAGAATGATTAAAAAAGTTTTTTAAGGTTGTGATAATCTCTCAGGAATTCAAATACCTTACTACCCTCTAAACTTTGAGGGGTGGTCATGACAAGGAGTGTGCTTATCACTTTCTC
This sequence comes from Miniopterus natalensis, assembly GCF_054644295.1. Lineage (NCBI taxonomy): Eukaryota > Metazoa > Chordata > Mammalia > Chiroptera > Miniopteridae > Miniopterus > Miniopterus natalensis. Next base: position 117,324,952 of record NC_142082.1, on the reverse strand, counting down.
GTTTGCTCTCAATCCATTCCCTCAGCTTCTCCCAACCTAATTTGCATTAATGGATACTGAATTCTTCAAATTATCTTTCCAAAGATCATTTACCAACAGGATTCTAGGTGGGTTCAGCGAACAGAAATGCAATAGGGAGTTTGGAGGAACTGAGAAAGAGAAATAACCAGTACTTTCTGTTTCTACTCTTTTTCTAGGCACCCTCTACCACAGTTTCAATTTCCATTGAAACTGGTCACACTGCCTGGCCGGGCCTGGCTCAGCTGTTGAGCTTCGACCTAGGATCCAGGACATCAAGGTTCGATTCCCGGTCAGGGCACAGGCCTGGGTTGCGGGCTGGATCCCCAGTGGGGGGCGTGCAGGAGGCAGCCGATCAATGACTCTCATCATTGATGTTTCTATCTCTCTCTCCCCCTCCCCCTTCCTCTCTCTGATGTCAATAAAGATATATATTTTTAAAAAAAAGAAAAGAAACTGGTCACACCATTTTTGTCTTTGGTTTTTCCAAATCCAAAGATGTTAGAGTCTTCTACTGTTGGTATTTTTTAGTTGCCTCACAATCCCTTGTTTGACTTTCCAGCTTTTTCATGTCTTTGTAACTAATTCACTCTATTGACATATGTAGGATGAGCTTTTGCTAATTAAACCCTAAATGCAGTTTTGGTATCAGAAGTGGGTCCACAGAAGAAACTTTCAATCTGGGATCTGGGATTGGATTACTTCCCTCAAGGAGCTTCCTGACTTAAAAGCACTTTTTTTGTGTGTGTGTGCTAAAGGAAAATGTGATGCTAATAATTTATGGTGTGCAGATGCATCAGGATAATTCATATCACTACATATTATCACTTTTAGAGGTTTGAGGTAAAATGCCAATTTTGGAAAATGTTTTGAGAAATAAGTATTTACTCGCTGCTTCTAACAGTTGTGCAGAGCTTTGAAAAAGGCAAAGATAGGCTCAGACTTTTAAACTTTCATCTCCAGGTATCAGAATGTGTTTCCTTTAAGGCCTTAAATATCTGTGGGTGTTTTTTTTTTTTTTTTCTTTTTCTTTATTTTGTAGCCATAAGGCAGGCATGGCTAAAAGTCTGACCTCAAATCTAATTAGGCTGACTGTAGAATTAAAACATAACTCAAATGCATGACATTGCCACATTTTTTATGTTAGGATTTGAGCATTGCCTTGGAAGGAGTGGAACCCTCAGGTTGGGATAAGAAATTCTGAGAAGACAAGTGAGTCCAAAAAGTTGAGCCTTGCTCACCAGTAGCAGTACCCTTCCTCCAGTGTCCGAGGAAACCAGACTTCCCTTTCTTAAAACTGTAGTGAGTTCATCTGAGATGTCTGCTTGTAAGAAAATATCTATCATATCTCAATTTTATTACCCTTGTTGCTCTAAGACTGGCAATTAGAAAAATGTTGGAAGAAATTTTGATGAATGACTCTTACAGCTTTACTTAGGTTAGATATCAAAATATATTCATTTGGTTTGGATATGTGTAATTGATAAATGAAAATCACAATGAAGCATTCATCACAGGCTTGCAGAACATAAGCTTAATACACAAACAGTTAATCTAAGAATGTGGCTTTGTTTTAAAAAAAGCTAACTAAGCACTTGTTAAAAAAAAAAAGCCAGAACATCTTTTACTTCATATTTTATAAAAAAACTTTGAGCATGTTTTTAAAGAAAATGGTATTTTCTTTCTGAAAGTTAAAATCATTGCTATAAACAGTCATATTTGTCATGTTAACTTTAATTTTAATTTATAACAAGGATACTAGGAAACAGAAAGTTTAAAGATTTTATGAAATCAGGAGACTTTGGTTTAGTTACACTAATAATGATACATATAAATTGCCTACTCTTAATCTTTTAAAAATATTCCAAAATTCTATTTTCTTACATACAAGATATACACTCCTCAGGAATCATTTCTAAATATCACCTCATATTGTTTGGATAGTAAGAATAAAATGAGAAAAACATTTGATTTGGTGTTATGTGTGTGTGGGTATGTATGTGCATTTAGAAAATGCTATAGGACAGTAAAAAGTATAATGAAATTGTACCTTATGACTTCTGACCAAATGGATTTCTGACTGATAAAGCACTCTAAGAATATAAAGTGTTATTAATTAGGATAATGCATATTTAGAGAAAACAAATGTAAGCACTTTTTTTTTTTTTTTTTAATGGTGATGGGCTCTGAGCTCTTAGTTCCAATCCAGGAAAATGAAACCGAATGATTTCATCTTTTTCCCCCTTAATGTGCACAGGAGGACTAAGAAGGCTGGGCAGGATCAGAAAGGGTAGAAAACTAACACAAACATAGCTTATTCTACTGTGAGATCAGTGTGAGGCCTCATCTGCACTATTCTATTGTGTGATGCTAGTAGAATTAAAGATAAAATGTAGTTGGGAAAAGCTCAGGAAGATGTAACTTAAATGGCCAAAATGATGAAATGGCTCCATGAAAAATGAGATTAGGATTCTCCAACCTGAGAACATGAATGTGAAGAGAATAATGATTAAAACAAATAAACTGGCCTCTCAGACTGATTCTAGCTCAAGGAAATCTTGGGGGGAAAATGACGAATAATGGTAGTTAACTTTATCAAATATTAACAATCTGTCAGATTCTGTTCTGAGGGCTTTATACATGCTTATTTATGTACTCATCAAAATAATTAGACACAGCAGATGCTATTCTTTTTCCCACTTTGTAGATGATGAAACTGAAGGTGACCCCAGTTAACTTACACGACACCATGTTAAAAAACTGGGCTGGCATCTGAATTCTAATGGTATAGACATATGGAAATGGTTTTCAAATTGTAATATATATAAGATTTTCTGAGATTGTTTATTAAAAATGTGGACTTCTGGCCAAAGAATTAAGTGTATAGCCCAGAAATATACATTTTAAAAACACAAGTACTAATGCAAGTGTGTCTATGACCTATACTTGAAGAAATACCAGGTTGGTAAATAAATACTTCCTGAAAATCCATTCAATAGATGTATGACTTTGGTCCAATTATTTAAAACCTTACTTTCCTGATCCACAAAAGATATAGGATAATAAGAATATTAATATAAGTAACTTTAAAAATGATTAAGCAATTTACCTATTAAAGTGCTGATCATAGAGTAATTAATACATATTAGTGTTTATTTTAAAGCAAAGTTAGCTATGACTGTAGTTCAGTCATAGTTATTCTACTAAGTAATTTTGCTGCTGCTTCTTACATATGTACATTTTGAAGCAATATTTTCTTTTTCATACAAATATTTTGAATTTCATATGTGCCTCCATTCTCTATTTGAGAATATTTTTTTTTTTTCTCTTTGTGTGTTTCATTTACCTTTTATTGCACTATGTAAAACTTCCCTCGACTATTCCAATCCACAATAGTCTCTAGCTAGATGCCAATTATGGAATCCCTGCCACTTTCCAAACACCATGTTAGTCAAACTCTAGGCCTTTAATCCCCATAAGTATTACTCTCCAATCTTTATAGGAAATTCAAACAATGTGTTTAAAGGAGAAGTAGAAAATCAGGAGCCAGAAACATACTGAAGTTCTATCTATGGAGCTCAAGGTCAGTTAACTACACTATCTCTTTTGACTTTACCCTCTCTACAACTCATTAGAGTTTACAATTTTCTCACGCTATTGCTCAGCAACTTTTATGTGTTTATTAGTTTTAAAAATTGTTATATTTTATGAATAGCTACAAAGAAACCTATAATTCACATACTTTATTTTTAATCCTCAAAACTAAGATATATTTATAAAGTTAGGTGCATTTATTCCTTAAAGCTTCAAAGTCAAATAAGAATGTATACACACTTTGAATAATTATAAAGGCAATGTTTATTAAAGTGTGTGTATACGTTTTTTGGGGACACCCTATAGTTAGTGGTTGGAGGATATATGATTTGGACCCATGAATATCTGGTGTCAAAGTCCACTATTTTCTTCATACTTATTCAGTCATTCAGTAATTGATCTGAGTGCTCACTAGTAACCAGGCTTTACAAATAGCTTGGAATACATTCATGTCCAGAGAAGAAAGTCCCCTGGCTTTAATAAACTAACATTTTATAATGTGGTCTTTCAATTTTTTGACTATTGTGAGCACCTTGAGGGCAGCAGCCAAGTGATAGACTAACAGAGCCAGGGGCCAGATCTCTCCAATACAGTTGCCTGAAGCATACTGACGACTGAGGAATCTTATAGTTGATCAACTCAAAGGATAGTAACACACTATAAGGGCCAATTAGTAATTCGTTGTACTTTATCCCAGTGCTTCAAAATAATCTCTTCTTCCAGACTCCAATGCAAGGCACAATGAATCCCACAGCACTTCCATAATAGCTTTTATACTACTAAGGAGAGTACTTATCCCATTTCACTACATTGGTTGTTTATTTGTCTTCATTATTTTTTATTGAGCTTTAAGATCTTTATAGACTAGGTTCAATTTTTAAAAAAAATTATATCCATGGAAATCTACAGGGTGGGGAAAAAGTAGATGTACAGTTATTAGTATGTGAAACACAGAGTTTACTCTTGTATTATTATTTATTAATTATTTTCCATATGAACAACTGTAAACCTACTTTTGCCCCACCCAGTATATCTGGGAAATAAGAGGAAGTACACAAATTTCTGTTGAAATAAGGGAGAAAAAAATCTTACCTAGTAATTTTATCAATACATGGCATTCTCAAAAGGAATAAATATATGAAAGTATATATATACATATATATACATATATATATTATATATATATGTAAGTATAAATGAAACAACTCATACAACTAGAATACCACCACTCATACAACTAGAATAACAACCTTTTTCAAGACGTGAGCACTCAGTGGGCTTAAGCTTAAATTTTAACTATGCCACTTACGCTCTATTTCATCTAAAACAAATCTAACTTCCTAAGCCTGAATTACATTATCTAGAAATCTCATATAGTTTAGATAGTTACAAGTCATTTTAAAATTAAATGAGACAATATGTGTACTTATAGATATACCACCCTATATGAAAGTAACAAGATATAATAATCCCTTATCTTGGATTATCAATCTACTCATATAAAATTGGTATAATACAGTGATTTAGGAACTAAGCTTTCAAATCCAAGGACTGAAATTAAACTTCTAGTTTACCAATTTTAAAAAGTGGGATCTTAGACATGCTTCTTAACATCGTAAAGCCTCAGGTTTCTCAGTTGGAAAAAGTAAATTTTATTAATTGTACCTCATCACACATAATGATTCTATGAGAGTTAAATGAGGAAATACACTAAAATTATTAGCACACTGCTTTAAATTTAGGAAGCCATAAAAACTTCAATATCTTATTCATTTTTAGAAAAGTGTACGGTTAAACATTATTTAGCATGTTCAGGCACCATGCTAAGGGAACATGACCAAGACTAAGAAATGTCCTTCCCCAGCCAGTTTGGTTCAGTGGTTAGAGCGTCAGCCTGCGGACTGAAGGGTCCCAGGTTCGATTCCGGCCGAGGGCACGTGTCTCAGTTGCAGGGTCTGGGTCAGGGCACGTTTGAGAGGCAACTAACTCGTGCCTCTTTCACACTGATGTCTCTCTCTCTCTCTCTCTCTCTCGCCTCCCCCACTTCCAGTCTCTGCATAGCAATGGAAAAAATATTCTCTGGCGAGAATTAAAAAAAAGAAAGAAATTTCCTTTGTATTTCCTCTACTTCCTCCAGTTTCATCATATGTGTGGATGTCTAATCTATGATGTATTACTCTTATATAGCTGTTACTCTAGAGGAACTAGATTTGCCTTTTTCATTCAATTTAAATATTACCAGACTCTTAAAATATAGATTAGTCATTAACCTAACTTGTGTTAATTGATTTTTTTCTTGCATCATGAAAATTATAGACAACAAAAATAAATATTGCTTTGCTATTTACTCCTATTTAGTAATTTGAGCAAAAGTGAGATCAAGGCATTGGATCCAATACTGTTCTCACTTCTAAATATGCCAGGCTGTGAAAAATCTGCATTTGGTTTCCCTTATACATCTTGAATGTATTTCATGTATTTTTTTAATGTTTTTTTATGATCTATTTTCTCACCAAACTCCACATGCCTGATGGAAGATGTAAAAAAGCTATTCCATATGCTTTGTATAAAATATGTTAAAGGCAGAAAATTGGGCACAAAACTGTCTACTTAGAAAAAAATGAGCTGAACGATTACATGATTTTTCCATCTGAAGAGGAAAACTATATTTAATTGATCTTTTTGAGTTTAAATTTCCAAACTAAAAATTCAGGTGATAAAAATTTAGTAAACAATAAAATAATTGGTCTTTTAAAGATAACTGTTTATAAAAAAGTGTGTATTGGTTTATAAAGATAAGTGTGTATTACTTGAGGTATACTTTCTAAGGTAATTTATAATACAGCTATGACAGATTAAGAATTATGCAAAAAACAGGAGCAAGGTTTTTATCTAATTTATTAGTTTATAATTTATGCCATAAAAATTTTAAAACAACCTAAAATAAAAGGAACATATTCAATGTTTTAATAAGCATATATTAATGAAGCAAACTATACAACAAATATTTCATTGATGGAATTCAGATTATTTAGGATTAAATTTAGGTCCTAATCTTTCTGCATGGTAAAATTTTTAAAAATTAAATTTAAATATTTTCTGTAACATAGTTTTAGTGCTCTTCAGGAATGTGTGAGGAAATGCTTTAGGTCTCATAATGTGTTTGATGAATTGTAACTTAGTTGATATTCTTCATAACCCAAGCAAAGTATTATTATGACCCTTTTACAGATGAGAAAACTGAAATGGAAAGCAATTAAAGAAGCCATGCAAGTTCATACAAAGTTAGGATTTAAATTGTGAGCTGTCCAATTCCAATGCAAAGCGTTTTTCCCACTACTTAATGATGTCCATTTGCTACTGTTGTAATAACCTGGTTATTATTTAACAGGAAAGGAGGAAAGGAAGGCTAGTAATATAGGCAAGCCATTTACACAGCTTTGCCCAAAAGCTGCATTTAACATTCTCCAAGCCTGTTCCCTGATGATTAATGGGGCAAGGGATTAGACAAAGGCGGTTTAGACACATGTCCAGTAAGGTCTGACCAGTAAGGTCTGAGTGACATGGGAAAAGCTTGCTGGTCAATCACACCTGGAAACAGGTTGGCCAGGATGGGTGTGACCACTGTAAACTCACAAAATCTAAATGTATAAACTTCCAAACAAAGGAAGTTCCTGCTCTCTTGGCTCCAGGGCCTCTCTCCTGTGTGCACATGGCGCATCCCCTGTGGGCTCCACACGTGGACTGATGGACCTTAATGTGGCCTGGATGCTGAACCCCACCCGGCTGCAGCGTGGAACAGAAACTCCACACACTGGCCTCGCTTCTGTCTCTGCTGAACACCCAGCTGCCCCTCTTTCAGGACTGGCTTGGGGGAAATGGGCCACTGGAAACTAAAAGACATTAACTCCATACCAATAAGACTTTCTTCCACCTCTCATCCCCTCACAGGGGCTTCTGAAAATGCTTATTTCAGCAGTGCCCCAAGAACTCCACAAATAACAAAGGGTTCCCACTAGTGTCCCCTGGCAGCACCTTTTGATCTTTCTTGGAACACATTGTTTGTAAGTTACCAGTTCTGCAAGGAATGTCACACATACAGAAAAAAGAAAGTCTAATAAGTAAAATATAATAATTAAGGTCTTTGGTAGAATATCTATTACATTTTTAATATAACTAAAAGATCTTCATCTAGGTAAACATTACAGGATATTGCCCCGAGAAGTCTTTAGAAGAATAAATGATTTACGTGTTATTTATGGTCAGTAGTAATCCTTACTCTAGAGAAATGAAACAGTAAGTAATCTCATTTCCTGACTAAAAGCATGTTGATAATATAACATTATATGACCAAAACTCTCTATCTTCTGGATACTTTTTATATTTTGCTGAAATTAACAAATAATTAAAACAGTTCAATATTAATTTGTAACAGTATCCGCATTAAATCATTGGTAGTGTCTGCAATGATGGTAATTTGGACTAGGAGGGTCACAAAGGAAAAGCGAATGGATAAAAGATATATGGAAGACACATTTCATGAGTCACCAATGACAACTTCCTATTTTCGATCAGGTCTCATCCCTTTCTGGCTTGTGAAACGAGCAAAATAGCAGGGACACTCAGAAGAAAAGGAAAAGATAATGAGCTATGAGGTGAGTTTAAATAAACGGGTGGTAATGACAAATAAGGGGGGGCTATGTCTATTCATGCTGAGAAGAAAGGTTAGGGCTGGAAACAAAAGGCACACTTCCACAGCTGGGGAAGTTCATGAGGAATATGTGCATATAGCTAAGACAATGTAAAGGGAGGGGAAGGGAGATTTAGGACCAAACCTTTCAGGAAATCCAACATTTAATGACCAGATGGAAAAGAATGAGCCTACTAAGTAGCTGGCACAGGAGATACCAGAGATGTAGGAGGAAAACACACATTTCTACCAATGTAGGTGATAAAGAATCCAAAATGAGAGTGAACATTTATTAGGTCAAATGCTGATAAAAATGAGCTGAAGCCTGAAATGTCCATTTTATTTATTATAAAGAAACTTCTATATTTATGTTTGTTTCCAGGTTAACGTATTAATGTATTTTTTGCCAATATTTTAATGCAAAAATGTTTGGTTGGATAATTAATTTACAAATTCTATCAACTCTTCAGCTTCTAAGCATTAATAAATTGAATTCAGTAAAAAAAATTGTAATGAACAATTAAGGATACAGGTCTTTAAGGCTTAATGATTTCAAAACAATTTATGTAGCACAAGATTTACCTTAAAAAATATTTTCAAATTCATATAAACAGTTTTAGTATAATGTTATCTCTTGAAAACTAAGAGTAGATGTTAAGTAGATTAAGTAAAATAATTTAAATGAATTTAATTAGTTAATAATTTGCAAAGGATAAATATTACATTAAAAAATCAATTTTCCCTTTAAAGTTTCGTATATTTTTATTTAAGTTACTTTCATCTCATCTTCTTGAACTTAAGTACAATTTAAATGCAAAAGCTTTGCTGTGAAAGTATATCAAACATGTCATGAGAACGAAAATTAAAGTTATCTTTAAGTTTTATATATATATGTAACTGAAATCTATGGAAGTCAAGTTTCAACGAGAATAGAAACTTAGAACTTATCCAACTGAGGATTGCCTTACTGTGGGGGGAAAAAAAAAATTCACGGAAATCTTTTATGTGGCTTTCAAACTGTGTGAATACCTGTGTATGTACACACACATATACATTTCAGTGTTTCCACATGTGGATTAGGTGATTATGTAAAATATTTACCATACTTGTATAAATAAAAATTAAGACTGAAATCTATTTCTTTGTGTTGAGGTTTTAAAGTTCACATAAATAACACCTCTTCCATCTTGAGTTGGGAATTAATTGTGATATAAAGGCATAAAAGACAAAGATTTGAGATGAAAATAACAGCTTTAAAATGATAAGCTGTTTAGAAAATTTGTTTTAAATCTGCAGCAGGGAGGCCTTGCTAATACTTCAAACTGGATTGAACAGACCTAAAAATTCAAAGCTTCCAAATGCAAGCTTCAGACTGAAGGCATGAAAAGTTGTGATTTTTGAGGCTGGTACCAAAACAAGAGGAGGAAATGGAGATGAATATCCTGCACATATTTCCTTCTACACAGTTTAGCAAATAATTTAGTCCTTTGTCTATGGATATGAGAATGTGAGTAGTGCAGAGAAAAGCCAAGTATCACCTGAGGCCAGAAAGTCCTTTCACTTGGAAATTGAAGCAAAGGAGAAAGGTTGTTTCCCTTCTCATTACCATGCATTAGTCATGTGTATTTAATTTAATTAACTCAGTGTATGAGTGTAGACTTGTTAGGTATACCATAGCAAATTCTCCTTCCATTAGTCCCTTGTTATATTTTTTTAAATGCTGAAATTCTTTCAGTCTAGGAATAAAAAAGAATTTAGACTAGTAACAAGACTAATGAGCAGGAAGTAAGGACTTCTATTAATTATATATATATATGATCTCACCCTGTCATTTTGATATTTTTTGCTAACTTCTATGTTAATGTTGATCTAATATGGGCCATAAATTGCATCCTAAGCAAAAGTATAAAACACCTGGTAAATTTATCTAAAAATAAAGGCATTCTTGTCGCCAAGCCAGTATTTTCCGTCTTAACTGGTTTTTACTTTTCACTACAACATGTGCTATAAAGAGAAGCCACTGAGAGTTCTTGCCTCTGCTTTGTACCTTTGGCTTCTCCTTCCACTTGCCTACAGGATTTAAAACATCTCTAAACATATACCAGGGCCACTGTATCGATGTTCTATAAAGACTCTATGACCAGTTTCAGTCCAGTCTGAAATTATAACATTTTTGAATGAAAAATGATCAAAATTTCTAACTCATTATGACAAGTGCAGTCCAAATATCAGAAATGGGGTGGGGGGGGGGGGGAGAGCAGAAGCATGTGAGAAGCAGAAGTGCTAGCAGCAAACTCAAAGCGGTCTCATCAGTGTAACAGCCACATCTGAGAGGACTCTGGCCTCCTTGCCAAACTGCTCCTAGAGACACCTCCTTATACTTCACACAGTCCCCAACATGTCCTTTTTGCAATCTTGCTCATCACCTATTGGGGATATTTTTTTCTTTTATGGCAACAGAGAAATGACCCAGAACACAGAACAGGAATCGGCAATCTCCCAGATCCCTTTTTGCATTTAACCTTCGCAATGTAACAAGTACGAAGACCAACCTCAAAGCCATTGAGTTATAAAACAGCCCAGCTGCCCTTAATTTCCCCACCCCTGACTATGTTGGAAGGCTGTGGAGGTTCACAGAAAAGGACATATACTGCATGAGGAAAGGAAATCTGTGTTGTTTAATACTAAATACTCAATTTCTGGACACATGATAGATGCTAAAATAATATTTGTGAGAGAAAGAATGGAAATAACACCTTGGTATGCAATTGAGATAAAATATAGAAGAAGGTAGAGTTAGAACACAGAGTTTAATTATGGCAATTAAAGAAGAAAAAAAAAAAACCTAGGAATTTACTTTTTTAGTTGCTTGAATGTCCAACTCGACTTTATGTGTCTAGACAATAATTATGTGTTCTCCTGGAAAGAGGGCTCCATCAAGGCTCACTAATTTTTGGCTAACATTTTGTACTAAATCTTTGCCTGGAAAATGAACTGATTATAGGTCAGAAGAGAGGTACATCAGTCGTTTCAAAAGCAGACCAATATGCAGGGGATTTTAGACAAAGCATTTCCCCCACACTTCCCCACTGCTGTACTCAGTCCCTTCTCTTTCAGCCGTTTGGTCACACGGAAAGTTAGAGATGGTTTTCTTAACTATAGGGTCTCAGACCTTTTGTAAAGGAGCCTCTGCCTCAATCTGCTGCTTCTGTCCAGGTATTAGGTGGTCAGGACTGCAAGTCTTTCAATAAAACAATGTATTGAGAAATCTACCCCTTTGGAAACGCTTTCCAGGAGATCAATTTTCTTCACGCTTATACCCTGAGTGAAGAAATAGAGAATCATATCAGTAGCCGCTGGCTCCGTTCATTGAAAGTTAATTTACGAATTTCCCGCATGGTAGGAAAACCATAATCTGCTGAAGTTTTAGCAAGATGTCTGTTATTGCTAAATACAATGAATACACACCATACCTGAGCCTGCTCATCAAATATTTACTTATTCATTTGGAAGCCTTTGTTCAATGCCAAACACAATGCTAGGTATTGGGGCGGCAACTGAGTTTGACTGACATTACCCCTCTCCACAGAACTCCTCTGGTGGAAGAGATAAATTAAAAAATTTTAAGCAATAAATATAATAATTCAAAATTCTAGTAAATGTTATCAAAGGGGGAAAAAGAAGCTAAAATAGAAGAGAATTTAGATCACTGAAGATCTAGATCTACTAGAAAATAGTCCTAACTATTTTCTTGGGAGGTAAAATTTAATCTGAGAAGTGAAAGAAGAATGAAGTAGCTGGCTAAGAGCAGAGATGGAAAAAGAGCATTTTAATATGTAGTCATGGGAAAGTACTGTGTCCCATAAAGAGCCAAGAATTGCACATGGAGAACTTTTTGATAGATTTCTGACTAAAGGAGCCAAGCAAGATTTTTTATACTGCACACTGTTTACACTGACAGTTGTTAGATGTCTTAGACATTTCCCATCTCACTCCTCAGCTAAAACTTATCCCCACAAAACTTTGTTTCCAGTCAGTTGTCAATCTAACCACCAATAGTTTCAAACAATTCTTGCTAAGGAGCTGTATAGAAATTACCTACTACTCTGGGTATTTTGGTTTTAAAAGTGGACTCGGGCCTTAGCTGGTGTCTCAATGGTTAGAGCATTGGCCTGGACACTGAAAGGTCTCCGGTCCCAGTCCCGGTTCAGGGCACATGCCTGGGTTGCAGATTTGACCCCCAGGCCTGGTCAGGGCATGTGTGGGAGGCAAACAATTGTGTGACTCTCTCACATCAATGTTTCTTTCTCCGTCTTTCTCTCTCTCTCTCTCTCTCTCCCTCCCTCCCTTCCGTTCTCTCTAAAAGTCAAAGGAAAAAATAAATTCACGTGAGGATTAACAACAACAACAAAAATAATAGTGGACACAGGAAGGCCATAAATCCATTAAGATGCAAGGGAGTCAAGTTCTCATGGATCACCTGACAGAAGAGAGAGTTGGGTAGGTCATGCCCCCGCACTGTTCCAGAAGCTAGTGATAGAAATCATTTCCCATCAACATCCATATGAAATTGAGACTCACACATTGAAGGAAGTAGACAACTGATTATTTACATTAAAAAATGTGTTTGGTCCTAATTTGTGTAAATTAAACATATACACACCTAAATACAAACATAGTGCTCGATGTTCTGCTGTGACCAAGTCACATTCTTAAAGTTATTTCCTTTCCCCTTTAGTCAATTCAAGCTATCATTACAATTATTAGAGTCATTAAATTTGAGAAAAAGGTTTTGTTTTCTAAAATAATTATTTTTACTATTTCCCTAGAAAAAACAATTCTATGCCTATGCTCTTCTAGAACTGTTAGCTTGAGTAGAGATAAGCTTTGTATAGCTCTGTCAATCCCTTCCTGCTGCTATCTTATCAAACAATTTACATTAACACTGAATAGTTTGACACGTTGCCCTATAATCACTTGATTTGTATCAATGTAACATGGTTTAAGATTTAATAAGTAAACACGAGTTTTTAAGGTATGTGTATTCTCAGTAGCATTTTGATTCAATAAAATGTTTTAAAGCTATTTTCTTCCAACATCTGGGGTTTGGCAAAACATAAAATGCCTTGGCCAAACACTCTTCCTCCCAATTTTAAACCCAGTGCATTGCAAGGGAAATTTAATTCATATGTTTCCAGTATATTTACACTTAGTTTATTTAAATGGTGTTTTTAAGAGCTCACTGAGGTCCAAGAAGTCAATTACCAGTTTATAAAGTGTTTTAAATTTTCTTAACACTGAACCAGGTGAGCAAATTTTGTTTAAAATAATAAAAAGTCACTAATTTACTTAAAATGTAAAGTTCTATAACACTCATATTCAAACTTTGTAAAAGTTACATGTTATTCCCAAATAGGTCTCCATAATGTGACATTAGCTGCCACCCAAGCATCCTGTGTAGGTCTGAGCTAGAACAGAGCGAAAGGAGCTGGTTAAGATCAGTGCAGGGTGGGAAACATCTGGCTTGAGGACTGAGCTGGCTACGCAGAGGAAACTCGTCAGACTCTTCTGGAAGTAGCTGGCTATACTAACCATCTCCTAGGGTTCTCATTCACTGACTTTGGACAAACCACTTAATTTCCCCCCAGCCACTCTTATTTTCTTTTAGCCTAAAATAAGTTGATAGTATACAACTAATTACAGAGGGTTAGAGTGAGGAATAAATTAAAGAATAAAGAATAAATTAAAGGAATAAATTAAAGAAATTAAAGAATAAAGAATAAAGAGTTACAAGTCTCTGTTGTGGGTCTCCTACAATAAGGGCTTAATAGTAAAAATGATAGTTACAGGCACTGATTTAAGATTACCTACAAGAACTTTAGCTAAACTGCCTTTAGTTAGATGCCCATTCATTGAAGACCATTTAAAAAAAATTAAATGAGTAATTTTAGCTTACATGGGAAAAGGAAATGAACAACAGAAAATCTAGAATCAAAGCAAAAATGAGAGCTCTAGCCTTGTCTACAGTGTTGATTAGTAAAGGGAACACTAGACTGGGAAAGAGAACCTGAGTCTCTACTCTCCGCTCTGCTATAAGCTGTACGATTGTAGGTAAGTTACAGGATGGTACTCGCTTCCCGCATCAACTACAGAATGAAGTAGATGGATGACCCCAGGCCCCTCTCAACTTGACTAACTTTATTCCCCATCACTTTTTAAAAAAAATCTTTATTGTTGAAAGTATTACAGATATCCCTCCCTTTTATCTCCACTGATCCCCTCCACCCTGCATCCACCCCCCCCAGGCCTTCACCACACTACATGGGTTATGCATATATGCACAGAAGTTCTTTGATTAATCTCTCCCCACCTCCCCCACCCCCTCCTTCCCACTGAGAGTCATCAGTCTGTTCCATGCCACTGTGTCTCTGCATCTATTTTGTTCCTCAGTCTATTTTGTTTATTAGATTCCATATATGAGTGAGATCATGTAAAACTGAATCAGGAAGAATCAGAAAACCTGAATAGGCTAATAACTGATTAAATCAAAGCAGTAATAAAATAAAATAAAAAACTCCCAGCAAACAAAAATCCTGGTCTGGACAGCTTCACAGGGCAGCTTTCTAGTTCAAGTTGTAGGGTTAAATAGTTCAGTAAACATTTTTCTGGCCTTTTGAGGTAGGCCTACAGTGCTATGAACCTCCCTCTTAGGGCTGCTTTTGCTGTGTCCCATAGATTTTGGGTTGTTGTGTGTTCATTTACATTTGTTTCCAGGAAGTTTTTTTATTTCTTTCTTGATTTTATTGGTAACCCATTCATTGTTTAATATCATGCTATTTAGCCTCCATGTGTTTGAATGTTTTTGAGTGTTTTTACTGTAGTTGACTTCTAATTTCATGCCCTTGTGATCTCAGCCCCAGACTCTCCCCACACAGCTCCAGTCCACTCCACTTCCCCTCCTCTGGAGCCCAAGGTGAGTGGCTGCACAGGAAGCTTTGTGTGTTGGCTTTTTAAGTGGGTGCCTGCAGTTTAAGCTGCTTCTCCCTGGCAGACAGAATCTCAGCTACTTTTCGCAGCCAGATGTTATGTGGGCACCTTTCTCAGTTCTGATGCTCTTGCTGGGAAGCTCAGCTTGGGGTTTAGGCCCCAGAGTGCTCAGTGGGAGCCCCCCCAGCTGAGATCTCCCTCGGGCCCTTCAGCTGCTGCCTGTGGGAGCCCAGCCGGCCCCCTCTTGCCTCTGCACTTCCTCCCAGTCTCTATGAGGTCTCCACTTTTTCTCCTCGGTTATGAGGGTGCTCTCCAGCTCATCTTAAGTTGCAGTTAATTATTCACGATTGTTTTTCTATATTTTAGTTGTAATTCCAGTTTGGTCCCAGGAGAGTGGCAGTGTAGCTTCCACTCAGCCCACTGCTATCTTTAATCCCCTCCTCATCACTTTCTAAAATGTATCGAGATGGATAGTTATAAAGAATTCCATCTAGCCAATCTGTATATACAAGTATGCTTTATGTTTCTATTTTCAAAAATTGGAAATGGAGGAAGATAAGTATATAATTCCAAGTATTTGACAAAGAGCCACTTAGAGGAATCTCTATCATATCATTTTTCTTTTCCTAATATTTAATCCAGGAAAACTACAAAAGTAAGGAATCAATATATTTTGTTATCCATAAGGGCGTGAGCATTTTCAAATCACACTGTCATTCTCTGTTTACTATTTTTTGGTCACATGTTACCTTTTTTCATTACTTCCCTTAGATAGAGTTTTATTTCTTTACAATTGGAGAAACAGAACATTTTCTGAGTTAGTCTAATACCAAGAAGAAAGTTCAGGCCACAGTCAAAATAATAGCTCCAAAGCCTCATTGGTCCATCAATCACTGCCCACAATCCATGCCATAGGTAGTCATTATTCAAATTAAGAATTAGAAATGCAAATAAAGAAAATCGTACATGAAGAAAGTAAATGGTCAAGGATCTGAGAATAGTAAGGGCAGAGCTAAAATTGTGACTAAATCAACTCTCTCTTAATCCAGAAATATTTTCATTTCCATCTCTAACATCTGTTTTTTAGGGTCTTTTTCTCACACCATTGCCAAGATAAATTCAGAAGGAGCATACATTCTCAGCCAGATTGAGCCAGGCATGTAATTATTTTTAGATTTTAGATTGAGGCATAAATGTTATTGTTCTCTTCACAAACACCTTCCTCTATTCCCCTCCTTGAACTTTCTCCTTAGGTTAATAAAATAATCATAACCTAATTCATGCAGTATGGATTTTGCCACTGTATCACTTCTGTGAAAATAAATTATCTCATTGTTGCCACCATAAACTCTATCCATACTTTACTATATCAGTTACATAACTTTTGTCTCTGCTTTTTCTAGATATTAAGGTACATAAGTGTTTCAGAAATTAATATGTTTTCCAGATGCTGACATTGTGTTGAATGGAGAATATTAGCATGTATGATGTGCTGAAAGGCAGGCTTCTGACCATACATACAATCAGGACTTGGAGCAGAGAGACATTCTTCTGGATTTGAGGAATCCTAATTACTTTGGAAGTCCCCAGTGGATACCACACACGGACCCACACATCTTCTTTGTGCCTAATGTCATATCTCAGATTTTGCCTGGATGTGCTTCTTTCTTCTCTGTCTCACTGTCTGCTGCCTGAGATGCCTGCTCAAGAAGCTCTATTACCATCAGGGCCCATCAGGAGAATTCTGACAACTAGGCTACGGTTGTTGGGATCAAGGGTCCCCAAATTTCTTTTACTCTAGGTGCTAAAATATTGCTGGTTTGCATGCAAAATTAGAGTGGGAAAGGTCTCTTCTGTGTCCATGTCACCATGGGCCCCAAACTTCTCTGTACCCAGATCTAACAAAAAGTTTTGTTTTATTGGCTCTGCTACTAAACATACCTTCGCCTGTTTCAAAAATCAGTACAAGGAACTTGGTGGGTAAATACCCTATTTTACAAATTGTATACTTCTCCTCGTCATATCAATCCCTCCCTTGATAACATCTCCTCTCTTTAAAATTAAAAATTTAAAAATCCCACAAATATGGACTTGAAAAACAAGGGAAGGCAGGGGAGGAAGCTATTATTGACATGGTCAGTAATTTCCCAAAAGTCATAGGATACATACAAAAAAAGAGTGCTAATGTAATAATAGCTTTATAAAATTTTTTCAAAATGACTAAAAATTGAGTGCTAATTCGGCTATGCTTGAAAAACTTATTTGGGATTCAAATCAACATTTTGAAGCAGATATAACTCATTGGAAACATCATAAAAACAGAAAAACAAGTTGGTCATATTCCATCTTCTGTTACATTGATAGTTCATTATTTTGAATTCATTAAATTTTCTGTTTATATGTGTTTTGTTATTTTAAAACCATTTTTGTTTCAGAAAACAATTTACATCAAGTGCCATTTGGATGCATATACATAAAATTTAAATATTTTAAAAATAAATCAATTTCTCTGGATGGTTTCTCTCTCTGAGCCTCAGTTTCATTAGCTATAAAGAGATTGTTTAGATAATCTCTAAGAACTTTTTAACTTTATTACCTAGTGATGCTCTAAAATTTCTATTTAAATAAAGTGTACAAATATATTTCATGTATAAAATGTGTAATGAATATGTTATTATTTCTTGTAAATTTCTTACAAAGCACAGTTTGAAACAAAACCAAAATTTGCTACCAGAGAAATGAGAAAATATTTTGGAGAGAAACATACACTCTTTTTTTTAGAACATTTTAATCCTGAATGTAGAAATCTTCCTTATATAAAGGATAGGAATCCTTTATAACTATACAATTTTAGAACTTTGACAATAAATTTGAGCTTTTAAAGTTAATTAGATAAAAAACTTGCATTAATTTCTTTATCATTATTATCAATTGAATCGAATTGAGTGGAACAATATTGTTCATTGTTTATTACCAAATATTCTATTAATGCTATAAAAGAGTTGCCTTCTGACAAATCTATTTTTTAGGACATTAGGGAAATTTAGCTGTATTGTAAAACATCTTTAAAATAAATATCACAGAAAAAAATCCTACAAACACACAGACCTCTTCAATGGGTAAAGTTTTAAAGCCTTGCTTCAAGTACTGTATTTCTTTTCAGCCTCATGTTGCTGCAGAACATGTCACATGCTGTATTAAAAGCAGAAGCAGAACTAAGAACTTAACTGGGTTATTACTTTGCTTTTATATTTAAGAATTTTAAATGAACCCAACACTGAGGTTTCTCACTTGGCTTTCTTTAAATATTATAGTCGTTATTCTTTCTTCCTATTTTTGTTATATTTCATACATGTAAATGATTAACACAAGGTATCATGGAACTCTGCTGTATATTAGCAACTTTTGTATGATACTACTTTTGATGCATTTATTCAAAAATCTCCAAAACCAGCTTAAAATGCATGGTTTTGAAGAGATCCCAGTGAGAAATTCTAGGCTGTCAGAAGACTTTTGCCCAGAAAGAGAAATCACTGTGACTCATTTTCAGAAAGCAATTTCCACCCCCTCACAAATATCTGGTTATGAAAGGTAATGTGGATACTCTGGTTTAAACCCATTTTTGGTGTTCAAAGAGAAACTTTTTATGAATTGTGGAAGTTTTTATTTCTCTATTTTTAAAAATCAAAGTATCTTTGTGCAAATTAAATTCAACTCAATATCCACTTACTGAATTCTACTACATATCAGAGAAAATACTGGGGCTGTATTGCCAAAAGAATATACACTGTAATCTCAAAGCACTCAAAACAGGACAGAAAACAACAATGGAAGTGACTAACAGTTAATTTTTCTTCTTCACCCTTTCCAGGGCTCCAATTTCTTCCCTAGACAATAAAACGCAACGCTACAATCACTCTTCTGCTAACATTCCATATCCTGATCTTGCTGCCTTTGTGTCTTTCCAAACTCTATTCTTTCCAACCCAGATGATCCTTTGCTCCAAAAGCTGGGCTTTTGAAGGATGGTACGGAGCTGCATACAGTTCTGGAGACTGGAGAAACTCCAAAACCCATTCTCTGACATTTGCTAACCCCAAGCTCCTCACAAGCCTTGATTTTAAGTATTCGCCAATTGGCATTCACCTTTTTTTTTTAAAAAAAATCATTTTTAATACATTAATTTTAAGTCTTTCAATAAAAGATTTCTCATCTCCACACCTTTTCAATGCTGCTTCACCCCTTACAACTGAAAAAATCACGGCTCAACTCATTTAAATCGCTCTCCTCTCCAACTGTACCTACACCTTATAAACCTTGAGAAAGAAAATACCTACTAAGAAGGGCTCCTGGTGGCTAACTCAAATGAAAAAACAAACAAAAACAAAAAAACAGAGCCTAGTGGCCACTTCTACACAGGGGCCACCCATGCAAACTGCACCTCAGGGCGCAGCCTCCGCCGAAGGACCTGCTCTGCGGGAAACGCCGCTCAGCTCCTGCCGCAGGAGTCAGGCCCTGAGGAGGGTCTGGAATCTTATTTTAACCAGTCGGCCCGAGGCCTTCCTCATGCAAATGAAGCTGTGTGGCTATAGCCCCATCAGCTCCTTCATTTACCAACAAGAGCAGCTCTATTCTGACCAATCAGGACAGTGCCTTTTGGGCCAATTAAACTGTGAGGATTTGGAGTCCTCATTTGCATAGGGCTGGGCCAATCAGGGACTGGGGTGGGAACTCTGTCGCTATAAGTCAGCTCCCATCGGGCTCGGGGAGCACACTTTCCCTTCCCACTGAGGCAGAACCCTGAAGGTGTCTCAGCAGAGCCCAGTGGCGCAGAGTGAAAGGGACCGGCAAGGGGCAGAGCAGAGGCGTCTAGACAGCCTGACCCCAGGGCTGTCTCATAGCCTGGCTATTTTCACAGCCATGCCCTATCACCAGTGAGCTATTTTACATTGAATAAAGTTTTCTCCTTCACTGCACCCCAAACTGGGCATTCCTGTTGGCCTTGAATTGGCGTGAATGACTCAGTTGACAACCTAAACCTTCCTTCACTGCCTTTTTACCAACCTTTTTATATTTAAAGTTATTTAAATTCATTTACTCAATCAATTATTCAGCTTAACTATAATTTTTTTCAAGATTTTTCTTCACAGACCTACAACTTATCTCATCCCTTGTAGTTTGCCTCTTCCTATCCACTCTGAAATAACCAGCTTTAGAATTATCTTCCTTTTCCTTCAAAAACGCATCTCCATACTTTATACTTTCTATTACCCATACCAGTTTATTTCCAACTTAATTAGAATTTTTAACTCTCAGAAGCTTTAATTTTTAGTGACAACTAAAAAGCAAGCAATTAGTTTTCTTTACATTGGTAATATGTTTCATAACTTCCAGAAACATAGGCTCTTCCACTGGCAAACACACTTTCAAGAGACATACGTGTAATAAAGTATGAGACATTAACAGCTGTAAATCTATTTTTTAGATCCTCTGTAATAAAAAGCCAAAAGTAGGTGAACTTAAGACTCATCTAGTAGTCGTTTTAAGGATGTAATTATACTTCTACTTTTCATGACATAACTTTCCAATTTTTTCCAATTGCTTTTTTCAACAATAGCCTAATTTTTTTTTTTAACGGAGAGAAACATGCTGGGGTCATAAGTGTTCAAAATAAATGTTCAAAAATGTGTTGAAGGGATGACTGATTTATGTGTTTGGCACTAATTATCTATGGAATGTCAAAACATGGTGTGCTTTATAAAACTGCATATCTTAAGAGTGAATCAGATTTCTGTTAAAGATTGTACAGTGAATTAATATCTAATCAGCAGTGGTCTGCCCCAGGCACATAGCACTGAGGAACACAGTATAAAAATGGAAAGCCAATAGGACATATATGGGCTTCGAGAATAAGATTATTGTTTCCACCCTGGACTTATAAAAGACCACAAATGCAAAGTAAAAGCAAGGCCACTGCTATAGCCCTGCTGGTCTAGATCTGGAAGCATGAAGTGGCTACTAGAAATGTGGACCATTCTTTGGGGTAAGAGGACTGAGAAAGGGCTCCTGGTAAAGTAAGATAGGACACCAGTTCCAGGCTCAGCCATTAAAGATGGGGCTGATCCACCCCTGCTCAGTGAAAGAAAGCAAAAAGCATCCTTTAGTAACAGGGCTGGGGCCTTGACCAGCAATTAAACCAAGGTGCCTACTCTCCCGAGACTGGCTTTGCAAAATCCTTACTATCTGGTTATGATGATATTATGATATAATTGATTAGAAATAAAAAATTGTAAAGTATATTTAAAAGTATACCTAAATAAAGCCCAAACCGGCGAGTTTGTAAGAATAGAGCACAATTTACTAATGAGTTAAAGGAAAATTAAAACTAAAATTCCCAAATATTAAAAATACTGGAAACTCTTACTATGAAAACTTTTAGCATTTGATATGAATGATAATAATTATAACGTGTTCTACACAAAATTTATGAAAAGAGACTAAAAGAAATTTTTAGTAGAAATAGTAGAGATCAAATAAAAAATAAGCTAAAAATGAAGCAATGAAAAAATTAACACCAAAAGTCACTTGTCTGGGGGGGAAATAAAAACAAAGAGACAAAATCATAACTAAAAAAAAAGCTTAAGAGAAATAGGCTAAAAAAGAGCACTGGGAATGTAAAGGGGGCAATAACTATAGATTAAGTAGATATCAAACAGTTATAAGCAAAATGTAAAATTTATGTTTCTAGATAAAATATATAATTTTCTAAACACATTAATAACCAAAGCTGAATCAAAATGATACAGAAAAATGCAACAGAGCAATAAGTATTAAAAAAATTAAATTCATTTTTTAAAATATATCTTTATTGATTTCAGAGAGAGGAAAGGAGAGGGAGAGAGAGAGATAGAAACATCAACGATGAGAGAGTCACTGATCGGCTGCCCCCTGCACACCCCCAACTGGGGATCGAGCCCACAACCCGGGCCTGTGCCCTGACCGGGAATCGAACCCCGATCCCCTGGATCCTAGGTCGACACTCAACCGCTGAGCCACACCTGGCAGGGCAAATCCGTTTTTAAATACATTCTATGACTCCTAATTTCTAACATAACCCTGTCAACTTTATAAAAAACTTTTCTGTACCATCAAGGAGCAGAAATTCCATATGTTATTTACATTTGCTTTTTCCAGAGACTAGAAGAAGAAGGAAAATGCTTCGACTAATTTTACCAGCTAAACCTTGCTAACAAACAATGGAAAATAACAAATCAAAGAGAAAAAAACCACTCAGAGAAATACCACTTATCAAACAATCTGGAAAAAAAATCTAAATAAACCGCTAAGCCATTTAATCTTTCCCTCTCTCCCTCTCCTTCCCTGGCTATCACCGATCTGCTCCTGTGTGCTCAGTCTGACCCATGATTCTATTTGTCAATTCTTAAAAAATATGTTATACTTTCTTAATTGCCATAGCGTTATAATGACTTTAAAACTTGAGAAAATTTAAATACAAAGAAAACTGATGGAATTTTATGGAGATTATGGAGAATAATCTATGGAGAAGTGGCTTTCTAATATATAATCTTCCTATCCATAAACATAGTATAAATTCTCTACATTTTTTCAAGTCTACTTTTTAGTTTTGCATATTGTGTTTAAATGTGTGTGTGTGTATGCACATGTACATAGATATTTGTGGAGAGAGAAGTAAGAATATTCACTGACAATGAGAGAATGGTCAATTACATAAAAATAATGGTAGAATAATTATGGGTATATAGTGGAAATATACAATTAAATTCACACTGTATAAACATAAATTATAAGTGAACTAAAGGTTTATAGTGAAGAATAAAGGTTTAAATATCTTGAGAAAATACAAAAGATTCTATTACTTTAGAATGGATGCGGTTTATTTTTTTTTTTGAACAAAAATCAAAAAGCACAGACCATATCACAAATGGCTGACAAATAAGAGTAAATTAAATATTATATGCATGACCAAAAAAATCCACAAAAACCAACAACCAAAACAACCCCTAAAACCTATCAAAAAAGACTATTTATAGATTGAGGAAGATTTTCAAAATTAATATTTAAAATATATAAAGAACTGTCTCAAGTAAATAAAAATAATCTATAAACTATAAAATGAAATACCCAAATGATTAAACAAGTAGTTCATAGAGGAGGAAATCTAAAATGTCAATATTGAATAATGCACAATCTCACTCTTGATCAGAGAAATGAAAATCAAAAGAATGTTATAGTATTTAATAACCAGTTTTTAATAAATTGAAAGTCTGTACAAAATATTTAGAATGTGGACAACATGGATTCTACTAAACTGATGGTCGAGACATAAACTGATAAAACCATTTTTATAATAATTTAGCAATAACAGGTAAAGTTATAGATGTACTATATACCCTTTGACTTAAATGCACTTGAGGTGCTGTATTTTAGTAACACATAGTTGTACATGAGACATACACAAAAATGTTTATTAAAAGTTTATAATAGCAAAGGTGAAGCAAATCAAGAAAAATCAATGTTTTTGAAAAATTGAAAATTTTAAATGTTTAACACTATGTAAGTGAATTAAACAATTGTGCTTATTTACACAATGGGATACTACCCAGCAGCCTAAAATAAATGAAATTATGCATATTAACATGGGAAAGTGTTTTAAAATAATTTGTAGAATCCTATAATATCATTTCTATAAAGATAAAAATTTTCACATCTGTACTATTCTTGCTTAATTATATACTTAGACCCAGTCAGTGTGCACATGCATGAAAAAGGTGAAACATCAATAATAAAGTGATTAACCCTGGGAAAGAAGACATGATATGCAATAAATTCTAAATTATTAAACATGGGGTTTTAACTCTCTCTGGAATGCTGAGCTAAATTCTCTACTTAAAGAACAAAATTTTTC
Organism: Miniopterus natalensis; assembly: GCF_054644295.1. Classification (NCBI taxonomy): domain Eukaryota; kingdom Metazoa; phylum Chordata; class Mammalia; order Chiroptera; family Miniopteridae; genus Miniopterus; species Miniopterus natalensis. The sequence goes on along the minus strand of NC_142082.1, from coordinate 117,300,717 downwards.
AGACTGAATTTAAAAATCAGTCTATATAGAAAATGAGGGGATAGAAAGGGACAGATGAGCCAAGAAATTTCTAACCAAAGGAATTGGGGTTGCTATTTAATTTACTAAGAAAATAGAATGTAAGGAAAGTCTTTAATAAAGATAACTTTTATTTTATAATAAATAAATTCAATTTGTGAGGAAGATATTGCAGCATGAAATTTCTACGCACCCTAATAACAGCTATGAGCATCAACATAAATGAATCTTCTATATATAATATTGAGCAAAATAAGTCATAGAGATAAACCTACCCTATAATTTTATATTTTATTTTATAATTTTATTTTTAAAAATATATCTTTATTGATTTCAGAGAGAGGAAGGGAGAGGGATTTGAAACAATAATGAGAGAGTCATTGATCGGCTGCCTTCTGCAAGCCCTGGACTGGGGACCGAGCCCGCAACCTGGCATGTGCCCTGACCAGGAATCGAATCGAGATCTCCTGGGTCCTAGGTTGATGCTCAACCACTGAGCCATGTCCAGCTGGGCTATAATTTTATTTTTATAAATAAAAAAGAAAATAACAGGCAAAACTAAATGACATTGTTTTGGGTATATATATATTTGAAAAAAGAAGTGACAATATTCAGGGTGATTTTTCTGAATGAAAAGTAGTGGAGAGCAATAAAAGAGGGGCATTGCAGGAGGTTCTCAGAGGGGCATTATTAAACTGAGGGGTGGTAACAGGGGTGCCTACTTTATTATTTTTCTTTAAAGTATGTTGTATATTTGTACATTTCTATCTATGTTATTTATTTTACAATTTAAAAAAAATATGACGCTTATGATCCTAAAATAATAAATGACATAGTCAAGGTAACACAGTAATAATTGCTATAATATCTGGTTCCTACTATGTTATTTTTTCTTTTACAATATGACTCATTTAATTACCTTAATAACATCTCTTATTCTCTATATCCATCAGTGGCCTGTTCAAACAAAGATATATGAAATGTTTATGCATACCTCATAGAATTCTTGGAAAATATACATAACATTTTTATTTTATCTACCCATTTAGTAAATCAAATATGCACTCTTGAATAACCACTCGGTTCCCTAGTGTTATATCTTAATTTGTAATTGTCTTGGACAACTGTCATTTTGTCTGACCTAAATCTCTTTTTTTTCCACTTACAGAACTCTTCTAAACTATGGGCATAGTACTGCGTGAGTTTCAGACCAAGTTAACTCCCCTTGCTCCTGCCACAGAGATGAGCAGATAACCTAGAACCTGGACTTGGTCAACAGAAGTAACATGACCCCACTCATGGCAACTGATTAGTTGGGTTGGGCATATGACCTGACACAGGCTAGTGAAAGCCCTCCAAGGTATTACTTTGGAATTATTGGAAATGATACCCTCCCTTTGTCTAGAATTATGGGTATTAAAGACATGTAAGCCTGGAGGGACCAGGGACATTAGTCATAGCACAGCTGGAACCAGCCTGAGAATATGGCCACAATAGCGTCAGGAAATGGAGAACAAAAGAAGTTAATTTCTGATGATATTATTTTGTGCCTCTGAAATAAACAATATGAGCCAATAACTTCCCACTTTTTGTTTGTATAAGGAAATTTGAATTGGTTTCTGCCACCTGTGATCCAAAAGTATTGGCTGTCTCAAGCCTTCTAAAATCTTAAATCAAGAGTCGAAACAAACATCTAGAGCCAGACAAGCATATGGATTAAGCAAGCCAGGTAAATAGTTATCATCCCCATACTCCCTTGTTTCCCAAAGTCCTCAAAACACTCTACTTTGTCTCTACAAAAGAATAAAAAATATCACTGTCTTAAAAAGGAATTTCTAAGTTTTCTTTTGTCTTAGCCAAGTGCTATAAGCAATAGAACAGTTGACATTGAGGGACGTGCAGGGTTCGTCCCCCATCAGAATATGCAGCTGCTAGCTGGTTACGGCAGACTTTGTCATTCAAGAATGTAGGCCAAGAGTGGATTTATTTTCTGATTTTCAATAGAAGATGGCTTTTTAAATTTTATTTTGGAGAAATTCCCCAATTTTAAAATGTGGCAATTAATTCAAGTTTGTTTTAAACACTGTGTGTGCCAAAAACAACACATCTGCAGACAAGATTCATCTGGGGAGCCAGCAGTTTGGACCATTTCCCTCATTGAATTGCCTCAGCATAACATTTTAGACAGTTCTCCAGAGCTCTCCTTCTCTCCCTCCCCCTCTCCCACTCACATCAAAACATTGCTTCTATCTCCTTGTATTTAGCTTGACCATGTCTACTTAGTAGTTAGAAAAACTTTAACTTCATTAGTGAAGTTAAACAGGAAAAGTTGTAAGTTTTTTCATGCTTTAAAAAATTACATTCATGGCTTATATCAGTTAGTGACTATTAATCTCTAGTCTTTTTTGATAAAATAAAGAAAAAAAAAGTAGATGAAGAGTGATATTCAAGAAGTATTTTTAAACAATAAAACATTGTTAAATATAGATAAAACACCCTATTAAAGTTTAAGGTAAAAAGTTATATTTTATATGGTCAGGCATATTTTAAATAGACACACACACACACACACACACACACACACACACACAACATAGCTTACAGAATAAGAAAATGCATTGAATTAGAATTAAGCAAGCTGTATTCCACAAAGGGAATTGCTTTGTTGAGGAAGACAGATGAAGCATCCAGCAAGGTAAGGATATTCCATTTTGATGTCCTGTAAGATACTTTGGCCTTCTTAATATTATAAAACAGAACGGAAAACTGGGGTAGAATTGAGAAATAGTTTTTTCCCGGAGAATATCTGAGCTTATTTGGTTGAAAAACGTCAGTAATGGATAAAAGGGGATCCAGGAGCCTGTTATTCAAAGTATAGTTTACCAAAAATGCATGCCTCTTTTTCTCTCAATGACATAGATGTAAAGATTGTAATTAAAGTAAATATATATAAATACATTTAATATTATCTCATTAAGGATGAAGGCAGGGGACATTACAGCATTTACAAAATTGGCTTGGATTGTTAGCCATAACCTCTCAGCAAAAAAATTTGAGTCTGTAAATGATTAGGAGCGGCCAAGTAAACCAAGCAGCTCTGCTGCACGGAACTTGAAGCACTGGTCAGGATACAACCAACCAGAGTCACAGCCATCTCCGCCGCCTCAGAGGCGATGCTAAGGTGTTACCTCGATACTTACGGCTTATCAAGAGCTTCACCTGTCAGCTATCGCTGCTGAACGGTCCACCTAAACCTTGGTGGCTTGAAACGGTATCTGTGCCTTTTGCTTACAAATCTGCATCACGGCTGGCAGCACTGCTGGTTTTCTCTGGGCTTCCCCATACACCTGTAGTTAGATGTGGGACAAATAGGCCACCGTGCTGATTGTGTCCGGGCTCACTCACGTGTCTGGAGCCAGTGTCCCTGAGCGCAGCAAAGCGGCGCCCTCCAGGTGCTCCCACGCTCTCCAGGGGACCAGCCCCGCCAGTCTCACAGCCAAGGCAGAGCGAGGGGGAGAACAAATGTGTGCAAGGACCCTTAAGTCTTAGGCTCTGAGCTGGCACACTGGCACTCTTGTCACATTCTGCTGGACTCAACAAGTCACAGCTCCAATTCAGGAACTAGGGATATAAATTCCAACTCATAATGGAAGGAACTGCAAAATCACATCTCAAAATGTGTAACTAAAAGGATAATTTGTACCATTATTGTAATCAGTTCACCTAGGACATCCAGCAGAGATAATGGACACGGAAGGTCTTTGAATTTTGTTTAAAAGAGGAAACATAATTTACAAGTACCTTACATGGTCTCTCTCTCGCTGTCTCTCAGCTCACACCCCCCATATTGGCACTTTTTACTACAGCTCCAAAAATCAAATGAGAAAAGATTAAGCTAAAAGCTATTTTTAATGTAACATCAAAGACAAAGTAAAAAATAGTGGCTCACTTATGAAAATGTGTTTCCTGTGTGCTGAGGCTACAAAAGTGAAACATTGCCTGTGTCAGACAGCGTCCCAGAGCAAAGGGAATGCATGGCGTGGCCTTGGGAGGTCTAGAAACTACTTCAGAAATCCAGGTCTGCACCATAAGCAGACTTGCTTCAAACACAGGAAATGATGTGTCATTTTTAGGGCACATAATATTAGGGCATGTGGCTTTTTATTAGATGGCAGTACCTCATAAATGTTCACGGAAATACCAGGTTTCAGAGATGCCGATTCCACATCAAGCCTTGTTTAATTAGATAATTTCAGTGTTTAATCTTGAAAGACTCTTTAAATGTTACCTTGTATTTCACTAACTATATTATCTGTGAATAATTGAGTCAAATATCTTCCTAACATTTCAGATTATTATTTACTAATAATATTTGCAAAAGTTAAAGGTTTTCTTACCTTGGTTTTTAAAATGTTCTAAAGTTTACTTAAAACTCATCTAAGGAAATGTCATCATATATCCATTATCCCTATTCCCAAACCTTGCTACTATTTTTATTTCCCCGAACCCATCCTCCTAATTCCCACCTCTCTGTCATGGAATCAATCACTAAGTCCTGTCTATTTAATATTCATTTAATTTTACTCCAATTCATCCAATCTCCTCTCATTTCCAATATCACAAGCTTCAATATTTTCTTGCCCAGAATATGTCCCAAAATTTTATTTATATTTAATCCCTTTCAATTCATCTACATTATTTCATCCACATGAATCTTCTAAAACATAGATCTGAATAGGTTATTTCACTATTTTGAATCTTTCCAATTCTCCTTGAAAGCATCAGGAAAACATTATTATGAAGTCATCAAAGGCTTTCCTAGCATATTTTTTAGCCCATTTCTACACTCCTTTTCCCTCCCCTTGTTCTCGATTCTTCATCTGGATTCAAATCCTTAGAGACCTCTAAACTCTGCATCCCAGCATTTGCTATACTGCTAATAGCATATGGTTTTTCTGATTATTTTAATATATCCTCCTGATTTTATCTTGAGTTACTTCCTCTAAGAACCTTTCTCTGACTCATTCCATCTGCATCAAGATTCTTCTTTGGCTTGTAGAACGCTCCCGTAACACCTACTACCCGACATGGCTGCCCCATTCACTAGTTGACTATATATTGTTTGAGGAAAGATTTCTTGTTCTGTTTGTGGTATGTACATATAGAGAGGTGGTATGAAGTTTTAATAACTATTGACAAAATAGTTGTCAGTTCACCAACAGAAGCCAGAGACAGAATCCAAGATTCCCGTTATCATATTTTACTCTCAAAAAGTAAATCTTAAATAAACAAAATATGTCAATTAAATGTTACTTTAAGAGAACCCAATTTCCAAAACATAGAAACTAAAAATAATGGAGGGTAGTAAGGGAATATAACATGATTCTGAGTTTAATAAAGTGACAGAGAATCAAAGAATTGGAGGGCATCCAAGTTCATCTAGTAAAATCCCATCTACTGCAGTAATATCCTCAGTAATATCCACATGTTTAATCTGAGTGTGTTCTTAGTTGTGTTTTATGAAGAACCACTTGGAGAGTTGTTCGGTATATCTGTCTTTACTAGAAAAGCATCCTTATACTATTTAAGTAATGAGTATTATTTTTAGAACTTCCTCAAATGTGACATTTCTCTGTTAACTTTACTATAAACAAAACCAAATTGTCCTAAGCAAACTACTCTATTTAAAAGATTGCAAAATGTCATCAAAATGCACTTGTTAATAGAAAAGGAATAATTAGCCATTTGAATGTGATGAAATAAAACATGAAAAACAGCATTTTTGTTATACACCTGACATTATAAAAACTCATCTCTGTTTACTACTGATGTTAGAATGTTATGAATTGAATCATAGCCTTAATCCATATGACATTACAATAATTCCCAAAGTAATTCAATCATAAACTGAGGGCAAATGATACCACTCAATTTTCAATCACTGTAGAAAGCTATAAACAGATGGTATCGAAATACAAAATAGTAGTGCCTATAAAACATTAATAGTTTTAGCTACCATTAATATAACTCTTAGGAAATACTTATGTCAAAATTAATCTAGTGTGATTCAAACAGTGACTCTGAGCTTGGAATTTAATTTTTTTCCCCAGTGCAGGTTTTGTAATTTTTGGCAATTTAAAAAATTTTACCTACACACACACACATACATGGACAATATATTTGTTGCAGTTCATACTTTCCCTTCTTCCCATCTCCCCTAAATTCTCCCACAGAACAGCATGTCCTTGTCTTCTAACTACCCTATGCAGCTCCATTTAAAGGAGAAAAAAAAAAAGATGGGCAAATGCTATGCTGGGAAAATTGTGCGTTCCCCAAATAAAAGTAGTTGAGAAAAGGAAGAATGGCCCTCATTCCGCAAAGAACTGCATATGATAGATTTTTGTTGGGAGATTTTTCAGGAGAGACTGTGCAGTAATTACAGGTCAGGCAAAAAACCAAGATAGTATTCTTGAGCGGCACCAGGGATTACAGAACACGGGGAGACGGAGGAGTTGCAGAAGTGCAGCCCAGGCTCCTCTGTATCATCTCTGAATACAGCTGGTAAGCGCTGGAGGCATTTTCTGTAACGTGTATCTGTAAAAACCTCACTCAAAACATCCTTGGTTTAGAGCTACAGCTTCAGTTGGGTGCTTCTGCCGGTAACAAGAAATTCTACCCAAAGTTGGCTTCAGCAATAAGGAAAGGTATCAACTCAGATATAAAAGACATGCCAGTCGCAGGAGCTGCAGGCAGGCCGCGCCGGTGCAGTTTCCACTGCTCAGTGTCCCTCTCGGTCCTTCCTTCTCTGTGTTGTCACTTTACCAGGTTGGTAGGGAGATGGCCATGGAACTTCCAAGCTTAATTTGTCAGTATCAATATGAAAACTACGTGCAAAACTTTTCTTACCTCTCCTCTTCAGAAGCAAGTGCATGTTTTCTAGAAGCCCACAGCAGATTCCTCCTTAGTTCTAATTTGGTCGGGACCGTATGATATATCTAACCTATTTGGATAGTGTGCCAATCTTTGCCAATAAAACAGTCATTCCAGGATGGGTTCTGATTAATCACTGGGAATGAAATGGATATTAGGAAATTAGGCAAGAACACACTATAGCAACATACTTTTAGTAATTGTGAAATAATTTAGAATAATAAACTTCAAAAAAGAGTACTTTTATTGCTTATCCCTGAATTTATATTACCAAGACCTATACCTTTTTAAAAATGATTAAGAGAATGTATATTGCAAAAGAACTGTATTTTTCTTCAAAATTTATAAGTAGCCAGCCACTCCATTACTACATAGTGAGAAGAAAAACACACACAGTTTTGTGGGGGTTTTTTTACATCTGTATCTGAGATTTATCCTTTCAGATGTTTTCCAAAAGCAGTGATACTTTAGGGTAAATACAGAGCTCTCTTTGTAAAGATCTGAGGTTACTAAATGAGGAAGGGGTGCATCTAAAATTATGGGGACACTTATTTTATATCCCTATTACCTAGGCTAGGTAGGGGTGATCTCAACACCATGAGGCGAAGGACAGGAAAACAGGTGACCAAGGGTAGGCTCGATATTCCTCCTCAATGATGTCAGTACCTTCTCTGAAATTTCTTCAAATGCCAGATTGTTTTGGACTCCTCCATTTTTTATATTACAAACATCTATTGGTAAGCTCAAGCCTTACTCACCTTCAAGTGCATACCGAGTTCTTGGTTTTATTTCATTTATCCTGCTGGCAGAGGTGCCTCTTTAAAAACAACCTGTTTTCCTGAGGCTTGCTGCCTTCACCCCTGGAACTGCTTCCTGATATGCTTTTCTGATGTAATACTGTGGGTCACACCATGACCGCGGCATTGCTCTCCAGGCCTCTTAAGCATATACTTCTTCAGTGGTGCCAGGCACGCTGATTCTCTAATACACTATATTTATCTTAAGAACAAGATCTGGGGCATATCCTTCTTCATATCTACCATGACCTTTGTTAAACTGTCTGCCTCTTAGAAGATGTTCAGTGAATAACTGTAAAATATACATAGAAAGAGATCATTGTTGAAAAATTTTCCCAATATTATACCCATTGGTGTAATGATCTGATTTTGGAGTCAAACAGAACAGGAGTCATATCCTAAATTCTCACTTACAATCTATGTGACTAAAAATAAGTTAACCTCTTCAACTATCAGTTCCAGAACCACAAAATTGGCACAAGAGTATCTAACAATATGTAGCAATAGAATTGTCTGACAATCAAATTAGTTAATAAAGAAAAGAAATTTGAAAGGTGCTTGACAATATAACATAGCTCTTGTTATTATGCAAATTCTAAGTAATAAAAGCTTGATTAAAATGTCTTTGAAAATAATTCTATTAATATATGGATAATTCTTTCTTCATGAAAAAATTGTTTCTTAGTCATAGAAATGTATAAATTCCTAGCAGTCATGCTAAATTGATAATGTACAGGGTTTCTTGCCCTTCATGTCTTCTCCCACTCTTTTAAATACTGCTCTGTGCTCTACAGGGCAGGTCTGTAGGAACTGTATTAGCCAGTTTTTGTGTCTTTGGGTTTCATTTTGGATTTAGCCAATAGGAAATCCTAATCAGAAAACAAAGACAGAACAAAGTGGCGTGCTTATTTTCCCCTGGATCTTTACTTCTAGGAGCCTTGAGCTGGCTGTTTCCTTTGACTGAATGTTTATGCTAACTCTATAGATTTATTTCCTTCCAGGTCTCTATAGTCTTTTTTTCATTGGGACTAGGAATATTGAGAGGTTCAATGATATTAAGTCCAGCACTATCCCCAATAGTTCTACTGCATGTAGACTTTTATAAAGAGTCTCACTGTAAATAAACTATCTCCAAAGTATCCTATCTTGAGTGTGGCAACTATCTCCTACTGAGGCCCTGATTGGTACAGTAATGGGTACATGAACTGACCCCAGGAAACAAACACTGGTATTCTGGGATTAGATTGGTTAAAGTTTGACAATCAAGTGATTCATTGGGTATGTTCTGGCTAATAATGTTATCAAAATATGTTATTTAATTTGCTCTTGTTGTACTTGTAACTTCCTGATACTCGAAGCTTTTCTGTATCTTATTTAATTAATTTCTTGCATGTTGACTTTTTTTCTTTAAATCCATGCAGTGTATTCAGTTCTCAAAACACTTTAAAATGATTTGCCTGCTAAATATATATATATATAGCAAATAAGTATTGGGATATATTCATTGCTAGTAAAGGGTAGAGCAGGGAAAAGGCTCATGGGTAATCAACGTCAAGCAGTGGCATCAAATCCAAAGTAGTATCTGTGTAGCATGGGTTCAAATGTAGGTAAAAAATAAAAATAAAAATAAAATAAGAGAAGGTAAGGAGGACAAGTCCCTGTTGCTACCAACAATATTTATTATAAAAATTGTGGGTTCAGTTGGCTGTTTTCTTTGTCTCTAGAGAGTGTGCATAGGGAAAAAGGGAACTAAAACCTACCATCGTAAAATAAGAACATATTTGTAGAAACAGAGAGCCTGCATAGAACCTTTGAAGGAGCATCCTATCTCCACTAATAGAAGAGCAGATAAAGCTGAAGATGAAGTTTAGGTTAGACTGTAAGGGTGGCAGATTTACAGTGCAAATTGTGTAGGGGGCACTAGTAGGAAAGTAACAGACTTTGAGATATGGGATAGGGACGTTTGTGCACACTACAAAGAGCCTCACAACTTTGAAGTTTCCAGATTCCCTTGAGCTTTTCTGGGCAAGGCAGCCCTTCCCAGGAACCAGCTTTCCCTTGCTTAAAAGCCATGCCATAGTTTACACTAAGACACCAACGCCATTCTTCTCAGCGTGCTGTCTTTCCAGAATATTGCCTCCAGGTCTTTGCATAGACTTACAGTTCCATTTAATTCAAACAGATATTAAGCCTACCTAGGAAAAGATAGATTTTACATCAAAAAATGTTATCAGATGTAAACATCCATATCTGCAGTTAACTGGGGAGTATTGTGGAGTACCTTCTCGAAGTGTTCAACTAAATGGGAGAAGAGATGCAGGACTTGATCATGTATTTGATCATGTATCATGATCATGCATCAAGCATGACTTGATGAGGTGGAATTCATTACCAGGGGTGAACCACCAAGATTTGGGTTTCAATTGGCATTACTCTTAACAGTCAGGTTACTGATCAAAGCCTTAACTCAATAATTGCTTACAATCAATGAGGTTGAATGCAGCATCTTCAAAAGCACAGGATTGACAATGAAGTGCACAGGCTACTGAAATTGTAGCTTTTTCGATCAAATTGCTCCTCCTGCCCTAAGAAGGGCCAAAAAAGTATTTCCTTCCCCAAAATATTAAGAAGTTCCTTGGGCTGGGGGCGGGGGGTGGGTACCAGAATATTTTAAGAGCTCTGTGCTAGTCTTATTGTGCAAGCTATGATGACAGTGAGAGATGCTTAAATGGTGTTTCTTTACCTTAAGAGGAAAAAGGGATCCCAGGAGGGGAGAAATCAGGTTGCACCATTCAGCTCAAAGACAAGGTGGAGCATGTGCACTATAAGAGACACAAGAGTAATCCAGGGGTTTCCAAACTTTACTGAGCATTAGAATCACCTGGAGAGTTCCCAAGAATCCTGATTCCTAGGTCCCACTCCACACAAACTAAATTACAATGAATGCAATATGATCCAGGAATCAGTATTTTTAAAAGATTTCTCAGGTAGTTAAAGAGTTGAAAAAGAGTTTGGAAAACAGTGGGTTGATCAGTGTTTTGACCTAAAGATCTGTGGCAAGAGACTATTGATTAGTTTCCCTAGAGTGTAAAAGTAAACAGATAGGCAGCCTACTAAGATATTATTTGATATGTATTGGAAGTAAAGTCCGAAGCCTTCTGGGGTGAAGCCTACTAAATTATCATTATTGTAGTGAAAATTTATAAATCATATCAGAAAGAAACCCCAAAAGGCTTAGGAAATGAAGGTAAGCACCGCACAGGATAAAAAGGTGTAGAACTAAAAATAATAAGAGTTTGAAATTCTATGTTCAGAGTGGTTAAATTATTATAGTTATTAAGGGTCAATTGCTGGTTTGCACAGCTCATATTTTAAGTTAGGTCCTTCATTATAATAGCTGTAGTTTTGTTGTTTTTTTAATTTACTTCAGGAACATTATGTGGTAATCAGAAATGCAAGTAGATATTGATTCTTATATACTATGATAAAGGATATTGTCTAAATGTCAAAGTGCTCAATATCCAACTACTACAACAGAGTTCAGAAACTGGAGAGGCCATAGGAGACCAAAAGGAGTCCAGAAACCTTCCTGAGGGTGCGATACGCACCAGCAAAGCCCCATGGAGAGCACGTGCTTGCCCGCTTCCCTCTAACCAGCGCGCCAACTCTTTTGTCTTCCATTTGTCCTGGAGATGGCAGAACGATCAAAACTGAGTGAGCTCCATCTGGGCCCCAGATTTTCTTTCAGATCTATTCCCCCAAAATGTAGAATGATAAGGAAGGTCTTCTTTTGCCCAATTTCTCTGTTTTAAAATTTATTCCTTATTTTCCTTTAAAACAAAACAAAACAAAACAAATCTTTCCTGCTAATTCGCACAGCTTCCCTCCTCTTTCCTTCCTTTACAGTCACTGTTTCAGGCCGAGTGAGACATCTGCTGAATTTCATTATTCTTAATCTACAGCCGTGGTCCCAGTCCCCCATACTTTCGCCTGAAACAGTCTTGTTGAAATCGCCCTGGAAATCTGTCTAATTCAACAGTCTTTCCAGTTCGCGTTATTGTTTTCCTTCTATCGTTTGATGCTGTCGCCCAAATCCAGCGGCTTTAGCTTTTCTTCCTTCTCACGGATGAATTTTCCTCCCCTCTTCCTAACGACGTTTACTCGATGCAGCTCTCAAACTTTGGCTCCTCATTTCTGTACTTTTATCCTCAGAGCTTAATTTGCTCAAGCCTCCAACGTTGCAGGTGACTTCTGTAGGGGTGAGTTTACTTGTCGCTTATTCAGAACTGCAGCTCAAAATACTGTATTAAACCCCAAATAGCAACCACAATTTTGAGTGGGGCGGCGGGGGCAGGGGTTACCATAGGTTCAAATTTCCTATTCAAACCCAATGTAATATTTATTTTTCCTCTCTGATCAGAGTGTCTCGGTTATGCGACCTTGTTATTCAAAGAGTTTCTCTTCATCTGCCTCGCTCTTTCCATTCTCTCTGCCACCCCTTTCATCTCTGGCCGGGATTAATACAGTAACCTCTTTACAAGGTCTGCTTGTCTTCAGGCTCTCCTCACTCCACTCCCACAACATATGGCCACTTGATTAAACTTTCAAAAACATTGATTTTATTGAAGTATGCCTCTGTGCACAAACATGCCCTCAGGATAAAATGTGAACTCTTAAGTGTGGCTTTCAAAGTCCACGCTTCCCTAACTCCTCCCACCTGCCTCAGATATGACTGCAGCACCCAAACGCGCTCTAGTTATTCTCATTCTGGTTTTAGTGTCATTGTTCAGTTCTGGAGGCTATTTCTTTGATAACTTTCCCATATAGCGCCGCCCGCCATCCAAGAATTTTAATTATACTTACTCAAGATTGAGAAGTAAATTATGATGCGGCCATAAAATCGACAGCTATGAAGATAAATGAATTGTTCAGTAACAGAGGGAAGTGCTCATAGCCTATTGGTAACTTTTTAAATTATAAAATGTAAATTATATGTACACACACATAGATATAATACATATACGATATATTGATATACATTTACATACTAAATATTTGTAGAGCTTTCCTTTTAATACTGGGATAATGAGTACCTAATTTAATTTTATGCTTTTTTGTAAATTCAGGGTTTTCTGTAAAAAATATTAGTTATTCATGACAAAAAAATAGGTGCTAGATTAATAAAAACATTAAGAATATACATGTTACACGTCTTTAGTTATATTGAAATATTTATCTTATATAAAATTTATTTTTTTGAAAGTTTTTATAATTTCATGCTTATTATTCATTATATTTATTTTATATTCTCTCTACATACATAATGAGTCCTAGCTTTGTAGTTTCCATCCTGAGATTTGGTCTTGGTATTACAATCAAAATCTGGCTTTGAGGTAAGCATTATGTGAAACATTAAAAACGGTTTTCTGCCCTCTGCTATAAACAGCCCAGGCCATTATATTGACATTTTTGAGGAAGCACTGCTTAATTTTTTTCTGAAAATGGTTTCTGGGTCTCTTATTACTGACCCCTGAATTGATCATTAAATGTCTAGTTATAAAAAGAAGGAATCAAAAGCTGATTTTTTTTTCCTTCAGTGGTTACTTTGATACTTAGAATGAAAAAGCCTGTAGTTTACCTTTGTTAAATCCTTAAAAATCTACACTTTCTTTAATTCAAAGAGTAATTGGAAAATTAGGCTTGAAAGACTGTACATTGAGACAGACACAAATTTTCATTGTTCACACTGTGCCAGTGTTAAGAGATTTGGCTCAAAAGGAGGCAGCGAGGAGGAAGACAACGTACAGCCTCTGAATCCAATGAACTAAAAGAGGATTGTTGAATACATACTATATATTCAACCAGGGATATTGTCCCCCTACTTAGGATAATGGGAGCATTTTCATGCTACTTAGTTTCCTTGAAAATATTGTTAAATCAAGTTAGAGTACTACAATCACACATAACAGTGCCAGTCTTGTCCTGAGTAATGCTATTTTCCTAAGTACATTCCTGATAACTTAAAAATCTATATTTCTACCCCCTATTTTGCTTTCATGCTGAGAGTCATATTTTGAAGTACCTGGATGTTACAAAGCCACCTCAGATTTAGTAAAAACTAAACTGAAGTCATTACCTTCCTTGGAAAGTTTGTGTCTTGTTTCCTTTTTGTTTTTTAAGTCTTTTTTTTTTTTTTTTAATTGATTATTTTAGGGAGAGAGAGAAACATGGATGAGAGAGAAAAAGCACCTGAGGACTGAACCCACAACCTGGGCATGTGCCCTGACTAGGAATCCAGCTAGCTACCGTCTGGTACATGGGACGCTGCTCAACCAACTTAGCCACATCGGCCAGGGCTCTTTTCTTGTTGTTGTTGTTGTTTAATCTCTGAGATGACATCAGAACTGTCTACTTCAAACTTAAAGCTTCAAATTCATCCTCAAACATGATTTTGCCCATTTCTCCTCAAAGCAATCAATCTACAGCATCCTAAATGGTCCCTTTCCACCCTCAAGTATCTTTTGTCCAGTTAGTAAAATTACCTTCATAAAAAAAAAGCACTTTAAAAGTCAATTTCTTGCTTAATATATTTCATCACCCTCCAATGGTTATTGAAATAAAATTCCTAAATGTGACATTTAAGCTTTCTACAATATAATTCTTCAAACCAGATTTTTCATTTACCTATCTTATTTCTACTGTGCAAGTCAAAGTTCTCTCAAAGAAACCCATCCTGAAGTCCCAGCCAAAAGCCAGCCCTGATTTTGACTTACATAAGTCCTCTTGAATGTCCCAGCCCTGCTCATGCCAGTAGATGAAAACAGTCCAGATGCTGTTACATGGAACAAATAAAACGAGTCCAGCTAAGCCCATTCGGCCCCAGAGAGATGTGATAGATAATAAGTGGAAGTTATTTTAAGTGAGACATTAATAAATAGATAACTGAAATTGTTAACCAGAATCCAAAAAAAAGGTTTCATTCATTACACGTTTATGAATCATACATTTATGTATACTGTATTTATATTCAATCCAAGCATGCTTCTAATTCACAAATATTCCTCACCTCATTCAAATTTCCACCTCTAAACATCTGTTTACATCTCAAAAGATGTTTTTTGTGGTTTTTTTTTTTTGTTTTTTTTTTTTTTTTAGAACAAGGAGTATTTTCTATATTCTTTTCCTAGGATTATTGAAACCTAGAATCTTAACATATCATGCAATAGAACTAAGATTTGTTTTGTTAGAGGAAACAAGATTTCCAAGCTTTCTCTGTCAAATATTTATTGCTCACCAGTTTTTATTTTTTTATAAAAAGATAAACAGCAATGTAAGGAAACAAAAATAAAAGCAGCAAATATTAATCCTGAGTCCAAGAAATACACAATCTACATGGGGGGTTCAGACAAATGAACAAACAATTATGGGACAGTGTTAATCCTATGGATTTCCAAAGCAGTAAAGTAGGCAAGTCCTAAGTCCTAAATGGAGAGGTAGTAACGAGAACAATTTCTTCTGAGAAGGAAACTCTCTCATTCTGAAGGACAAGAAAGAAGTTTTTGAGAGAGAAAATGATAACCGGCCTGTTTTCTGATAGACAATATGAAATCTAAGGATACGATCTATGAAATATTTTACTATAACTTGAATATATGTATTACAGACGTTTGGTCATGACAGGGGTCATAAATGTAGACTGGGAGCAGGATGACAAAGTATGTGTGTCCTCAAGAGCAGTTTCAACTCCATTCTGCAGGTAATGAGGACAGAAAAGGTTTTACATCACTTATTGGTGATATCAGATTTCTAGTTTACAAAGATATTATTGGAAACAGACTGGAAAATTGTTATAAGGGTAGATGTGCAGGTTGGTATAACAGTGAGGAAAATAACGCAGTAAAGCAACTTAAAATGGATACACACACATAAGCACACACCTAAACGGTGACATTGGGCATGGACATGCTGATAAAGGACCATGTATGACGGGATTTTTTGTGTGGCAAAATTTAAAGGACTGGCAACTGGCAACTGGAATTGTGAGTGTGAGGCGTTAACAATAGCCCCTAAGTTCCTGCCAGGTACGATGGGAGGAATTCTGATGACATTCCCTAAGAAATTGAATTTAGAAAGAGTAACCATGGTATAGGTGGAAACTGGTGAGTTTGAGTACTTACAGGATATTTGATAAATGTTTTTAAATAAAATAAGATTTCATTATGCTACCTTGATTTTTCTACTATTTCTTCATTTTGTTATTATCAACCAAAAAAAAATAGATATTAGTATTTACTATATATAATATATTCTGTCTAGGTAAAACAATTAATTACACACTTAATTCTGCCCTACAGAAATCATGTTCCTAATCTCTTGTCCCCTTCCACAGTTTAAGATTACTGGAAGAAGCTTCATTAGCTATGGATAGATTGTGCTTTGCTTTGCCTTTGAGTGACTGATTGGTAAAAGGAATGCAACCAATTGCACCAAATAGCACCTATCTATTAAATGCATGCAAATGAGGCATGTATTCAAATTAGTAGTGTAGATGTTAGGTGGCAGGGAGAAGGGGCACACCTGTCTCTCACATATAGAAAATATCTATCCAAAATTCTGCCCCTGTACTATAGACTAAATTGTGTTCCTCTTCCCTGAAGTTTATATACTGAAGTCCTAACCCATATTCCCTTAGAATGTTACTATATTTGGAGATAGGGCACTTAAAGTGGTAATTAAGTTTAAATAAGATCAGATAAATGGGCCTAAATCCAATATGACTGGTGCCCTTAAAAGATTAAGAGATACTAGGGATGCCCACGCAGAGAAAGGCCATGTGAAGACATATAGAGACGGCACCTGTTGGCAAGCCAAGGAGAGATGCTAAACCTGCTCACACCTTGGTCTTGAACTTTCAGCTTTTCAACTATGAGAGAAGAAATGTATGTTGTTTGAGCCACACAATCTGTGATAATGTGTTATGACAACCCCAGAAAATTAATATACCCTCTTTCTATTAGGAGAAAATAATTGAAAGAACTTTTGATGTTCTACTCTTCGATAGACTGCAGGAAATAAATTAATGAATTCGTTTGTCCTCAGTTTTGGTATACTTAACATTTTGTGTTTTATAAGTAAGCCATATCACTCTAGTTAAAGCCAATATTCATGAATTTTATGTTCTCCCTCCCCACCCAACCCCCATAATGAGCACACATATCCCATCTCTTAAAGAAGCCTACTCACGCTTGTTCATGCTGCTGTTCAAAAAGTAAACCCAACTCTGTCTTTCTGATTCATTTTTTCTCATTCTTTTTTTTTTTTAAATGTTTCTTTATTGATTTCAGAGAGAGGAAAGGAGAGGAGGGGAGAGATAGAAACATCAATGATGAGAGTCATTGATCGGCTGCCTCCTGCCCGCCACCAACGGGATAGAGCCCGCAACCCGGGCATGTGCCCTGACCGGGAATTGAACCCCGATCGCCTGGGTCCTAGTTCACTGCTCAACAGCTGAGCCACGCCCAGCTGGGCGGGTTTTTCTCATTCTAAACAGTATAAATAGGAATCCTATGTAGGCCTCTGACCTGAACTGTATTCCTATGATATTAACAGGTATCAGGGAAAATATGCACTTAGAACATTGAGTACTGGGAAATTACCTGGTGGTTTACAAAAGTATTATCTTACTTTATTTGCTTGTTCACTGACTCAGAGAAACTTGCAAGAGGAATGAGAAGAAGAATTTGGGCTTCAATACCTTACCTCTACCCCCTAAAAATAAATATCATATTTCCTATTAAAGCTATCTGCTAAAGAAAGCATACTGTAGAAACACAGCATATATTATTTTCTGTGTGCTCATAAATAAAGGAAACTGCATGACTAGATAGAATTGGGATTATCTTTAAAACATAAAACTGGGAAGCATTTAAAATAGCTTTTTAATTAAAATGTCAAAATGATTTTTTGGGTATGAGCAATTACTTGATTGCTTTTTTCACTCACCACAAAATTTATTGTCACATTAAAGATCATACTTATTTTTATAAAAATAAAATAATATGATAAATTATTATAATAATTATTTTTAACTCTCACCTGAGGATATTTTTTCCATTGCTTTTCAGAGATAGTAGAAGGGACAGAGAGAGGGAAACATCGATGTGAGAGAGAGACATTGATTGTTTTGCCTCCTGAATGTGCCCCTTCAGGGGCCTAGGATGGAGCCTGCAACTGAGGTACATGCCCTTGGCCAGAATTGAACCCAAGACCCTTCGATCAGTGGGCCAACACTCTAACCAAGGAGCCAAACAGGCTAGGGTAAGATCATACTTTTTAAAACTAAGAGTCATAAATTATGTAGTTTGGTCTTCAAAAGTAGGCTCTAAAATCAGAACTGAGTAAACTAGAATTTCATAGAATAAGAAATTGTTTTTAAGTTATTTACACAGCATACTGTGTTTACATAATTAGAGAAATGAATCTGAATAATTGCATTTAATAATAAACTAGGTATGCGTTAAAATTAGCAACAAGAAACATGACATTATCAAGTTCTAGAGTTCCTAAATTTAAAATATTGTCACAACTTTAATGAACCTATGGAGGAAAAAACCTACATACCAAAATTAGTTTAAAATAGAGTACCTAAAATATAGTAAGTTCAATGACTTCTACCTAATATAATACATTTTGCTAGAGCAAAGAAAGGTATATTTAACGTTAAGTATTCAGTTTAAGAATGATACTTGGATTTTACAAAAGTGCATTTTATTGCATTTTTTAACTGAAATGGTTTACATGGACTTCTAGTGAAAGATAGTAGAAGTAAACACATACATTTAACTCTATCCCTTGCCAAAACCCTAATAAATAACAGTAAAATAATTTTAAAAGCTTAACCCATAAGGAATAATGGAACATAAGATATAATGGCAGAAACAAGCAAGCAAGCAAGCAAGCAAACCAGAATTAGATCAACATAGTAGAAGCAGCCAAGAAAAGTTAAACTGTACTATAAAACACACAGACTAGAGAGATTAAAATTTTTTAAAGTAAAAAATACCAAGTTTTGGAAAGGGTGTGGAAAAACTGACATGATATACTGCTGGTGAAAGTATGTATGTATGCAAACATTCTGGAAAACTGTTTAATGCAGCCACTAATTCTGAACTTATTATATCCTATGACCCAGAAATCTTTCTCCCATTTGTATTCTCAACACAAATGTGCACCTATGTGCTCACAAGATACTTAAAAGAATGTTTATAACACTGTTATTCACAGTTGCTCCCACCTTGAAACAACCACACTTTTCATCAATAGAATGGATTAATATATCATGGTGTATTTTATATAATAGAATATTGTATGTAATGAAAATGAATGAACCACATTGTACAAAAGGAATTAATCTCAACATATTAGGTAAGAAAAGTCAGACTCTCAAAAGACACTGTTTTATAAGTTAAAAAAAGGTTAATTTATGGCTTTGAAGTTAAACTAGTGCTAACTTTTAGGAGGAAGTAGCATTAAGTGATTCGGCATAAGAGAAGTTCTGCATCATTGGTTATATTCTATTTTTTTCACCTCAGTGAAGACATGATTGTAGTAACTTTGTAATGATCTATTAAGTTGTATAATTATAGTTTTGCAGATTTTCCGCATAACGTTTCTGGAAAATGCTGAATATTTTATTAACAATTATTAAATTGAAATGTACAGTTTTTTAAAAAGAGGCAATTTTAGTCAACCAAATACAGTGAATTAGGCCAAGTAAGATAAATCATGGGTATTCACTGGATTTAGCACTAAGGTAAGAATATTAATGTTGTCCATTACAAAAATAGTTCCATAGTATGGTGAAAACAAAACTATAGCATTTGATTATTTTCTCACTTGAGGATATGTATTTTTTCATTGCTTTTCAGGTGGTAGGGGAGAGAGATACGTGGATGTGAGAGAGACATTGATTGGTTGCCTCCCACACTCACCCTGAGTGGAGCTGGGGATCGAGCTTGACAACCAAGGTAGGTGCCCTTGCCCAGATTGGAACCCGGGACCCTGTAGTCCGCAGGTAAAGGCTCTAACCACTGGGCCAAGTTGGCTAAGGCTACAGCGTCTGGTTAAAGAGAGAATGTGAAGTTAGGAAGCGGAACGAATAATAAGTTATTTACTAATATTAATAATAAGAAGGGGAGGATTTGAAAAACAGATCAAGGGAAGAAGTTCTAGAGCATGTTCATTAGCTGATGGGAATGCCCACTAGAGAGGGGGGATCCGCAGGCAATGAAATCACAGTTGTAGGGACAAGAGGTGTGAGAGAAAAGGGAACCCAAAAGCTCCGTGGATGCTACCTCCATGGTAACAGACGGGTAGGGGCAGATTTGAGCTCAGAGGCTCATGTGATGGTAGATTTAGCACAATGGAGATCGGGCGTTCATGTCAATGTGCTTTACCTGTGAGCTAAGAGTGAGTAAAAGGCATGAAGAGAGAATAGAGAGTCTGAAACGATCATTTTGGAAAGAGGAAAAGGGAAACGTAGCAGTGATGCCCAGTAACGTGGGTTTTTTTGTTTGTTTTTTATCATTGCTGCATAAATTCAAACCATGTTAAGCAATTTTTGAAGAACAAAAGGCATTGTCCTTGTTTATGAGGAAAATCAATTTATTTAGAAGTGTTTAATTCCTAAAATTAGCATCTGATTAAGAGAAGCTAGAGAGGCCCTTTAAGCAGCTATTCCTTAAATTAAACAAATACCTGAAAGAACAATCAGGTTGCACTAATTTATTTTTATTGATTTGAGAACATCGATCATTTGCCTCCCATCCACACCCTGACCAACCAGGGATCAAACACACGATCTTCTGGTATACAGGAGGACACTCCAACCAACGGAGCCACCCAGCCAGGGCAGGTGGTAGGATTATTTAGGTACATAAGTGTAATATCATTTTCATGAATTAAAACAAAACATGTTGCTATATCTAAATGGAATAGATATCAATTCAGTTATCTACACAATATATTTATTAATTATCTTAGGTCAGATATTAGCGAAGGATTGTAGATTTTTCAAAGTTATGATCAGAAAACAAAGAAAAGATGAAAATCATATCCTCAAAGTTTTCTATCAAGTAAGGGAGATATACTTGGGAAGAAATCTTGGCAATAGTAAAGAATAGGATAAAATAAATAGGTATAATGCACAATGCTTAGCGATGGCAGGTGTAACAAAGTAATTAACTCCTACTTGGGGCAGCTACTTATTTCAGAGGCTTAATAAGAAAGATAGGATCCTTGATCCCAGGTAGCTTACATTCTAGTAGAGGAGAAAGACAATGAAAAAAATTGTATCATTTAGAGACAAGTGTTATTGAGGAGTTATTAACTGACATACAAAGTTGAAAAAAGAAAGGAACCACTTTGACATTTACTAAGACCCAAGAAAATCAATGGCAATGCCCAAGGGAAAGGAAAGAAAATAAGATTCAAGGCAGGTAGGGTGATCTCTGTTAAATCTTTTGATGTTGTGTGAAAAATAGTTTTCATTGTGAAGGTATTATGAAACCACTGAAAGGTATCAAGCATGAGGGTGACTTAGATTTCCATTTTTAAAAAATTGCATGGACAGTGGTGTAGTGTTTGACTCACAGTACAGCGAGACTAAAATGAAGAGAGCCTTGGAGGTAGGAAAGGGAAAAAAGATGGAGAGAAAAAAAAAAAGGAAAGAGAAAGAAAGACAGGAAAAAGGAAAAGAAAAAATTCAGGCAAGAAAGTATTTCATGAATGAAATAGAGAGGTTGAATTCAGCATAATTATTTAGTCACAGGCCCTACTACAGCCAGGGCTCCTCCCTCCTAATCCCATTTTTCTGCTCACTCTTGTGTGACCTTGAGTAATGCCTTCCTTTGCCTTGGATTATATGTAAAATGAAGATAATAAAAACTCATATGGTTATGATTAGAGTTTGAATTAATTAATGCATATGCTTTGCTTTGATCTGTACCTGGCACATAAGTGATCACAAATATTAAAAATAAAATGAAAAAGCAGACTATGCTGGTTTAAAGAAAATAAAGACAAGAATGAGTTGATGACCTCAAATTTCTTGTTCAGTTAATTGGACTGATGATATTAGCATCAATTTAGAGAGGGATTTAAAGAGGAAGCATATTTGAAAGACAATAATAAATGCAATGTTTAAACATGTTGATTTTGAATTACCTGAGGGGTATTTTAAGTTTGCTCATTAGGCAACTGAATTTTTAATAAGGAGTTCAATGAGGAGGTCTGTATTGAGGATAAATATTTGTGAATTATTTTTGTATAGGAGCAGATGAAGTCATTCATTGCAGATGCTATTATCTAGGGAAACTAGATTTACGAAAGATGAAGGTGCCCTTCATATCTACAAAACTGAACAACAACAATAACAAACAAACAACACTGAGAAGGCACAGTTAGATTTAAAGAAGACATATAAAATTAACATGTAAAGATATTAAGGGAATACAGATTTCCAGGACTAAGAATGTTCAATATATCATATTCTGACTTAAAAAGTAGGACAATATAAAATATTGTCACTTCTTTCTGAGTAATCACTAGTAGAGCCATTAACACCCATATTTGTCCTGATGTTCTGTTCATGGCAATCTAAGCTTTTTCTATCATAGTCCTCAAAATTTGAGAGCCAATTGTCCAATCCAAAAGTCACTTCCAAGTTTTTAGGTATTTATTACAGAAGCTCCCTACTTTGTGAAACCAGTATTTATATCAGTTTCCTATTGCTGCAATAACCATTCTTCAGAAAGATAGTTGCTTAAAACACAGATTTATGATGTTACAGTTCTGGAGGTCAGGAGTCCAAAATGGGTTTCACTGGACTAAAATCAGGGTGTTGATAGGGCTGCATTCCTTTCTGGAGGCTTTGGAAGAGATTTTATTTTCTTGCCATTAACCAGCTTTTAGAGATTGCCTGCCTTTCTTGGCTTGTGGCCTCTTTTACTCTTCAAAGTCAATAGTGGCTGGTCAGGATTTCTCCTGATACCATCTCTCTAATTCTAATCCTTTCCCCTTCTTTCCCTTTGAGGATTCTTGGGATTACTGTGACTCTATCCAGATAATCCAGGATAATCTTATTATTTCCAGGTCATCTGACTAGCAATCTTAATTCCATCTCCAACCTTCATTCCCTCTTGCTTTGTAACATAACATATTGACAAGTTCTAAGGGTTAGGATGTGCCATTATTCTACTTACCACATTACTGGTGTCATAATTGAATGTACTCATAGAAAGGTGATAGTGACATAAAACAGATTACATTGTGTTGGGGAATGGATGGATGTTCAAGAAGGAAAGACAACTGCACTTTTAAGAAATATGGTAAATGGGAAATAAAAACAAAAATGGAAGAAACAGATGAAACATTAACTTCCTTTTGTTGTTTGTTATTAAGATAAGTGATACTTCAACATGTCCATAGAGTGGTAGATAGTGGTTTGTAAAATCTTGTAAATGTGAATGGCATCCAAAATTTTAAGAGATCCAATTTTCTTGAAAATTCAAGAATCAACATATGTATCAGATAGCATATCAGGCAACTTCC
The DNA here is from genome assembly GCF_054644295.1 of Miniopterus natalensis. Taxonomy (NCBI): domain Eukaryota; kingdom Metazoa; phylum Chordata; class Mammalia; order Chiroptera; family Miniopteridae; genus Miniopterus; species Miniopterus natalensis. Next base: position 117,277,363 of record NC_142082.1, on the reverse strand, counting down.
TTGCCAGTATTTTAATCATTTCCTGCTTTTGTGGATTAGAAGTGAAAGTGGTAAAGATAAAATCCTGATACATGTTGAACATGAGAAAACTTATATAGAACAGAAGTTAAGGGAATGCATTCTATAATAAGATTATTTTCAAAGTGCCATCACAACTCATTCCCCAGAAAGAATGGGTTTTGAAAGACTGACATTGTGATGTGGCCATGGATCCACTGGAACTCTCACACTGCTGATGGCTGAGTAAACCAATGCGACCATATTTGAAACCAAGTTGGAACCTTGTCAAACAATTTGGGAAGTCAATTTGCAGAACAAATGTAGAAACTTCAAGAAACTCCACTCTTTAGGTATATAACTAATGGAAAGCATATACGTCAACCAAACACATAAGTGAAAATTTTATCAATCACATTGTAATAAATAGCCCACTCTGGAAGCAATAAAAATGTATATCAAAAGAAAATTGTTCTACGTTCATGCTATGGAATACTATACAAAAATCAATCTCAAATATAATATTGAATGAAACTAGCCAGATTAAAAATAATGTCTAACTTACAATTGCATTTACATGGAGCTCTAAAATCGCCCAATGAATGATTGAGTCTGGATAGTGGTAAACTTTGTAAAAGAGAAAAGTACTGACTACGAGAGAATACAAAACAGCTTCTATGAAACAGCCCGAGTTCTATTTATTAATATAGGTAACAACTGCATTAATATATTCACCTTGGGGAAAATTTGTTATGGTATATATATATTTGATTTGTGTACTTTATATGTTTATTACATAAATAAATTAAAAAGTGATATGAAATAGTACAATATGTAAATATAGAAGTAGTAAGGAGGTAAGAGATGGTTATGCCAGTTTGATGTGAAAACATTCAGAGTATTTGGTAAAGGGGATGAATGCAAAGAGCCATTTATGTATATTTTTTAAATTCCCAGATTCAAGATTTAAAAGAATTGGCAACATTCAAAGAATATTTTCAAAATTAAGTTGTAGCTGACTGTCCATATACTATATTGAAATCGGGGAATATAAATGAGAAAACCAATTTGCTTGGAAAATAAATGTTATTTTAGCCTACAAAGTAATAAAGTTTCAAAATGGTCATTAGAATTCCAAAGAGGTTTAGATGCAACTAAATATAAGTTGTCATGTGCACAGATGTTACTACAGTTTAACCTATATTAACTATAATTTTAGCTTGCAATATTTCTCTTCTTCAAGCAAAGCCTATGATCCCAAATGTTATGCCAGATGGCGAAAAGGTTGTATGTTACACTCAGGAAACCAATACAAAAATGTTGAGGGCTATGTTCAATAGGCCATTGTTATATTTGGCTGAGATTATTTAAATATTAAGCAAGATGTAAAGCTTAGACGAGAGCTTTAAAAATCATGACTTTTTATATTAGATAATTTCTATCCATGCATTCATTTTTTTCTAATTCCCCAAGTTGTTTTCCTTTTAAGTTGCTATAATTGCCACATTACCACTCATTTTGTCTCTTTCCCCAGACATAAATGCTGAAATATTTATTGAGTTAGGCTCTGGATCATTTCACAGTATCTACCTTTTGACTTCAAGTGACTTCAAGTATTCAGTCTTAAGTATATTTTGTTAAGGAATTTGGCAATAAAGAATATAAGTTTTTTTCTGGAATTTCTATGTAAAGTCAGTTTTTAGCTCTGCCAAATAAAAATGATAAATTAATTTGGAAATTTAAATAAGTACCCAATTTAAAAAAATAAATTCCTTCAACTTCCTAGCTGGAGGGAACAAACCATTTATAAAAAGTTAAGTTACTGAGAACATATACAAATGGAATATATTTGGTATAAGACTAGAGTGCTCATGTTTTTGTTTTTTAATACTCATCTGAGGATATTTTTTCATTGCTTTTCAGAGAGAGTGAAAGAGCGAGCAAGAGAGACATCAATTGGTTGCCTACCGCACACACGCACCCTGACTGGGGTTGGAGTCTGCCTGCAACCCACTTACATACCCTTGTCCAGAATTGGGCCCCGGACCCTTCAGACCGAGGGCTGACGCTCTGACCACTGAACCAAACCGGGTAGGGGTAGAGTGCTTATTTTTATTGAAGGTGTATCACAGAACACCATCCCAAACAATATTTTCTCCTGTGAAGTCAAAATAAAGACACTCAGTCACAAATGTTTTGCTTATAAAAAGGTGTGTTTTTTTTCTTTTGTAAAAGTAAACATGGAAGGTAATAAAACTGGTACTGACCAGAGACTAGTTCATTATTTAGGACACTGGTTCCAATAGAAGGAAGCATTATTGCATTTGGGAAAGAACATGATCAGAGAATTTGGGTCCTTAGGTATTTATCATAAATCAACTCTGTGACCTTGAACAAGAGAGTTAAATTGGGGGTCTTCTATTTCCTCCTCTGGTAGGCATTTGCATTTGGTATTAATAATCCCCATGATTCTACTTATCTCTAAAACTCCATAAATTAATATGAAAATCAGGAAAAGTATGCTTTTGTGTATTGTTTTTAAACATATCCTTTATGCTATTTATACATTGTAAATAACTAGATCATTGCATTTCAAGTGTTTTATCATCAGATAACACCTTTCAAATGAGATCTTACTACAGATAAAAAACAAAAAACAAAACAAAAACAAAACAAAAAAGAAAAAATAGATAAAAGTTGAGCTGGTCCTGTTAAAGGTGTTGAGAAGTTGCTAGTCTCTTTAGCTCTGCTTGATCTTTCGTTTTTGACACATAAATAGACTTTGCAGAATTTCTAAGTCTCTTTGGAATACAGTTTAAAAATTGCTACACTAGACAACTCCAAACAATAAATGTTTTGGACTCTAGGATTGTGGTACGGAAATTGGAAATATGACATGCTCTTAGCTATTTCCCACTGTACAATTGCTAGAGAACAGTGTATGCCTTTCTTGCCCTTTACTTATTATTAACCACAATTATTAGCCATCTTATATTAAGGAAAATAAGCCTCTCTTAATAACTTTGTATATGAGATGCCTAAATTAGATTTCAATTTAACTTCAATTATAACAAATCACATTTTCAAATGGGATATGATTCTCACGTCTTCAACTATGTAATATCAGACTATTAGAACTATGATATATGTTATCAATAAAGATAAAATATCAGGCATAGTGAGGATTTCTTATTTCTTAGTTTCCCAACAACATTCTGTTACATACTGTAAGGTGAGAAATTAGGTAGAATGTTGTTAAAGTAATGAGTCTTTTTTAAAGGAATAGACAGCTTTATATGAGCTCAAGTTTGTAATAATTTGCTGTGGTTGCAATAACAAAGTACTCCAACTGGGTGGGATAAAACACAAGAATTTAAGTTCTGGAAAGCAGGAGTCTTAGATCAAGTTGCAAGAGGGTTGCTTCCCTTTGAGAGCTGTGAGAGAAATCTGTTCCATGCTCTCTCTTAGTTTCCGGTGGTTCGCTCTCAATCTTTGGCATTTCCTGGCTTCTGCTGCATCACCCTGATCTCTGCCTTCATTATCACATGGTGTTTTCCCTGTGTATGTGTCTCAACCTGAATTTCCCTTTTTTGTAAAGACAGCAGTCATATTCCATTAGGGGTACATCCTGTTTCTCTATGACTTCATCTTGACTAATTACATCTGTAATTATCCTGTTTGCAAACAAGATCATGTTCAAAGGTACTAAAGGTTAATACTTCAACATGTGAATTTGGGGAGGGGACACAATTCAATCCATCACACTGGTAGTTTCAGTCAGATTTATCAATGATAGAAGTATGAGAGAAGATAGCAAAAGAAACTAATGAGTATTGAAATAAAACGGTATTTTCTAAGACATTTATCTTTCTGGTAGTAATCTTCCTGCTTGCAATTGCAAATCACAAGGGTAATATACTTGGAGAGCATCCTGTGAAGTGAGCTAGTGATCATAAAAGACAAGACTAAAAGTGAGACTCAGAGAGGGGTGTCTAGTTTAAACTAGAAACATGTTCGGCACAATCACAAGGCAAGTATTAGCAACATCTACTATGGCCAATGAAAGGAAGCTGGGCAGTTCAACTATATCATTTAAGTCCACACCAGAGGAATGTAAGCACCACTCTTGCCCATGAAACCACCGTGGAACTCTACAGAAGACTCAGAACCTGAGACAACATTTTGGGAAGCAAATTGTCAAGGAGAAGCTTAAACTTGAGCACAGATGTCTAACCAACCCACAAAATGAAACCAGTGGGAACTTAACTCAAAGAGCAAAGATTTGCCATGACGAAGAAAAGGCAACTCAAATGAAACTGAGAATCTTTCATAGCAAGGGCTAAAAATACTGCACTTGAATATCTGGACTCTGAGGAAATATAAACATAATCTGAGTACCACATAGAAACCTGGAAAAGAAAAAGTGCAGAAAAAATAGTCTAATCAGAACTGAGATTTAATAGCTAGAAAAATTATGAACGTCTTTGTGTCATTTATAATATGCTTACAGAAATACCCATATAATTTAATAGTTGAAATTGTGTATTTAGTTCAGCTTGCATTAATTGGTTATACTCATGCATCCATTACATTTTTGAATCATTTACTATTTATTAGTGTAGTTTTCAATATTCAATTCAATATCAGTTACTATAATAAGTGCTGCAATACAAATATGAGTAAGACAGAGTCTCAGCCCTCCAAATGTTCACAGCCTAGTGGGAGAGAGAGAGTGAGCTATCAGTGGCTAATTGCCAAGACGGGAATAAACAAAAGGCTGCAGGAAGAAAAACTAGTTTAAAGAATAGGTCTTTAGTTTTCCTCTCCAAGGAACATGTAAATTTTTCATGCCAAAGAATGTAGAAAAGACTTCCTCAGTTGCTAGAACCAAACATCTTACAGATGATCTACCTGTGCTTGCCGAGACCCATAGCAAGCTAAGATCCCTGTGTGGGTAGATCCTGTTGCTAAGTGTGACAGTTTATGGATCACAGAAATAATTTACTTAACCAAGTGCCCTAAAAGGCATCTAGCCCCAATTAGGCATAGCAATTTAAAAACCATTTAGAACTTACATGGGGTACATCTTTTTCAGACGATGTGTGACTAATTTGATTTTCATCACTTACATAGCAAATAGCAATTTCTTCAGGCAAATTCATCAACCAAATATTTATATTCTTCTAGTAATTCTCTAGATAAACCAAAAACCTGTACTCCTGCAGAATAAAGGGGAGAACATGGAGGACTGCCCAGTAGATAAACTAAGTGTGCTATGACATATTCCTTAAAATTCCATCCTTTCTTTTATAATAACATTTTAAGAGTGGTTATTTCCATCCTGTTATCCTAGAGAGAATGGCCTGGGAAGGCTATTAAAGGCTATTAATACAGTTGTAAGAGCTTCTAGACCCTGAATATTCAAATAGTATATCTGACTGACTTCTAAGCCTAAAAAATTTTCCTATTTCTGCATTTGTCTATAAAATGGGAATAATAATAATATAATACAACACAGTGTTACTGTGAAAATTAAATATAATAACATATATAAAGCTTTCAGAACAGTGCCTGGCATAAAGGAAGCCTATATAAATATTAACTTTCATTATTATTCTTTAAGTTACTTGGTAAAGTAAATGATAGTCTATAATAAAGGGCACAGATAAAAGGCTTTTGATTCAACTAAATAATTCATGCTTCCAAATTAATTTTATTTTGATCATCTGGTCACAGTCTGGATATATAAAAATGGATATTAAATGTCTAAAAAATCAATAGCAAGTCTATTATTATATTACAGAAATTCATAACCCAAACTAACAAAAGCTTGAAGATCTTTTTATATATAATAAAACCAATATTGCTAATTAAGTGAAAAGCAAACATGGCCACAAATCTAAACCTAATGATAGGTCATTGACTTTCTTTAGGTGCCTTTTTCTTCAAGCCATTGGTATGCATTAATTTCATTTGTGACACAGAAAACTAGCACTTACATAGAGAAACACCAGTTAAAATGAATACAAAATTAATTTATATATCAAATATGTATTCAGAACCAAGGAAGTGGGTTTATTTAGTACATTAATAAGAGTATGGGTTCTATTGTCAAAAAGCTTTGGTTTAAAATTTGTCTTTGCCTTGTTAGCGTTTTAACTTCATCAAATTATTTAACTTCTCTGAAATCAATATTTTGCAACAAGAAAAATTTTTGAAAGTAAAGGGAAATAACAGTACCTTTCTTACTGTTATTTCATAAGACTAAGAGTAGTTGAACTTAGACCTATGAACCAGCTATGAACCAGGACATCATGTTCAATTCCCGGTCAGGGCACATGCCGGAGTTGCAGGTTGGGTCCATGCCCAGTAGGGGGCGTGCAGGAGGCAGCCAATCAATGATTCTCTCTCATCATTGATGTTTCTATCTCTCCCTCTCTCTCTCTTCCTCTCTCTGAAATCAATAAAGATAAATAATTTAAAAATTAAATAAATAAATAAAATAAAATATAAAATATAAAATAAAATAATAAAATAAAATAAAATAATTTAAAAAAATAAAAGAGATGGAATTCAAATTATCACTAAGTAAATATTACCCTTATTCATTTTCATTGAAAGGTTAAAAGAATAAATGGCAGAAATAATTACTATCTTTATGGAGCTTACAAAAGCATTATAAAAGAGGTTTGGATTTTTTTTCTCTCATGAGTAGAAATAGGTAAACCTACATAATTTAGACAAAATGCATAGAAGCTTTAATAAGATTCAGAGAGTCAAAAAATTTTCAAAGCCTTAGTTATAAAATACACAATGAACACATACATATACATTCACACTTAACAATAGGCTACTTTTTGTTGGTCCTTTACAAAATTTAAAATATTTTTGGTTCCTGTTAAGTTTGAAAAAGCAGAAAAGAGGTGAATATCAGGAAAAGAAAATATAATTATCTCAATGAGAAATTTTCCTGTATACTGACATTAATGTTCATTATCTAAGCCTGAGTTATTTTATTACTTCAGGTCTTCCTGATCTTCACTTTACATTTCACCTAAAATACATGACAGGATTAATTTCTTCCTTCCCCAAATGTGAATGGTAATAAAATTGTTTTAAAATACTTTTGATTCCAAAGAAAATTTAAACAAACTAAAAGATTAAAAAAGGGTAATTTTATACCCAAGATATCCAAGTATGACTGCTTATCGCAACCAGTATTTTATTTGCTAATTCAGTGACATGAAATGTTATTGCACGAGTACTATTTCAGTATCATTGTTTCATTCCACAGTCTGTCTTTTGAAAGCTCAGATGTCTCTCTGATTTTTGAAATGTTCTTAGAATGTCCTAGAGCATCCAGGGCATTCAGCAGCTCAAGGCCGGTGGGTGCTGCTTTGCTTTGCCCTCCTTGGGAACAGAGGGGATAGGATGGGAGGGCACTTGCGTCGGTTTATATGATTACTTTAACTTAATGAGAGAAGAGAAACCTGAATATTTGCATACATCTGGGCATAAATAACATGTTGCTACAAAACTGATTAATAATTGTATTTAGGAGGCCACAATTAGCTATATTTACATCTTGGTGCCGGTGGGAAAGTAGAAAATGAATATCATTCCTCCCTCGCCTTAACTTGAAAAGGCTGTTAACCAACATTGTAACCTGTGTACACAGTATTTCTGAAAAGTTTAATGTAAAAAATGATGCTTTTCTTCCTTCATTTTTCTTGGAGGGTACATAAGCATACCAGGTGATAAAAAATGCTTTAAATCCTGTTTATAGATTTTTTTATTAATACCTTTTTATAGTGAAAGGAATCAACATGTTTCCTATTAAGATTTGGACAGCCCCGAGAATATTTTCAATTTACATAAGCTTTCAGAAATAAAATTGTGTTTTCTGTAATCCTACCCAATTCTAAACAAAATGTGGTGGATATTTTAAAGAATTCATTCACACTAAGTCGTCAGGAGAAACATTTTAATTCCACATATCTGTCAAAATAGAGAAATGTAAGATGATGCTTTTTAAAGTACTATAGGTGGAATTTTAAAGAGCAATTTAAAACACTGGCAGTCACTAACTCTTTCTAAAAAGAACAATGGGAATAAAGATATTCATTTTTCCCCCTTTATGAAGTCTCAGAAATATATTTTCCCTTTCCCTACCCCTCTCTCCTTCTCTCTCTCTCTCTCTCTCTCACTCTCTCACTCACACACACACACACACACACACACGCTCATGTGGACATGAAACCCAAACCCTGACCTGTAAAATTTTAAATAATGAGATATTAGATAAAAAATACCTTGCACAAATTCATTTCTATACTAACACCACAGTTTTTCTATTGGTATTTATTTTAGTTTCATTACAATAACATTTAGTGATGACACATTATATATAAATTCAGTCATGTTTCACATGTACTAGCATTAACGCACATACAAATCACCCGGGGATCTTGTAAAAAATGAGATTCTGCTTCAGCAGGTCTAGGGATATAAGCTCATGTAGTATTTCCAATGTATGGTCTGAAACTGCATTTTGAGTAGGAAATGACTAAGCCATTTACTCCTCCCAATACCTCTCTAAGTATATACAATAAACTTTGCAATGTTATAGGAGCCTCCAACACAGCCGGTTTAAGCAATTTCCCCAGCAGGAAAAAATAGTTAAATAAAACAAACAAATAAAAATAGCAAGCAGTGTAATATGTGTTCACATCCTGGGAGTTCTTCAGGCCCTGACCATTTTTATCCCTACCCTACCTCACCTGGCAGTTAATTAAGGCTAAATATAGGAAATGTGCACTTCCTTGGAGCAGACAGAGGGAGGGAGGGAGGGAGGGAGGGAGCCTGGGACAGAGAAACACTGAGGAAGGAGACAAAGAACAAGTTTAGGATAAGTCATGAGCTAATTATTTCCTCTTCATGTTACAAAATCAACTTCTGCAGTGCAATCATCTAATAATTTAATGCAGAAACATTTGTTTGATAATCTTTGAAAGGCAGTGACTAGTAAACATTTAATTAGATCTGTTCTACTCCATTGCCTGGATTGATGGACTATCACCTTCGACTGCCGAGTCTGCACCTGAGCTCAAGTTAAAGAGACGCTTGGGACAGAAGGTCACACTGAGAATTTTCAGTCTACACTGAAGCTGGCTCAACATCCATTGTGTTAAGTTACTTTCTTATCTCTTAAAATGATAATCATATCTACTTTATTGATGTCACAAACCCAATTTGCTTTTGATGTTATAACTATATAGTTTACATTAAATTCCTGTTACAGGTGAAACAAAGGTTACAATGATATAGGGGTACTGGAATTAAAGTTTTTCATGTAGTTAACAATCATGGAGTGCTTTTTATGTGCCAAATATTAACATATTCTGGATATGCAGTGGGAAAGAAAAAAAAAAAAAGACCCTTGCCTAACAGTGCTTATACTCTAACAGGAAGACAAACAACTGACTAGTCGATAGTAAAAACGTCAGGAAATCTAAGTGCCAGGAAGAAAATAAAGAAAGGCTAAGGAATGTGTGGGAAGAGGATGCCCTTTCAGCCTGAGGGATCAGGGAGGGCTTCTCTAAAAGGGCTCCGGAGCAGGCGCAGGAGCCCGGTGAAGGGAGGGAGGAAGCGGGGGCGAGAGGCCCAGAGCCGCGCGCGGGGAAGGCACCCGCACCCCACCCGCACCCTTGCTGTCTCTGAAGAGCATCCAGGCGGTCAGTGTGGCTGGGAGGAGTGAAAAGAGCCGAGAGGTAGGAAACAAGGGGATGGAGGTGACTGCGATACAGCCTGGGCACTTTCCCCAGTGTAAAGAAAGCCACTGGAAGGGTTCCCCTGGAGGAGTAACGGGAGCTACGCTAATTACAGCGTTAGGCTCCCTGGGAGAGACCCACCAAGGCAGCCCGCTGGAAGGTTTTGTTATTGTTGTTGGCTTGTTTTCTTAACCATATATTGTTACATGGGTGTGAGAGCAGAATAAGTAGAGAGGTGAATTGAGTCAGGTTAGGGTTATTTGTATTAACCTTATCAAGAATATTTTCATACATAATATATACATATATGTGTGCATACTTATATATACACAAATGCCCCATGCAAGAGCTTATTTCTAGAGAAATAATAAAGTACTTTTTCCCTCAAATGCAAATTTTGATTTATAAGTTATTCATTTACTTGCTCATTTAAAAAAGCATTGAGCATTTTCTGTGTTTCACGAATAGTTCTTGGTGCCGAGGATACAACAATAAACAGAAAGACAAAGAAATTTTTTTCCTTTATATACTAATTCCTTCCTCCTATTCCTTAAGTCATTGCTACCATTCATTTCACTATGTATAAGCATACATCTATATCTCCACACATACTATATTCAAGTACACGTAAGTGAATACATTGCTGTCATTATTTTGAACAACTGTTTTCTGTTAGGCCAATTCAGAATAAGGAATATAAAAGCTTTTATTTTTACCTTCATTTATTCCTTCTTTGATGCTCTTCCTTTCTTTATATAGATCCAAGTTTTTCTTTATTTCTATCAGAGTTTTGATCTGTAGTGTTCCTTTTTGATTCTTTATTAGATTTTCCATCTGTTTACATTGCCAATCTGCTCTCACAATGCTGCCAACTTTATCCATAGAGCTCTGAGCATATTAACCTTAAGTTCCTGGTTGAAAACTCCAGCGTCCCTACCATGTCTGGTTCTGGTGCTTGCTTGCTCGCTCTGTTTCTTGATGTTGTGTTTTTTGAATTGCAACATGCCTTGTAATTTTTTTATGATAGCTGGACACAATATAGGAGGTAAAAGGAGCTGCTGTAAATAAACCTTTAGTAATGTGAGTGAGGTGTGTGGAGCGGGAGCGAGTTTTATAGTCCCATGATTAGGTCTCTTTCTGTGAGCCCATGCCCCTGGAATATGAACTTCATAAGCATTTCCCAGGATCTTTTTTCTCCCCTTTAAGGTGGACAGATGGTTAAAGTCAGATATTTCCCTTCCCCAGATCAGGTAGGCTCTGATTAACTAGTTTCCCCTGAGGGTCAGTCTTGTTAAGAAGAAAAGAGTGTGCCAGCATATTTCAGTCTCAGAATGGACCCTCTAAGACTGGGTCCCCTTGGAATTTTTAACTTTCCATATTCTCAGCACTGAGCCTTCAGCAATTAGTCACTCACAGGTTAGGTTTTCCTATCAAAGCACTGGTTCCCTAAGCCATTTCCAACCATGATATTTGCTCTGGTGAGCTGACTCTCCAGCAGTCTTGGGGGCAGTGGTTTCCCCTATGATAGGTCTCATTTCTCTTATGAATCCAGGAAGAGTTGTTGAGTTTTTAGTCTGGTTAGCTTTCTACTTGTTAGGACAGAGTCATGTCTTGCAAGCTCCTTTGCAGAGCCAGAAGCCAAAGTCCCCATTTACTCTTTCAAGTGCTTATTTTGTTTGAAAACTAAACCTAGCATAAGTTAGTTTAATGTAAGCCCAATATAAAATAAATATTAATATAAATATTACTATAAGTATATATGTATATGTGTGTGTGTGTATCTGCTAAGAGCTATGTCAGAGAAGAAGGCCACTCTATGTAAGTAATGATTTTTTATCTCTAGAATTTTTCAAGCAAGCAGTAAGTACCGGTCCGTGATCCCATAGAAAAGAGATCTGCCATATGGGAGAAGGAGTGAAATGATATCCAACTAGAGTGGGCAAATAAGTCATCATTCACACTGAGAAAGCTGAAGGAGAGTGAATGGGAGCATGACAGTAATCATGGTGGGCAATAACTGTAAATCGGACGGCTTCAGGTCAGAAAGGCAGCGTGGTCATCCAAACGCTTTCCCTTTCAGTCTTATGACAGAGAGTAAGGCATAGCAGTACATAGCAACATTATTGTCAGCAAGTGTTAATTAGCTTCTATGGAGACTAGATCTACCATAAATTCTTTCTCTAATGGGACAAGTCATGGCTTTGGCAGCAAAACCTTAAGTACAAAGATCGAGTCAAATGGACCAAATTTAAAAACTAACTCTGGACCTCTGTCTTTGATGTCATTACATAAGACTGATACTGGAAAATAATTAGAAATATGGCAATGTTGAAATATTAAAAATCAGACCTAGCTCCAAATGCCATATCACAAAATTGCAAAGAATATCAGAATTAAATGATAAACTAGGAATAGTTGTAGATAATCCTAAATACACAGGGTCAAATATGTGTATCTAAGAAATGCACATAATTTATACATAGTATACAATAGAGAAACTAAAGAAACGGAGAAAAAAAGTGCCAGGAATCAGAAGGTCCTAATTGCTTAAGATAAATTATTATTCTGTTCTATCAGACAGGAGAGCTACACGCTACCCAATTTCTTCTTGATTAACTGGCCTCGGGAAGTAATCCTGCTTATGGTTCTCATCACTTGGTGAGAAGGTGTAGGCTTATGAAGAAGAGATTCCTTTAGTTCAGTCCCAGAGCTGTCCTTCATTTAAGGAAACACTCAACAGGAACCCATACCCTTATTGAAGTTGTTCTAAAATGCCCAGGGGCACGGCAGAGGCAGAAATGGAAATATAAAGAATCTCTTTTGTCCAGCTAACCTTATCATTTTAATCATAAAAGGGCAGGATCAAAAAGAAGGCCTTTTGTTTTCTAGCGTTTTAGTTGTGAGTAGCAGACAAGGGAAAGGTTTACACTTTTTATTCTTTGATGCTCTAAATTTAAATCATTTTAAAATCTGCTTTTTTGAGAAATGTTTGTTTCTATGAAAAATGTGTCAATGATAATAGTATCAATAAAAAGTATTAAATAGTTAAAACAATGATTATTTTTTAAGAAAAATTCATGAGATCTCAAATATGTAAAATGTATCACAACCATTTGTGACAAACTACAGTGACGTTACAAAGAAAGTTCTGTTGTAGTATTCTTTGTAATAGACTTAGCCTCAATTGGTTACTTTTAAAAAGCTGGTATCAGTCAAGTAATCCATTCTTTTCTTACTTCTATCTACTTTTATAAGCAAAGGAGAAATCTGTACCTTTAATTTTTTATTCCAGAAATTCTAGTCATTTTTCATAAACTCCCAAATTTAATTTTATGTCTCTGACATTTCTCCTGGCTGTTTGGTTTTCTCAGATCTTTATCTGCAGCAGAGGACATTAGGCTTTTGCTTATAGGCCAACCACAAACTCCCACTGTGTCTTTTCCTAGGCAATGTTACAGACTTCATTAATGCCAATCCATTACCTCCATGGTAACCGAGACCACTGCCATGACATTACTCTCTTCTCAGGGCTTTCACTAACCTTCTGATGCCAGGAATTTGGTCTTTGTTTTTTGGAGATGGTAGAGCTGAGGTAGGATAGTTAGATGTTAGGAGAATTTTTTGACAAGAAAAGGGAAACTGAGACAGATGGGGCCAGCTAATTTAAACAATTTACAGCCAGCTAGTAAATTGCAAGAGCTTATCTTCCCTAACCAAGCACATTTGAGAGCAAATGGTTTATACCGCTCCTCCCAAACCCAAGAGTAAAGAGCTTAAATCACCCCAGTCACGGGGATAGATAACAGAAACCCAATTTGGCGCCATTTGTGCCAACCAAACCCAAGGACAAATGAAGTCAAGGGAATAAATTAAATAAAATAAAAAAAATTAGAGTCAAACACATGCAAGATAGAAGTAAAGCTGACCAGAAAATGACGCTGTCTCTCTATAGGTTTATTTTGGCATATTAATGTATTACAGGACACATCTGGAAAGCTGAGGAATATCCTGCTGAGACCCTCCCCTAGGACCTCTTCTAGGATTCCTGCTCCTTTAGAAAACAGATAAGAGCCCTCAAAACAAAGGACCCTGCCACCCTCACTCCTTGGAGCACACCTCGCTCCTTCTTTTCTCAGTTATGTTCTTTTGCTCTCTTTCTCCTAAACCCTAAAGGTCCCCATGAGACACATAACCAGGGGAGCAGTGGGCAGGGGCAGCTCATCCCGGGCTAACCCCCTAGACCTGTCTCCAAGCCCCCTTTTCACTGATTTCCCAGTAAGCTAACAGCAGCCCCACCTTGGCTCACTTTCCTGTAACATTTCTAAAAGGCCACAGCAGCCCTGCCTAGGCTCTCTCCTGTTGCTTCTTCTATCCTAAGCCCATCCTTTGTTTCTCTGTCACCAGCTTTAATAAACGTACTCTCAAAATCACGTGGACTCGTGCTGTGAAATCCTTCCTGAACAAAGCCAAGAACCCACATACTACCAGCCACACAGAGGCAGACCTGCTCCGGGCCTCTCCCTTTCCAGTGAAAGAGCTACTAATCGATATTTCTGTTTAGGCCAAGAGAAAAATTTAATTGTCAGGTGCACAGCTGAATCTCATCTCTGTTTACTTCCTACTTCATAAAGTTGAAAACAAGCAATCTCGGAGTTACAGGTTTTTAAATTCTCCATTCTACAGTGTCAATTCTGGCCCAGAGTGAAAAGTGGGGCTGTGCAGGCGCAGCAGAGGTGGTTATTGGCTCCCCTGATTGACAGACTTTCTGTGAAGAGTAACACTCTCCACCCAGTATATCGGGGCCTCTACTTATTCACTCAGTTACTTAATCAATGTATTTATTATGCAGAAGCATAATAAAAATAAAAATATGTAACAAGCATTAGATCAAGCCCTGAGAGAAGCAAAAAAAAATTAAACATTGTGTCCTGCCCTTGCAAAGATTACAGTCCAGTGGGGTATAGGACATTAAATCAACATATAAATAGTAATGTCTTATAATGTGTCTGAATGAAAAAAACACACAAAAACAGCTGCTTGCGTGAGATAAAAAATGAGTTCCCTGAGGAAATGACTTTTATAGTGCGAACTGAAGGATAAATCGATTCTAACCAAATGAGGGAGGGAAATGTACAGAAACCGAGGAAAGACACCAAGTGAGGGAGGGAAATGTACAGAAGCCTAGGAAAGACACCAAGTGAGGGAGGGAAATGTACAGAGACCAAGGAAAGACACCAAGTGAGGGAGGGAAATGTACAGAGACCAAGGAAAGACACCAAATGAGGGAGGGAAATGTACAGAGACCAAGGAAAGACACCAAGTGAGGGAGGGAAATGTACAGAGACCAAGGAAAGACACCAAGTGAGGGAGGGAAATGTACAGAAGCCTAGGGAAGACTCCAGGTTAGGAGGGAGGCAGTGATGTGGCTAAACACACCAAAGGGCAGGGTTGTGATTCATAGGTTTAGTTTGTTAGTCATATACTCCATTACCTCTTTTATGTTTCCCAAATTACAACAGGTTTTTAAGGGAAAAAGTTTTTTTGTTTTCATACCCTTAACCGCACAATGTTTTTCTGATTTTTTGAACAAGGGGCCCATAGTTTCCTTTTCGTTTTTGTATTCAATTTATGTAGCCAGCCCCGACTCCTGATCCTATGTAGAGAGTGAATGAGATGAATGTAAGTATAGAGACAGAAAGAATATCCAAGCAACCTCAATGTTGCATTTGTCCATTAGAAAATCGGAGTCTTTAATTCTTCCTGACTTGGGCTGCTGCCTGCAATAGGATACGTATATTAATGAGGACTTTTGTCAGGGCCTTTCTAGTTCTAGGCCATTAGAGTACATATGCACTCAAAGTTTTCAATTGATATGGTCATTTATTTGCTTAATGATTTTCTATTATCCTCAAAATTCTCAAAAATATTTCAATATAATAATTCTTAAAATATCTTTTATAAAATGTTATATATGTTACTTAACTTGAATAGAACAGAATTGAATTTTAAGATTAAGATTAGAAAATCAGATTTTAAACTCCTCCATAGGAGTTTATGATGTGGAAATATATGCCACCACTTGTGAACTTTATAAACATGAAGGGGCCAGAGAGATGAGGGTGAACGCTAAAAGTTAATATTGCTTTAGTTTATTACTATATTTGCAAATTTTTAAATATTTCAGTGTGACTATTTTAAAATATGATCTACTGAACAGGTATCTTTCTGTGGATCTCATTATTTCCCATCAAACGAGGAAAGAAAACTGTTTCTAGGACCCAGAAGCCAGATAGTTTGCATATTTTAAAAATTCACATTTGATATCTTTTGAAAATTGCTTCTGAATGCTCAAGCTAAAGTCTAATAAAAATGCTTTTAATTAAAAATGCATTTGTTTTACTCCAAACTTTTTCTAAGTCTATAAATATTGAGAGTTATCTTATAAAATGCATTGTTTTTCCAACAAGCATGTTTCGGAATAAAACTTGCTTCCTTGATTAGGGCCCACAAAGCAAGGCACAATGTATGTAGCGTGTGTTACAAATTGATGTGTCATTGTTATATTCTTATTCCACAAGCCAAAGTACAGCCACCTTCTGCTTTTATTTCTATTCAGACCAACAGAACAAAGAGGAATGACTATCTTGTGACTAGAATTTAAAGAAGAAATATTACATCAAGGTTAAGCTAGTATGTAGAAAAAAAGTAGCAAAACCAAGATATAAAATAGAAGAGGGTAATAAAATAAGAAGCAAAAATTTTCTCTATATGTGAAGTAAAAACTCAATGTGCTTTCAAAGGAATTTACAATTTAGAAGTAACTATAATGAAATAAAATGCATTTATTTAAAACCTAATTCATCTAATCAAAATATGAAAGTAATAACATTCACTTGGAATTTTAAATCATGGAAATATCAGTAGAGAAGAACCTCTTTTAATCCACTTTCCTGACTAACAAGAGCAACTGGACCCCCTTCATGTGCCTGTGAGACACGCCGATTACCTTCAGTGCTTTGCTCGCACCCGTGGAAGTGGCTCGCAGCCTGTTCATGCAACTCTGCCGCCTCCAGCTGACTGGAATTCAATCAGTGAACTATTGTGTGTGTTCCCCAAAGTGTTTCACATTCGATAAACTTGTTATGTTAATTACATAATGTAACTAAATACTACTTAAGCTGGAATGAAAAATATGTTATTTTTGTGGTAACTAAGGTGAATGTTTGGAAAGGTTTAGTAAAGATGACCTAATTTAAAAATTGCTATCAAGTTAGGTGTGGGTGAGGTAACAGTCAAGTATGAAGAAAAAAATAAAATATTTAAATAATTTCACATGTGCTCTCTTCCACAGCACGTGGGCTAAAATTGAAACAATGCAGAGATCAGCATGGCCCCATACCAGAATTACACACAAACTTGTAAAAGTGTTCCATTTTAAGAAAATAATTCTGCATACAAGTGTTTTTATATTGTGTCTTACATTTCTGGGTGTACTGTGAAGAGATTAAAGAAAATGTATTGTGGGTATATTTTACATGTGAAAGAACTTAGAATTTTTAAATCAACAGACATTTTTAAAACAAAAACATCTTTACCCCTTGTGAAATAATTGATAAAAATGTGCATCTTATACATTAAGATAAAATATTTTAAAAACCATGCATTTTTTATTATCCCCTATTTTAATCTTTTCTACATTAACTGATCATTTATTTATTCTAATAGCATTAGAGAAGAGTATTTTAGTACAAATAATAATTTAGTTTTAGACTTATACAGAGATTAAAGGGAAAACACATACTACATTTTAGAAGATTATCTTGTCTAAAATACACATTTCATCCAAATCTTTAAGGTAGTTTTAACTGTGCCTTAAATTTGAATGCCTATTTTTTTGTACAAAGCCAGAAGGACATTGAAAGAAACCTAAAATATTTTTCAAAATATGTTCCCAGCTTGTTATTGTAGACAACAGAAGAACTGTTAGACTGTCAAATACCTCTTACTGATAAAATCTAAGGTTATTGCAACTTTTCCCACCAATGTTGTATACAAAATAAGATTTATTACCATTGCATATCTGCAGTTTTATATTTAAAAACTATAACCCATATATAATCTAGTATAGTCTCTTAAAATTTACATGATAGTTGGTTATACAGATTTAAACTAGCTTCTATAAAGTAGAATATGCTATGTCTTTCCCAAGAACCGGATAATTCTTACTTTACTTATATATATCCTAACCGATTTAACACCAAAATCCTACTCTGCTGATTTCTTAATCTCCACAGCATCTCATTTCCTATAACCACCGCCTTCTCTCTGTTCCACCTAAACCTAGATATGAAATAAGCTCTCACACCTTAGCTTGCATCAGAAGCACCTGGAGGGCTCCTTAAAATCAGACCGCCACACTCTACCGCAGAGCTGCTGCTTCAGTGGGCCTTGGTTAGGGCTCCTTATATGCATTTCTGACAAGTTACCAGGTGATGCCGATGACACTGTTCCTGCAGGCACATGTGACTGAGAATCCCTTTCCTTTGATGTCCCCCAAATCATTCATACAAACAACGTGTTTGTTTGGCATTCTCCACTAAAGACTGAGACAAAGGAGTTTCTATCATGTCAGAATGGAGGAGCTAACACTGGGAATGTCATTTCTGGATTCTAAAAGATCCTTTGGCTCCATTAAAGAGAATTTCTCAGTAGCTTATATTCTCCAAGGGCTCCAGCTTCCCCTCACTATATCTTGGCAACCTCCTTTTCTTCTACCTTCTCTCTACTCACTGTTTGACCCAGCACCCAAATAATTATTAAATTTTAATAAAGAGCGCTTTAATATTGTTTGGCAATCTCTTTTAAACCATCATTGCAGGGATCCAAACTCCCCATCCAAAGTGGACTTTTAAGATATTTGGGCAGGTGGGAGAGAGCCTCATAAAAAATGTTAATACCAGTTATATTACCATCTTTCCCTTTTCTATATATAGATGACGGGACCAGGTTTTATCACCTGCAGTTGGAATGCTAGTCTTGTAATTAAAGGCTGAGACAGTGATAAACTAGTACTTGCCTCTTTTTTATCTTGTGAACTCAGTGATAATAGAAGATAACTGACTTCCTGGCAAATGAACGAGAGAAATGCATTTTTTTTAAATTTTTTTTTTTGGCAGTTTTTACAGTGGTGGCAGAAGCAGGTAGCAAACTTGATTCAGGTGGGTCACTATGGGATTCATCGGCGCCAACGTATTCACAAAAAGGGGACAGAAATAAAAACATACAAAAGTCCAGTCTGCTTATGAACGAGCCAAAGAAAGAGTAACCTACAAAATAAGATGAACAACTTACCGCTAAGCCAAAGGCTGGGTTGTGAAGGTCACATGCACAAACACACCAGGGCACTGGAAGAGACATGCTCCCTCACATGGGCTACATTACCCTTGCAAGCGGATGGAAACTAACCGCAACCCATCTCCCAAGTAAAACAGCATTTTTCTTCTGATTTATAAATGAGTACGTGCATTTGAAGGTGGATTCCAATTACGTTTACAACAATAATTTCACTTCTCACTGAAATATATTTTAAATAATTTTTATAGAATTTTTAAATGTTTTAAGTCATATGATAAATCTCTGGCGCAGTGCCCCTTACCTGTTTCCACCAGGGGTCCTCAGGGGCGGGAGAGAGGGGACCTCTGCAGCAGAGGTTCGAGAGCAAGAGCAAATGCAGCAGGAAGCATGATATTCCTTGGAAATACTAGAAAAGGTCCTAAAGTTTTATAGTAACTTGGCATTTTGCTGCCCAATACATTTTGTTTTTACTTAATATCAATGTAACCAGGAAAAGATAGACAAGCTTGCTCTTACCTTGATACCAATCTTGGAACTGAGTTGCATCCAAAAACATCTTCCTGTCAATCACTGTAATGGAGAAGGAATTTAAGTACTTTCTAATGAACGTCTCTCAGAGAACAGCAATGGGCTATCCTAGCGACAGCACATAAATACATTTTCTGAATTTAGTTCTCTCTGTAGCTGTTCCCAGAATCCTCTTCTTTCTCCAGGTGTATAAATTCACTGAAATTAATTATCCAAGACCATTCAGCTGGTTTGCAGCTTGTTTGTGAGAGATTCAACAAGAGATCAAGCAATTCCTCAGCTGTTCTCTCCTTTCAAACAATCTGCTTCTTTGCAACACTAATTACAGGGACAGCATCATTTTTGAAACTGGAATTTTATCTTATATATTATTTGTATTTCCTTGCAAGTGAAATGCTTAGATTTGGATTCAAAAGACCTTAATATTAATTCAGGTTGTCTCACTTACTAGGTGTGTAATTTTAGGTAACTCTTAAATTTTTCTTCTTGTTTGCTTTTATATGAAAACAGAGCTAATTTAATAGGACCCTCAAATTAGTCAATAATTATAAAAATGTGTGTAAGGTAAAATACTAAACAAGTATAAATATTATATAGCAATGCAAGGGCAATTACATAAACATAAAAGTATAGAAATATAAATTACAATGTATTTTTAAAGTATAGTAGAGTTTAATAACATTTAAAGAGTACTGTATATATTAAAACAGAAAAAAGAAATCTTGACATAATACATAAATGAGAATAATAATAGAATTTAAGTAGTGTTTCCTATTCCATCCTGAAAAAAAGTAAAGCATTATACCATCTGCAATATTTCATAATTTAAAAAATTATAATTCTTAAAGAAATAAAATATATTGAGTTTCAGAAGTCAGAATAACTAAAGTTAGAATATTTTAAAACACACATTGAGATCAGTTTTAAAATCAATGTAATTTCAACAAATTTCTTCTACTAATGACAACTGATTCTACTTCACCTACCAGCCTGTTGATGGAGAGCCATTATCATGAACTAGAATCACCTGGAGTGATGACTGTTGCGTTGCAGATATCTGGGCCCTACTGGACATTTCTGATTCAATTCATTTGTACTGAATTTTTCACAAGTTCTCAGGTGATGTTAATGTTGCTGTTTTGTGTACTGCACTTTGAGGACCACTGATATGAAGGCTAATGGATTTACAATGATAGGGCAAAGCACAAAGGAATGGCTATTGAATGCTATGAAAAATCTCATACCAGTGCTCATCATAGATGCCCTGTGCTCTTAGAGGGATAGAGTGTGTATTGCTTATTGCTCTCAACAACACAGTAAGTACGTGTTCTCCAAAAGTACAGTTTACTTTGACTAAGCTTAAACATTAGTGTAGATAAGTTGGGAAATAGAATAAGCTACTACAAGAAAGAGGCCTAGAACTACAGTGGAATCAATAAACTAGCATTTTGTGCCCCTCTCACTTTAGAATCTAAATGAAGGCAGGCAGGCTCTGTCTGCTGACTCTGCTTCTGAACAATCCAGCTCTATAGAAAAAATGACTTTCATCTCTGTATCAAAGGTTGCATGTGTAGTTATGGCTCTCAGGCCAGAAGAGGAGGGAAAAGTAGAGTCAGTTCCATACAACTTGTCTTTAAGTCACAAATGACCATGAAATTGTGCATGACTTGTTTATATCCCATTGGCAAGAACTTAGTTATGTAGACCCACCTGCCTGCAAGGGAGTCTGGGAAATATGCCCAAATCCAACCCAGGAAGTGTGGGAACTATGTGAGGGTGGTAGAGTCCACTACTGAAAGGGAAAAGGTGAGAATAGATCCTGAGGGACAGTTTAGCAATATCTACTACACATAGGAGGAGTATGCCAGGTGAAATAAAGCAGTTCCAACTTTAGTAGAAATAAAAGGCCTTGAATAGACTTAATGGATTTTTAAAAGAATTTTCTGAAGGAGGATACTTACCTAAAGAAGATTGCACTATTGTAAATTTAACATTCCAGAGATGAATTAATGGCCTGATTTATTTTTAAAGAAAACAATTTAAGAAAAGACAGAATAAGCTTCTTTTCTTTTCCTGGGTGGGAATATTATATGTTATTGTGTATGTATGTGTACTTAGGAGGTGAAAAGAGAGAATGGTAATG